>NC_140024.1:28497424-28544924 GCF_964263955.1 Coregonus lavaretus | reverse complement strand
CACACACACACACACACACACACACACACACACACACACTATGTCAGAGAGACACTATGCAGGCCATCCTTTTGTTCATTTAGTTGTTCATTTTCACTCAGTAGGTCAAATGCAAGGTAACACAAACAGTGTTTGTGTGTGTGCGTGTGCGCTGCAGAATGCTGTGGTAGCCATGCTGGTTGAGTGTGCCTTGAATTCTAAATAAATCACAGACAGTGTCACCAGCAAAGCACCCCCACACCATCACACCTCCTCCTCCATGCTTCATGGTGGGAACCACACATGCGGAGAGCATCTGTTCACCTACGGCGGTTGGAACCAAAAACCTCACAGTCTAATGTCCATTGCACGTGTTTCTTGGCCCAAGCAAGTCTCTTCTTATTATTGGTGTCCTTTAGTAGTGGTTTATTTGCAGCAATTCGACCATGAGGGCCTGGTTCACGCAGTCTCCTCTGAAGAGTTGATGTTGAAATGTGTCTGTTACTTGAACTCTGTGAAGCAGTTATTTGGGCTGCAATCTGAGGTGCTGTTAACTCTAATGAACTTATCCTCTGCAGCAGAGGTAACTCCGGGTCTTCCTTTCCTGGCACACCTGTTAATTGAAATGCATTCTATTTGACTACCTCATGAAGCTGGTTGAGAGAATGCCAATAGTGTGCAAAGCTGTCAAGGCAAAGGGTGGCTACTTTAAAGAATCTCAAATCTAAAATATATTTTGATTTGTTTAACACTTCTTTGGTGACTATATGATTCCATATGTGTTATTTTATAGTTTTGATGTCTTCACTATTATTCTACAACGTAAAAAATAAAGAAAAACCCTTGAATGAGTAGGTGTGTCCAAACCTTTCACTGGTACTGTATATGAAAACCCTCGTTTTGTACAGTGGCACTTCAAGACAGTTTTATTTGTGTTGTTAAATCATTGGGTTGTTTTTGGCTGGAGTTCAGTTCAGGTCAAGACCCTGACACCGTGCCTAGTGGAGAGACCAGTCCCACTAGTGTGTGTGTGTGTGTGTGTGTGTGTGTGTGTGTGTGTGTGTGTGTGTGTGTGTGTGTGTGTGTGCCCACGTGTTCTCCCTGTGTTAGTGTCAGTAGGCTAGTTGAGGGGAGAAGACACAGAACAGACTGAGCCCTAATAGTTATCTTCCCTGGATACCTCTCTCTGTCTGTGGCCAGGTCACTGGAAGTATCCCTTTACCTAGCCTTGTAGCCTTGGAAGTGTGAGTGTGTGTGTGTGTGTGTGTGTGTGTGTGTGTGTGTGTGTGTGTGTCTGTCAGTCAGTGTATAGGACCCTATACAGTACAAGACACAGTACATCAGTGTCCTGGAGCGAACAGCAGCATTATAACTACCATCACCAGACAACAACTTCATACACTATAATGGGCTCTAGAGATTTCACTATAATGGGCTCTAGAGATTTCACTATAATGGGCTCTAGAGATTTCACTGGTCAGGCCATGTGGTGTGGAAAAACACGATTGAAATACCAGCCTTTAAGTGAGGGGAGATATGAAATGTATTCTGCTGTGCTGCAACAGCATTCTTTACCCTGAGGCTTAGCTTGGAGCTAGGGCCCGGTGGATGTCTTTGCTGTATTAGCCTGCTGTGGCTACAGTATGTTGTAACACACTTAGCATGGTGTTCTATTTTACCCTGAAATACCAGCCGTTATTCACTTAACCCTGCCTCACACTGGAAGCTCTGTGGCTGGCCGCATGCAGGCTCTGCTCTCACATTGTGTCGTGTTGTGAATGTGGCCAAGTGAACAGCCTGTTTAAGTCTCGGTCTGTCTGTCCGTCTGTCTCTCTCTCTTTCCCTCTCTTTCCTTCACTGTGTACATAACCGTGATTGTTGAATGGACAATGAATCATCGGCGTCTCCTTTAAAAAAAAACCTTGGGCTTATTCTGACCGAGAAGAAGACAACATTATCCCGCCAACACTAGTTGCCATGGAAACGGCTCATAGGTTCTGTAATTGCTGCCGCTGGGCTTTTGGAATACCTTTAAGACACTGTGTGGATCTGGATTGCTTGTTAATGCCATGTCAACTCATTTTTTCTAGCTCTGCCCGGCGCACCTTCACAATACAACGATGGATCCTTAGTGAAGCCTTACAAAACCTTACAGCTGTCCTCTTCTAGTTTTCCTTTTATGATTCATGTTGTAGGGAGTGTCTGTCTGTACCTGTCAGAGAGGATGAAAGAGTGAGGTTTATGGTCCTCTTTCTCTCTCTCTTCTCTCCCCTTCTCACTCTTTCCTTATTTCTCTCAGAATCCCCGCTCTCTCTCTCCTTTCCTACTCTACCTCTTTCCTTATTTCTCAAATCTCTCTCTCTCTCTCTCTCTCTCTCTCTCTCTCTCTCTCTCTCTCTCTCTCTCTCTCTCTCTCTCTCTCTCTCTCTCTCTCTCTCTCTCTCTCTCTCTCCTTATTTCTCTCAGCACTCCCCTCTGCTTCCTTCTCTCTCTCTCTCTCTCTCTCTCTCTCTCTCTCTCTCTCTCTCTCTCTCTCTCTCTCTCTCTCTCTCTTCTCTCCCCCTCTCTCTCAGCACTCCTTCATGCTTCTTCTCCCTAGCCCTGAGGAGGTGTGTGCTGAGATGTAAATTAGAGAGTTTGCGCTGACTCTTCTTCTCTCAGTCTGTTCTCTGGGAGTTCTCTGCCATTACTTGCTATTTGGCACATTTGGCAATGCACCCTACACAAGGAGCTGTTATGTCAAACCTTACACTCTTTATACAGTATGACATTTACGTATGGTTTGTGAAGCATCTGATGCTGATGAAGACATTGTTTATGCTATATAATGCCTTTATACACAGGGCTGGTCCGTGCTGTTCTGCCGCCCTAGGCGAGACCAAAAAATGCCCCCCCAAAACTAGAATAGTCCCAGTTAGCGAAATTAAGTTGAAAAGACGTGTAAAATACGTATTTTCCAGACGTTGGAAGTTAGGTTCAATTTAGGTTCTGAATGAAAGGTGAAAAGATGCATGTTTCGTACGTTTAAAATACATATTTTCCAGGACATTGAAAAGGCATCTTTTCCGGACGTTGAAAAATACGTATTTCTTCCAGGACGTTGAAATCAGATTCATTTTCGGTTCTGAATGAAAGTTAAAAATACGTAATTTCTAGATGGACACGATTGGTTCAAATTTGGTCCGGACTGCACCGAAAAAGACATCCAAAAGGCATCGGCATTGGTCTGAGGTGTAGCCTACAGTGTTGCCTGAAATTGAATGTTTTGAATGCCTATCTATGTGGTAAGCCTACCGTTTGTAAAACACCAAAAAAAGACGTAGGGTCCGGACCGGACCAAAACAAGACATCCGAAAGACGTTGGCTCGTGCTTACTGGGGTGTAGCCTACCATGTCGCCAGCAATGGAATGTTATGAATGCCCATCCATGTGGTAAGCCACCATTTGTATAACAGGCCGTTGCATTGGCTTTACTGGTCCTGATTCCTGTGACTAATGAATTTGGCGATTTAAGCTCTGAATATCAGCTACCCAACTTTATCAGGAGTTATCATGAGCATTTTTGCAATGTGTATACACAGCAATAATTCAGAAGTGTTTTAATTTTTCATTATGATTACCTTGTCAGAAATTGACTGATACAAACTTGAAACCACTGATCATGACAATGGGGTATAACTCCTGGACAACCATTGTGATTGTCCATTCCATAATGTCCATTTTACTTTGACCTGTCCTGTTTTTAGGGTATTTTGTTTGTTAACATGATAGCGCATTTTTTATTTGATTGGGCGCCATTTAGGTTAGGCTATTTGATCGGAGAAACCTGCATGACGTAAAAACAGTCTGCCTCATTACATTGTCATACATGTTATCTCCAGGCTGTAGGCTACAGAAAAGGCCACATCCTCTTTCTACCATATCCTATATCTGCTACATGATTTATGTTAGATGATTTTTTTGACTGAACGTTGGTGGAGCGCTGCAGAGATGCATCTCTCCAACAGCACCCTGGAGAAGCGCTGGGAATGGACAAGCAAAATACTTTGACAAAGTGGGCATTGTTTGTCACAGGCCGGCATCAGTGCTCACATAAAAAGGCCATTTGCCACTGTTTGAGAGAAATTGTCATTGTTTTTGGGCAGAATTACAGTGCATTCGGAAAGTATTCAGACCCCTTGACTCTTTCCACATTTTGTTACATTTCAGCCTTATTCTAAAATTGATTAAATTATTTTTTCCACTCATCAATACCCCATAATGACAAAGTGAAAACAGGTTTTTAGAAATTGTTTGCAAAAAAACAGAAATACCTTCTTTACATAAATATTCAGACCCTTTGCCATGAGACTCAAAATGGAGCTCAGGTGCATCCTGTTTCCATTGATCATCCTTGAGATGTTTCTACAACTTGATTGGAGTCCACCTGTGGTAAATTCAATTGATTGTGCATGTCAGAGCAAAAACCAAGCCATGAGGTCGAAGGAATTGTCCGTAGAGCTCCGAGACAGGATTGTGTCGAGGCACAGATCTGGGGAAGGGTGGCAAAACATTTCTGCAGGATTGAAGGTCCCCAAGAACACAGTGTTCTCCATCATTATTAAATGGAAGAAGTTTGGAACCACCAAGACTCTTCCTAGAGCTGGCCACCAGGCCAAACTGAGCAATCAGGGGAGTAGGGCCTTGGTCAGGGAGGTGACCAAGAACCCGATGGTCACTCTGACAGAGCTCCAGAGTTCCTCTGTGGAGATGGGAGAACCTTCCAGAAGGACAACCATCTCTGCAGCACTCCACCAATCAGGCCTTTATGGTAGAGTGGCCAGACGGAAGCCACTCCTCAGTAAAAGGCACATGACAGCCCGCTTGAAGTTTGCCAAAAGGCACCTAAAGACTCTCAGACCATGAGAAACAAGATTCTCTGGTCTGATGAAACCAAGATTGAACTCTTTGGCCTGAATGCCAAGCGTCACGTCTGGAGGAAACCAGGCACCATCCCTACGGTGAAGCATGGTGGTGGCAGCATTATGCTGTGAGAATGTTTTTCAGCAGGAGGCACTAGGAGATAAGTCAGGATCGAGGGAAAGATTAACGGAGCAAAGTACAGAGAGATCCTTGATGAAAACCTGCTCAGGACCTTAGACTGGGGCGAAGGTTCACCTTCCAACAGGACAACGACCCTAAGCATACAGCCAAGACAACGCAGGAGTGGCTTCGGGACAAGTCTCTGAATGTCCTTGAGTGGCCCACTTGAACCCGATCTAACATCTCTGGAGAGACCTGAAAATAGCTGTGCAGCGATGTTCCCCATCCAACCTGACAGAGCTTGAGGATCTGCAGAGAATAATAATAATAATAATAATATGCCATTTAGCAGATGCTTTTATCCAAAGCGACTTACAGTCATGCGTGCATACATTTTTGTGTATGGGTGGTCCCAGGGATCGAACCCACTACCCTGGCGTTACAAGCGCCGTGCTCTACCAGCTGAGCTACAGAGGACCGCATGGGAGAAACTCCCCAAATACAGGTGTGCAGAGCTTGTAGCGTCATACTCAAGAAGACTTGAGGCTGTAATCGCTGCCAAAGGTGCTTCAACAAAGTACTGAGTAAAGGGTCTGAATACTTATGTAAATGTCATATTTCAGTGTTTTATTTTTAATAAATTTGCAGAACATGTAAAAAAAAAAAAATTTGCTTTGTCATTATGGGGTATTGTGTGTAGATTGATGAGGGGGTTAAAAAACAATTTAATCCACTTTAGAATAAGGCTGTAACGTAACAAAATGTGGAAAAGGTCAAGGGTTCTGAATACTTTCCGAATGCACTGTAAGTGAGTTTCTATGTGTTGTTGGAGGTGGGACTTGGTCAGTTTAGCTCAGAAAATGCCGCCCTCGTCAATCTGCCGCCATAAGCGTCCGCCTAATCCTGCCTAATGAGCGGGCCTGCCGTGTTTATACGTTGCAGTTTATTCAAGTTGCACCGGCCTACCTCACTGGAGGCTTTGGGTTAGACTATAAGGTATTTGCATGGTGTGGGCCATTGGCTGGGTTGTGGTTGGGGTTGAGGTAGGGGGTATAGAGGTGGGGCTTGAGGCAGCTCTGGTCGGGGCAAGGGGAGGTGGCATGATGCAAACAACTATCTGGGATCTCGTGAGAGAAAACCAAGAGATATGTTAAAAGCTGATCTAGCCTAAACACAAGGGGAGTATGAATGTTAACGGCTGCTCTGTTGTTCTTTTGCTCTCTCGCTCTCTCGTTCTCTCTCTTTCTCTCTGTCTGTCTCACTCTCTCTTCAGACTGGACTGGTCTATACAGGAGAGGACAGTCTCTTCATCCAGCCGGTCAGTGTGGTCAGCGGTCCTGCCGACTCCTTCTCCGGGCAGCAGCACAGGGTGGTCCGACACCGACGCTCAGCCAAGACCAGCCCTACTTCTGCCCCTCCCACTGGACCCACGGCTGCAGACAAGCAGCCCAAGTACTGCGGCACCATTCCAGGTGAGTGACAGAAATGTTGAATGATGGATAGTGGATATTGGATACCATTGGACCGCCACTGCCTAAAATAATTGTCCTTAACTGGTTGATTTGGTGGCTTTTGGAAGGGAAAGGTAAAGGGGGATATCTAGTCAGTTGCACAACTGAATGCATTCAACCAAAATGTGTCTTCCACACTTAGCCCAACCCCTATGAATGGGAATGGAGTGTCAGCGATGCCCACAGTCCAAATAAAATGTTCTGGTTCAAGAGTTAAAATCAGTGTACAGAAACAGGGATCCTATATTGGAGTGAGAGAGCGGATCCTCCGTGCCTGTGAAGTATGGCTGTAACAAACAACCAATAGTAGAAGTGACAGCTGCATGTACATTAGAAAACAGTCATTTTATGGTTTACATTTTAGCAGACGCTCTTATCCAGAGCAACTTACAGTTAGTGAGTACATACATTAATTTATATATATATATTTTGTTTCATACTGGCCCCCAATGGGAATCGAACTCACAACCCTGGCGTTGCAAACGCCATGCTCTACCAACTGAGCTACATCCCTGCCGGCCATTCCCTCCCCTACCCTGGGCCAATTGTGCGCCACCCCATGGGTCTCCCGGTCGCGGCTGGCTATGACAGAGCCTGGATTCGAACCAGGATCTCTAGTGGCACAGCTAGCACTGCGATGCAGTGCCTTAGACCACTGTGCCACTCGGGAGAGTGGCCTAATTGTCACTCAAAAGCTTTATTACCGTACATGCAAGTTTATTAGGCCTTTTTGTAACTTTCATGCATACCTTATTCTAGTCAGTAGGGGTTCAAATGTAATCAGAAGCTTTGAAGGAGGAGAGAAGTAGTCCATCCATGCAGACTGTGTGAAGGTGAATTGACTGAGTTGAATTGATGTGACCCCCTAGAATGCCTCCGAGCAACCTTTTCCAAATTGAACGCCACCCAGAATCAAAACCATGTGTTGTCGGTTTGCTCTTACTAAGCCAAAGATAATGCATTACAGATCATCACATCTTATGAAGTCAGAAGTTAGATTTTAATATTCTTATTTTTAATTGACATGCTTTTACGCTATTGACACCAGGGTTGGGTAGGTTATAGTGTTGTCACGATACCAGATTTTTTACTTCGATACCGATACCAGGTTCAGTATCACGATTCTCGATACCACCACGATACTTAATACCAAAATGATACCACTGCAAAAAAAAAGAAGGCATATTAACCAAAGTCACAGAATGGCACTTGATCCAGACAGATAAACTCAACTTCTGCTCTGTCCAATCGTTGGGCATCTTTTGAGTTCAATATCATTACATTTTACATTTTATACATCAACATTTTTTATAGACAGTCATGTATGCATTAATGAATCAATTATACAATCAATATGACTTAGTTTTTTACCAGTCTAACTACATAACAACACAATGGTAATCATTTATTTGAATGGTAAATCTCTATTGATAAACTGGGTAAATCAAAGATGTATCCTAGGCCTATTCACATGAATGCATATTCAATAGGAGTGTGAGTATGTAGTGAGAGATGTGAGAGCGAGACCGATTAAGTGAATGGATAAAGTTTTGGTGGCAATCAGCTTTGAAATCAGCATATTTTGCGTTATGGTTTGCATATGATCACAAACAAAGTACCAGGGTACAGTAGCTTCAGCTGTAAGCTAGCAAGAAAAGTTAGCCTACAAAAATTGGAAGCTACCGGTATGTTCTAGCCTGTATGGACATTGTTTTGCGAACAGTAATGAACAGTGTCAAAATGTCTACATGCTGTGTCGCATTATTGAAGTGTGTTAACGTCAGTGCAGCATGAGTGGGGAGCTAACATGATGAAGCCCAGACTTCCAGTGCAGGCTAAGGGGAGAAGGCTGTACATGGGACATCGGCTGCACCAATAGACAGAGTTGATTCGTGAGACACATTTGACAAAAGTACCGACAGTAAAAGAAAATCTAGTACCGAACCGTTTTTCATGTTCTAGTATCAGAGAAATACTGAAGTTTCGGTATACCGTGCAACACTAGTAGGTAACTTTCTAAATTTAATCCGTTACAGTTACTAGTTACCTGTCCAAAATTGTAATCAGTAACACCATTTTTGGATACCCTTAAGAGGCATTAGAAGAAGAAAAAAAGGATCCATCAAACGCATTTGGTGTGTCTTCATAGTGGTCTCTGATTGGTGGTCATCATTTGGTGTGTCATCATAGTGGTCTCTGATTGGTGGTCATCATTTGGTGTGTCATCATAGTGGTCTCTGATTGGTGGTCATCATTTGGTGTGTCATCATAGTGGTCTCTGATTGGTGGTCATCATTTGGTGTGTCATCATAGTGGTCTCTGATTGGTGGTCATCATTTGGTGTGTCATCATAGTGGTCTCTGAACTTTTTTCAATGCTGAATTGAGTGTCATTGAGAAAATAGCAAGATGCCATAATGTATTTTTTTTCCAAACATCCTTTCTCAATTTGAAAGTAATCCAAGAAGTTGTCATCTAGTTTTTCAAAAGTATCTGTAATCCGATTACATTTTTTGTGTGTGCTGGTGAAGTAACTGATTACAGTTACAGCTTTTTTGTAACGAGATTACATGTAATCAGTTACTCCCCAACCCTTGACGCCATCTTCTTCCCTGTCTCGTTGTTGTACAGTAGTTTAGTATTCAGAAGTCGTCCTGGTGTAGGTTTCATAAATCCTGGGTTTCTGAGCAACGTTTATTGCTATCTCCACATTCTTTGATGTTTATTCAGCTCCAATCTGTTGGAAGGAGAGGCGTCTCTGGCTGGCAGCTGGGCCTTGTTTTAATGTGCATTTCCACTCTGTAAACTCCTGTTGGGGCCTGCTCTGTCTCTCTGTCTGTCTGTCTGTCTGTCTTTCGGTCTGTCGGTCTGTCTGTCCCGCTGTGTCTGTCTCTCTCTCTCTCTCTCTCTCTCTCTCTCTCTCTCTCTCTCTCTCTCTCTCTCTCTCTCTCTCTCTCTCTCTCTCAATTCAATAAACATGTAAGGGCTTTATTGGCATGGGAAACATATATTTACATTGCCAAAGCAAGTGAAAATAGATAATAAACAAATAAAAATGTACAATAAAAAAATGAACAGTAAACATTACACTCACAAAATAATAGACATTCTCTCTCTCTCCCTGTCTCTCGCTCTCGCTCTCGCTCTCGCTCTCGCTCTCGCTCTCTCTCTCTCTCTCTTTCTCCCTTTATAACACACACTTCTTCCTCCACCCATACACTAATAATGCATATTTTCCAACCCTTGGATGTCTCCTTGCTGAGGCTATAGATCTTTCTGTCGATAGAAATTCATATTTTTCAGGGCTAGACCTGGTCAGACCGCCAATCTTCACAGGAAGCCGGTGCTTTTGGCTCCCAGAGCATCGACCGGCCTTTAGAACTACATTGGAAAACATTGCATTCTTGAATATATAGTGTATTTTGGTCCCAATGTCTAGTCAGTTTTTAATATTTGAAGGAATGTTAAATGAATGTTTACATAAAGTGTATTTATATTATATTTTTTATTAATTTCATTTGTTTTATTTGTAGTGTTTTTGGATGCTACATTGTTGGATTCCAAGTGTTTTGGGATGCTGCATTGTTGGATTTGTAGTTCTTTTTCTTTTTGGATGGGTTTTATAAAAGTGCATTGAGGTCATATGAATTCTATTTTGCGTAATACAAGTTAAACTACTACTGCTATTAGATTGCAGATAGTAAATGGACGTTTCGTTAGTTTGTGTTTGAATTCTGGTTAAGTATGAGGGTCTTGTCAAAACAGGATGCACGTAATACCATAACAACATTTTGTTAAAGCTTTTATGGAAAGAACCAAATAGCTATAATAGCCCATTTTGTTCCCTTTTTTCCTTCTTCTGTGTGGAAACTGCTCTCCACGTTTTGGATGATGTTGCTGTCACGTTGCTTCAGAGACAATTTAAACCTTCCCAGAGTTTTTCTCGCTACAATGTCTCTGTTCCAAATGTACCCTATTCCCTTTGTAGTGCACTACCTTTGACCAGGGCCCATAGGGGACTCAGCCAACGTCTCCCCTGTGCCTTGTGTTTACCCAGACCATATATATATATATATATGTGTGTGTGTGTGTGTCTCTGTGTGTGTGTGAGATCTTGACGACGTGCACTACATCCCCAAATATTACATAAGGAATCAGCCACACAGACCACCAGCACTTTGACAACCTGTATAAATAAATTATTTCCATATGTTCATATCTGGAGAGAGAGAGAGATCTTCTCAAAATACTATTTTATGAGTCTGGGTGTTAGCACGATTGTGTGTGTATGTTAGCCCCCCCAGCCCTACCCATACTGTATTGAGAGAGTGAGAGCTCACAGCACCCAGGGCTGGACAGTAACATAGCTCCAGGTGCTTTAGCCATCCAGTGTGCGTGCAACTGGTGTCTTGGGGCGAGAGGGACGGAGAGAGGTGCCAGATTTGGAAATTCTTTCCTCTACACTCACGTCTGCCTGAATGCGCCTGGGTCTGGGGCTGAGATGGAGTCCGCAAGCTCCTCTCCTCTCCTCTCCTCTCCTCTCCTCTCCTCTCCTCTCCTCTCCTCTCCTCTCCTCTCCTCTCCTCTCCTCTCCTCTCCTCTCCTCTCCTCTCCTCTCCTCTCCTCTCCTCTCCATCCTCCTCTCTTCTCCCTTCCCTCTCTTTCCTTCCCTTTTTTTTTCTTTCATGTCCCCACCCTTCCCTGCTCTGCCCTCCCTCTCCTCCCCTCTTCCCTCTATCCTCCCTCTCCTCCCCTCTTCCCTCTGTCCTCCCTCTCCTCTCCTCTTCCCTCTGTCCTCCCTCTCCTCCCCTCTTCCCTCTATCCTCCCTCTCCTCCCCTCTTCCCTCTGTCCTCCCTCTCCTCCCCTCTTCCCTCTGTCCTCCCTCTCCTCCCCTCTTCCCTCTGTCCTCCCTCTCCTCTCCTCTTCCCTCTGTCCTCCCTCTCCTCCCCTCTTCCCTCTATCCTCCCTCTCCTCCCCTCTTCCCTCTATCCTCCCTCTCCTCCCCTCTTCCCTCTGTCCTCCCTCTCCTCTCCTCTTCCCTCTGTCCTCCTTCTCCTCTCCTCTTCCCTCTGTCCTCCCTCTCCTCTCCTCTTCCCTCTGTCCTCCCTCTCCTCCACTTCTCCCTCTGTCCTCCCTCTCCTCCCCTCTTCCCTCTGTCCTCCCTCTCCTCCCCTCTTCCCTCTGTCCTCCCTCTCCCCCCCTCTTCCCTCTGTCCTCCCTCTCCCCCCCTCTTCCCTCTGTCCTCCCTCTCCTCCCCTCTTCCCTCTGTCCTCCCTCTCCTCCCCTCTTCCCTCTGTCCTCCCTCTCCTCCCCTCTTCCCTCTGTCCTCCCTCTCCTCCCCTCTTCCCTCTGTCCTCCCTCTCCTCCCCTCTTCCCTCTGTTCCTCATCTCCTTCTCTCTTTCTATCTGGGCAGGCCACTCCAAAGGCTCAGTGAGAGGGGAGCGCTGGCGGTTTCCCCCAAACCACAGAGTCCCTCCCTGGAGAGAGATACGCACAGAGACAGACCGTATATCCATTAAACTCACTCCACTCCACACCACCTCCTGGATACTGCACACACACACACCATCTCTTCCTCCTCCCTACCCCCCGACTCACTGAAGTGTTCTTCATACAGCAGCAGTCCAGTCTGGCCAGTTGAAACTGTGTCATTGCTGATTGCATTAAAGCTGCTGAGGGAGGGAGAAGGAAGTGTGTGTATGTTTGTGTGTCTGTGTGTGTCTTTGTCTGTGTGTGTGTGTGTGTGTGTGTGATTGTGTGTGGATAGGGGGGCAGTTGTTAGTGAATCAGACAACCAGAAAAAAGACTCCGCAACGTTTGTTTGTTTTATTTGCTGGCCCCTGCCCATTTCTTTAACCTCCATTTACTACGTTTTTCTTCACGTGGAATGTGGAAATGTTAAGATAACAAGAGGAGGAGAGTTGGGTTTCAGATGAATATGCTGAGCTGGTCACTGGTCGCATGTATAGGCTGCGTCCCAAATGGCACCCTATTCACTAGTGCATTACTTTTGATCAGGGCCTATAGGGCACTATGTAGGGAATAGGGTGTAATTTGGAACACAGACCTACACTCTTAGAAAAAAGGGTTCCAAAAGGGTTCTTCTGCTGTCCCCATATGAGAACCCTTTTTGGTTCCAGGGGAAACGCTTTTTGGTTCCAGGTAAAACAATTTTTGGTTCCAGGTATAACCATTTTGGATTCCATGTAGAACCCTCTGTGGAAAGGTTTCTACATGGAACCCAAAATGGTTCTACTTGTAACCAAAAGGGTTCTACCTGGAGCCAACAAGGGTTCTTCAAAGGGTTCTCCTATGGGGACTGCCGTAGAACCCCTTTACATTCTAGATAGCACCTTTCTTTCTAAGGCTCACAGAGAAAACAGTGCGGAAATGAAAACCTGCAATTTCTGGGGAGGTCAGTCAGACATCAGCTCGAACTAGACATTGTACCTAACCTCAGATCTAGGATCAGATTACCGTACCCCCAATCCTAACCTTAACCATTAGGGGGGTTAAATGATATATGATCTGAGACCTGGGGTTAGGGGCAACTCTTACCTTCCACTAGATATCCTGACAGAGGTATGGCCTGTGGCTTTAGGAAATGGCTGTGGGGTTTTCCCTAAGTCCAGATCTAGGATCAGCTTCCCCTCCCCCAATCCTAACCTTAACCATTAGTGGGGAAAATGCTAAATGGCCCAACTTCACCCTACACCAGGGAAATCCACTGAAAGACTATTGTAGTTCTAAAGGCCAAAACGATGACACTGAACATTCCTTTTTCTGGAGCACGGTCAAGCTGAACATTAAGAAATCAAAGGTGAATCTTATCACCCAGACACTGTTATTGTTTAGAATGTGAAAACACAGAATGAGAAGTCTAGATTCAGCCAGACCGACATTGTGGCCAGGGCTGAGAGAGAATGTGAAATATGCTGAACCTCTCCAACTCCCAACCCTAAAACACTCTCCCAACTCCTCTCTGCTCACTTGACTCCCACTATGCCGTCCAAGCTGCCTACATTTTAGTTATTCCTAAGAATTTCTGAGCTTTGGCTCACAGAGGAGCGCTCACTCACAGCCTGGACTGGTGGGTGCCTGTGTGTGTCTGTGTGCATGCGTTCACAATCATTTTTGTGTAGATATCTTTGTGTGTGTGTGTGTGCATGCGTGTTTGTGTAGATGCATGCGTGTTTGTGTAGATGTACGTGTGTGTGTGTGTGTGTGCATGTGTATATGTCTTTGTGGGTGTGTGTGTATGTGCGCATGCGTGAAAGGGTGCGGTAAGGTTTTGTGGCAGGTCGGGTTACAGTGTGTGGATTTCTATTTCTCTATCAAAAAGTATAATTTGTGGAACGCAACCTTAGCTGTCAAGCACCTTGGTCTTGACCAATGAGCTGGTATTATTATTATGCCGGTTGCCGTGGGTGATGACATTCTTGCTTTATGAATCTGAGATGGTCACGTAGTCAGCAGGAGAAGGGTTAATGGATGGATGGATGGATGGATGGATGGATGGATGGATGGATGGATGGATGGATGGATGGGTGGATGGATGGATGGATGGATGGATGGATGGATGGATGGATGGGTGGATGGATGGATGGATGGGTGGATGGATGGGTGTATAGATGGATGGATGGATGTCCAGGTTTGAGCTGTTGATTGTGACAGCAGTGGGACAGCAGTGCTGACCTGCTATCTGACCTGATAACAACCTCAATATGACGTTTTCCATGACATCCTGATATCATCATGAATAAATTGTCTTTAACTGGTTAAAATCTGCTTAACGGACGCCGTCCAGTTTACAACCAGAAAATGACTTCCTTTTGATGTGTAATGCCAATTGTTGCCCACTGTGGCTCAGTCAATTCCAGGGAGCTAAACATTTACATTTTAGTCATTTAGCAGACGCTCTTATCCAGAGCAATTAGGGTTAAGTGCCTTGCTCAAGGGCACATTGACAGATTTTTCACCTAGTCGGCTCAGGGATTAGAACCAGTGACCTTTCGGTTACTGGCACAACGCTCTTAACCACTAAGCTACCTGCATAAGGTTCTGGAATTAAAGCTTGCCGTGCCTTCTCCAGCCCCTCTCAGATTCATCAACTAGAGAAGTGACCCACTCCACCCCAAATATAATGACACAACCTTAAAATCGGTAAGTTTCGATTTTTACATCAACAAAAGGGTTGCGACCCTGACTTTGAATACCACTGAATTAGAGCTTGCAGTGCCTTCCTAGATCCTCTCAGACACATCAATTAGAGCTTGCTGTGCCTTCTCCAGCCCCTCTCAGACACATCAAAGAGATGGGCGTGGCAGCTGAAGCGTTAATGCTCCACTTGTCTCCAACATCTAAAGGATTCTCTCGTTAAAGTCGTTAAAGGATTCTCTTTGGAGTGATGCTCTGATTGGACTGATGTATCTCCTGGCTGTGTCCCAAATGGCACCCTGTTCCCCAATGAGTGTACTCCTTTTGACCAGGGCCCACCAGGGCCAATAGCAGTGCACTATGTAGGGAATAGGGTTTCATTTGGGATGCAGAACTGGTCATTCTAGAAAAAAAACACCCCTCTGCTTGAACATCAATTAGATTCCAATTAGGACAGGACATATGAGGAATAGAAATGTCTGGCAAACTTAGATTTTTTTGAGTGAACAGCGCCGGAGAAGATGGCTGCCGTTTTACAGCCCTCTAACCAATTATACTATTATGTGTGTTTTTCCGCGTTATTTGTAATTTATTTTGTACATAATGTTTCTGCCATCGTCTCTTATAACCAAAAAGAGCTTCTGGATATCAGGACAGCGATTACTCACCTCGTATTGGACGAAGATTTTTTCTTCAACGAGGCGGCCGCGAAGGATATCATACAGACACCCGACAAGGCCCAAATCCCCGTCATTCGCGTGAGGAAGAGACGGAGATATCGTGGACGTAGATCGGGGTGCCTTGTAAGGATCCGACGGCGAGCGAGTAAACTGCCTCTTCCATCAATCCTATTAGCCAACGTTCAATCATTTGAAAATAAATTGGATGACTTAAGATTACGGTTATCCTACCAACGGGACATTAAAAACTGTAATATCTTATGTTTCACCGAGTCGTGGCTGAACGACGACATGGATTTCATACAGCTAGCGGGCTATACGCTACATCGGCAGGATAGAACGGCTGACTCCGGTAAGACAAGGGGTGGCGGTCTGTGTATATTTGTAAACAACAGCTGGTGCACAAAATCAAATACTAAGGAAGTCTCGAGGTTTTGCTCGCCTGAGGTAGAGTATCTTATGATAAGCTGTAGACCACACTATTTACCAAGAGAGTTTTCATCTATATTTTTCATAGCTGTCTATTTACCACCACAAACCAATGCTGGCATTAAGATTGCACTGAATGAGTTGTACAAGGCCATAAATCAACAGGAAAACGCTCATCCAGATGCAGCGCTCCTAGTGGCCGGGGACTTTAATGCAGGGAAACTTAAATCCGTTCTACCTAATTTCTACCAGCATGTTAAATGTGCAACCAGAGGAAAAAAAACTCTAGACCACCTTTACTCCACACACAGAGACGCATACAAAGCTCTCCCTCGCCCTCCATTTGGCAAATCTGACCATAACTCTATCCTCCTGATTCCTGCTTATAAGCAAAAACTAAAGCAGGAAGCACCAGTGACTCGGTTAATAAAAAAGTGGTCAGATGACGCAGATGCTAAGCTACAGGACTGTTTTGCTAGCACAGACTGGAACATGTTCCGGGATTCTTCAGACAGCATTGAGGAGTACACCACATCAGTCACTGGCTTCATCAATAAGTGCATCGATGATGTCGTCCCCACAGTGACCGTACGTACATACCCCAACCAGAAGCCATGGATTACAGGAAACATCCGCACTGAGCTAAAGGGTAGAGCTTCCGCTTTCAAGGAACGGGACTCTAACCCGGACGCTTATAAGAAATCCCGCTATGACCTCCGACGAACCATCAAACAGGCAAAGAGTCAATACAGGACTAAGATTGAATCGTACTACACTGGCTCTGACGCTCGTCGGATGTGGCAGGGCTTGAAAACTATTACAGACTACAAAGGGAAGCACAGCCGCGAGCTGCCCAGTGACACAAGCCTACCAGATGAGCTAAACCACTTCTATGCTCGCTTCGAGGCAAGCAACACTGAAGCATGCATGAGAGCACCAGCTGTTCCGGATGACTATGTGATCACGCTCTCCGTAGCCGATGTGAGTAAGACTTTTAAGCAGGTCAACATTCACAAGGCCGCAGGGCCAGACGGATTACCAGGACGTGTACTCCGAGCATGTGCTGACCAACTGACAAGTGTCTTCACTGACATTTTCAACATGTCCCTGACTGAGTCTGTAATACCAACATGTTTCAAGCAGACCACCATAGTCCCCGTGCCCAAGGACTCTAAGATAACCTGCCTAAATGACTACCGACCCGTAGCACTGACGTCTGTAGCCATGAAGTGCTTTGAAAGGCTGGTCATGGCTCACATCAACAGCATTATCCCAGAAACCCTAGACCCACTCCAATTTGCATACCGCCCCAACAGATCCACAGATGATGCAATCTCTATTGCACTCCACACTGCCCTTTCCCACCTGGACAAGAGGAACACCTACGTGAGAATGCTATTCATTGACTACAGCTCAGCATTCAACACCATAGTGCCCTCTAAGCTCATCACTAAGCTAAGGATCCTGGGACTAAACACCTCCCTCTGCAACTGGATCCTGGACTTCCTGACGGGCCGCCCCCAGGTGGTAAGGGTAGGTAACAACACATCTGCCACACTGATCCTCAACACGGGGGCCCCTCAGGGGTGCGTGCTCAGTCCCCTCCTGTACTCTCTGTTCACCCATGACTGCATGGCCAGGCACGACTCCAACACCATCATTAAGTTTGCCGACGACACAACAGTGGTAGGCCTGATCACCGACAACGATGAGACAGCCTATAGAGAGGAGGTCAGAGACCTGGCCATGTGGTGCCAGGACAACAACCTCTCCCTCAACGTGACCAAGACAAAGGAGATGATTGTGGACTACAGGAAAAAAAAGAGGACTGAGCACGCCCCCATTCTCATCGACGGGGCTGTAGTGGAACAGGTTGAGCGCTTCAAGTTCCTTGGTGTCCACATCACCAACGAACTATCATGGTCCAAACACACCAAGACAGTCGTGAAGAGGGCACGACAAAGCCTATTCCCCCTCAGGAGACTGAAAAGATTTGGCATGGGTCCTCAGATCCTCAAAAAATTCTACAGCTGCACCATCGAGAGCATCCTGACTGGTTGCATCACCGCCTGGTATGGCAACTGCTTGGCCTCCGACCGCAAGGCACTACAGAGGGTAGTGCGTACGGCCCAGTACATCACTGGGGCCAAGCTTCCTGCCATCCAGGACCTCTATACCAGGCGGTGTCAGAGGAAGGCCCTCAAAATTGTCAAAGACTCCAGCCACCCTAGTCATAGACTGTTCTCTCTGCTACCGCACGGCAAGCGGTACCGGAGTGCCAAGTCTAGGTCCAAAAGACTTCTCAACAGCTTCTACCCCCAAGCCATAAGACTCCTGAACAGCTAATCATGGCTACCCGGACTATTTGCACTGCCCCCCCACCCCATCCTTTTTACGCTGCTGCTACTCTGTTAATTATTTATGCATAGTCACTTTAACTCTACCCACATGTACATATTACCTCAACTACCTCAACTAGGCGGTGCCCCCGCACATTGACTCTGCAACGGTACCCCCCTGTATATATAGCCTCCCTACTGTCACTTTATTTTACTTCTGCTCTTTTTTTTCTCAACACTTTTTTTGTTGTTGTTTTATTTTTACTTTTTTTGTTAAAAATAAATGCACTGTTGGTTAAGGGCTGTAAGTAAGCATTTCACTGTAATGTCTGCACCTGTTTTATTCGGCGCATGTGACCAATAACATTTGATTTGATTTGATTTGATCCCCTTTAATGGTCAGCGCTTAAAGGGATAGTTCACTAGTATGACACTTCTAAGGTGTGATAAAATGTTTTATCTTTGAGTGATCTCTTCATGTCTACCATACAGTGACTGTGGAGTCTGGTTTTAGTCTAGGACCTAGGTCTAGGCTGGATCATATATATTGGATCTTTATAATGTGATTCTGCCTCCAGTAGACTGTAATGAACTGGAGAAGTCACAAAATTACTTTAACTTTCCTGAAATTCCCAGGTTTCCCTGAAATCTCAGTTGGAAGATTACAGGAATCAGGAGGGAATAAGCAGGAAGTCCGGAATCCTCCAAACAGGATTTCAGGAAAACCTGGGACTTTTGGGAAAGTTACAGAAATGTTGCAACCCTCGTGTCGATCTACTGTATACACTCTGTACTCTTTCTACATTTTGCCAATGTGGACGGCAATCAGTTTATCCAAAGTTATTACACATCAGGATTAGAGGACTTATCACATCAGACCCATAACAGCAGCACTTTGCTATTGTCTGGAGCCACGAAAAACCGCTGAGTCTGCAGATTTTATTGTCCCCCTGCTGAGTGTGTTAGTCTCAAGATTTCATAGCAGGCTGTAATTTGTCTCAGTATGACTCAGAAACAAGTTGGGTACTGTCAGTAGCTGAGTGTAGATGTGGTGAGGAAATCAAGCGCAGGAAACACGGGCGTACGTCAACAGACTTTAGTGAACAAAAGGCAGCACCAAACAGGCGAACAGCCAACCCAACCGGGAGGCAAAATACAAAATACGCACAACACACACAGTGCGTAAAATGAAGAACGCGCACACAGTGCGGACTCTCGGAAAAACAACACACGAGAGTAAATACAACAAGAGCAACAGCTTGACAAATATACAATACCACATAACACCTGCCCCCACACACGAAAACTAAATAGGCAACCAAATCAAACACTAACAAGGGACAGGTGTACAAACAGACAAAACCAAACAAACATGAAACATCGAACGGTGGCAGCTAGTACTCCGGGGACGACGACCGCCGAAGCCTGCCCGAACAAGGAGGAGGAGCAGCCTCGGCCGAAACCGTGACAGTACCCCCCCCTTGACGCGCGGCTCCAGCCGTGCGCCGATCCCGGCCTCGGGGACGACCAGGACGACGCGGAGCAGGGCGCGTAGGATGACCCCGATGGAACTCGGTCAGCAGGGACAGGTCTAATATGTCCCTCCTCGGCACCCAGCACCGCTCCTCCGGGCCGTACCCCTCCCACTCCACGAGATATTGGAGACCCCCCATCCGGCGTCTCGAATCAAGGATGGACCTCACAGTGTACGCCGGAGCCCCCTCGATGTCCAACGGGGGCGGAGGAGTCTCTTCTATCTCATAGTCCTGGAGTGGACCAGCTACCACCGGCCTGAGGAGAGACACATGGAACGAGGGGTTAATATTCCTGTAATCAATAGGCAGTTCTAACCTGTAACACACCTCGTTCAACCTCCTCAGGACTTTGAATGGCCCCACAAACCGCCGACCCAGCTTCCGGCAGGGCAGGCGGAGGGGCAGGTTTCTGGTCGAGAGCCAGACTCGATCTCCAGGTGCGTACACAGGCCCCTCACTGCGGTGGAGATCGGCGCTCGTCTTATGCCGACGGATGGCCCGCTGCAGATGAACGTGGGCAGCGTTCCATGTCTCCTCCGAGCGCCGCACCCACTCATCCACCGCAGGGGCCTCAATCTGGCTCTCGTGCCAAGGTGCCAGAACCGGCTGGTACCCTAACACACACTGGAAAGGGGTTAGTTGGGTGGAGGAGTGGCGGAGAGAGTTCTGTGCCATCTCGGCCCACGGAACGTATCTCGCCCACTCCTCCGGCCGGCCCTGGCAATAAGACCTCAGAAACCTACCCACATCCTGGTTGACACGTTCAACCTGCCCATTACTCTCCGGGTGGTAACCCGAGGTAAGGCTCACCGAAACCCCCAACCGTTCCATAAACGCTCTCCACACTCTGGAGGTGAACTGGGGGCCTCGATCAGACACTATATCCTCGGGTACCCCGTAATGCCAGAAGACGTGAGTAAACAGAGCCTCAGCGGTCTGTAGGGCAGTAGGGAGACCCGGCATGGGAAGGAGACGACAGGCCTTCGAGAACCGATCCACAACGACCAGGATGGTAGTATTCCCCTGTGAGGGGGGAAGGTCTGTAACAAAATCCACCGAGAGGTGGGACCAGGGTCGTTGTGGAACGGGCAGGGGTTGTAGCTTACCCCTGGGCAAATGTCTGGGCGCCTTACACTGGGCACACACCGAACAGGAGGAGACATAAACCCTCACATCCCTGGCTAACGTTGGCCACCAGTACTTAGTGCTAAGGCAGTGAACTGTCCGGCCGATACCTGGATGTCCAGAGGAGGGGGACGTATGAGCCCAATAAATGAGGCGATCGCGTACCTCGAGCAGAACGTACGTCCGACCCACTGGACACTGTGGAGGACTTGGGTCGGTGCGTAACGCCCGCTCGATCTCTGCATCGACCTCCCATACCACCGGTGCAACCAGACAAGACTTTGGTAGTATGGGAGTGGGCTCAACGGACCTCTCCTCCGTGTCATACCGCCGAGACAGGGCATCTGCCTTCCCGTTCTGGGACCCAGGGATGTAAGTGATTTTAAACACAAACCGGGCTAGAAACATAGTCCAGCGGGCCTGGCGAGGATTCAGTCTCCTAGCTGCCCGGATGTATTCCAGGTTACGGTGGTCAGTCAAAATGAGGAAAGGGTGTTGAGCCCCCTCAAGCCAATGCCTCCACACCTTTAGGGCCTGTACCACGGCTAACAGCTCCCTGTCCCCTACGTCATAATTCCGCTCCGCCGGACTGAGTTTCTTAGAATAAAAAGCACAGGGGCGGAGTTTAGGTGGTGTGCCAGACCGTTGTGAGAGAACGGCCCCAATACCGGCCTCGGACGCGTCTACCTCTACCTGGAATGGTAAAGCGGTATCCGGATGCGCCAACACCGGCGCCGAGGTAAACAGGTCCTTCAGTCTCCCAAAAGCCCTGTCCGCCTCAGCTGACCACCGCAAGCGCACCGGACCCCCCTTCAACAGAGACGTTATGGGAGCTGCCACCTGTCCAAAACCCCGGATAAACCTCCGGTAGTAATTCGCAAAACCCAAGAACTGTTGCACCTCTTTCACAGTGGTTGGGGTTTGCCAATTACGCACAGCTGACACCCGGTCAACCTCCATCTTCACCCCTGACGCAGACAACTGATAACCCAAAAAGGAGACCGACTTCTGAAAGAACAGACATTTCTCTGCCTTGACATATAGGTCATGCTCCAACAGCCTCCTCAACACTCGGCGCACCAGGGCTACATGCTCTGCTCGGGTAGAACTGTACACCAGAATATTGTCGATGTACACAACTACTCCCTGCCCCTGCATGTCCCGGAAAATCTCATCGACGAAGGATTGGAAGACTGAGGGAGCATTCATTAACCCATATGGCATGACGAGATACTCGTAATGACCGGAGGTCGTGCTAAACGCTGTCTTCCATTCATCGCCCTCTCTAATGCGCACCAAGTTATATGCGCTCCTGAGATCCAATTTTGTGAAGAACTGAGCACCGTGTAATGACTCCGTCATAGTCGCAATCAGAGGAAGTGGATAGCTGTACTTCACCGTAATCTGATTGAGACCGCGGTAATCAATACACGGGCGCAGACCTCCATCCTTTTTCTTCACAAAAAAGAAGCTTGAGGAAGCGGGTGAAGTGGAGGCCCGTATGTATCCCTGTCTCAGAGACTCGGCGATGTAAGTTTCCATCGCCTTCCTCTCCTCTTGAGACAAGGGATACACATGGCTCCGCGGGAGGGCTGCTCCTAACTGGAGATCTATCGCACAATCCCCCTGTCTATGAGGCGGCAGCTGCGCCGCCCTAGTCTTACTAAACACCAGTGTCAAATCCTCATACTCGGGGGGAATGTGCAGTGCAGGCATTAGATTCGGACTTTCCACCGAGGTCGCCCCTATGGAAACACCCAGACACAGCCCCTCACACTGAGCAGACCACCCTTTAAGAGCTTTCTCTCGCCACGAAATAGTAGGGTCATGGGTAATCAACCAGGGAAGCACCAGCACCACCGGATACGCAGGAGAGTCAATCAGATAGAGCTGAATCGTCTCCTCATGACCCCCCTGCGCCTCCATCTTAAGGGGCGCTGTGACCTCCCTAATCAACCCAGACCCTAACGGACGGCTATCTAGGGCATGTACAGGGAAAGGCTTATCAACGGGAAGGAGAGGAATCCCTAATTCTGCACAGAACTGGCGATCTACAAAGTTCCCAGCTGCGCCTGAATCGACTAGCGCCTTATGCTGGGAACGAGGTGCTACCTGTGGAAAACAAACAGGCAAGGTTATGTGAACGACAGAAAGCTCTGGGTAAGTAGGGCGCCTACTCACCTGGGAGGACTCCCCAATGCGTGGCCTGCCTTCACCTCCACCGGGGGACCTTCCCCAACACCTAGCCGCGGTGTGCCCTCCACGGCCACAGTTGGTGCAGGGGACGGCCCCCCTCGGGTTCCTACTCCTCCTTTCTCTAGCGCCAGCACCTCCGAGCTCCATAGGGCTCGGCTCGGAGGTGCTGGAGGGTGAAATGGGCGACCCCCATCCGGGGCGTCCACGGGTGGCGAGCAGGGTGTCCAACCGAATGGCCATGTCGACTAGTTGGTCAAACGTCAACATGGTATCCCTGCACGCCAACTCTCTTTGGACGTCCTCCCGGAGGCTACAACGGAAGTGGTCTATGAGGGCCCGCTCATTCCACCCTGCATCTGCCGCTAGAGTCCGGAACTCCAGGGCAAAATCCTGTGCGCTCCTCATCCCCTGTCGGAGGAAGAACAGACGCTCCCCCGCCGCCTTCCCTTCTGGTGGATGGTCGAACACGGCCCGGAAGCGGCGGGAGAACTCCGCATAAGTGATGGTAGCGGCGTCCATTCTCCTCCATTCGGCGTTGGCCCACTCCAACGCCTTGCCGGTGAGACAGGAGATGAGGGCGGAGACGCTCTCGTGTCCCGAGGGCGCCGGGTGTACGGTGGCGAGGTAGAGCTCCACCTGTAGCAGGAACCCTTGACACCCGGCAGCGGAGCCGTCGTACGCCCTCGGGAGCGAGAGCCGGATCCCACTGGGTTCCGGAATGTGGACAGGAGGACTGACCGATGGGGATGGTCCGGTAGGTGGGGGCGCTGCTTTCCCATCGGTGGAGAGTGTTCATCACCCGATCCAAGGCGTGACCGATCTGGTTAATCCGGTCCTCTTGTCCACGAAGACGGTCCTCCATGACCTCTGTCGGCGCGGGTGCTCCTGCTGACTCCATGACGGATGTGGTATTCTGTCAGTAGCTGAGTGTAGATGTGGTGAGGAAATCAAGCGCAGGAAACACGGGCGTACGTCAACAGACTTTAGTGAACAAAAGGCAGCACCAAACAGGCGAACAGCCAACCCAACCGGGAGGCAAAATACAAAATACGCACAACACACACAGTGCGTAAAATGAAGAACGCGCACACAGTGCGGACTCTCTGAAAAACAACACACGAGAGTAAATACAACAAGAGCAACAGCTTGACAAATATACAATACCACATAACACCTGCCCCCACACACGAAAACTAAATAGGCAACCAAATCAAACACTAACAAGGGACAGGTGTACAAACAGACAAAACCAAACAAACATGAAACATCGAACGGTGGCAGCTAGTACTCCAGGGACGACGACCGCCGAAGCCTGCCCGAACAAGGAGGAGGAGCAGCCTCGGCCGAAACCGTGACAGGTACGTCCCAAATGGCACCCTATTCCCTACAAAGTGGACCACTGTTAACCAGTGCCCTATGGGCCCTGGCCAGAAGTAGTGTACTATAAAGGGACTAGGATGCCATTTGGGTTGCAACTGTGTGCTCAACTTTGTCTTTTGGGTTCAAGGCAGTTCTCTGTTTGTCTCAATATTGCTCTTGTTATTGTTTTTCTTCTCTGGTGACTGTGGTTTAAAGCCACTGCAAAGGGAGAAAGGGAGTTGTCTTCACTGCTCTTCATTAATACCTATTTTATTGCTGTCTGGGTGGGATGTGCATGGTGATGTAAGGGAGTTTGTCAGTACTGTTGTTGTTCGCCCTATAGTTTTGCTGTTTGGGCTATTCATTTCGATATGGGTTTTCTTTGTTAAGCGTTCTGTGACAAATACACTAATTTCTGAAAATAGTGCTATTCAAACGACATTTGATTGATACGTTTTATTTTATTTTATTTTTAGGGGGTTTAGCTTTAAAATTGCAGATAGATTGTAACTTCCATCAATGTAAATGTCTGCATCACTTCCAATCCCCCATATGTTTTTTTCCCGCAAATATATATATATATATATATATATATATATATATACACTACCGTTCAGAAGTTTGGGGTCACTCAGAAATGTCCTTGTTTTCCATGAAAACATACATGAAATGAGTTTGAATAAGAAATATAGCAAAATGAATAGGAAATGTAGTCATTGACAAGGTTAGAAATAATTGAAATAATAATTGTATCCTGCAAACTTTGCTTTCGTCAAAGAATCCTCCATTTGCAGCAATTACAGCCTTGCAGACCTTTGGCATTCTAGTTGTCAATTTGTTGAGGTAATCTGAAGAGATTTCACCCCATGCTTCCTGAAGCATTTCCCACAAGTTGGATTGGCTTGATGGGCATTTCTTACGTACCATACGGTCAAGCTGCTCCCACAACAGCTCAATAGGGTTGAGATCCGGTGACTGTGCTGGCCACTCCATTATAGACAGAATACCAGCTGACTGCTTCTTCCCTAAATAGTTATTGCATAGTTTGGAGCTGTGCTTTAGGTCATTGTCCTGTTGTAGGAGGAAATTGGCTCCAATCAAGCGCTGTCCACAGGGTATGGCATGGCGTTGCAAAATGGAGTGATAGCCTTCCTTCTTCAATATCCCTTTTATCCTGTACAAATCTCCCACTTTACCAGCACCAAAGCACCCCCAGACCATCACATTGCCTCCACCATGCTTGACAGATGGCATCAAGCACTCCTCCAGTGTCTTTTCATTTGGTCTGCATTTCACAAATGTTCTTCTTTGTGATCCGACACCTCAAACTTCGATTCGTCTGTCCATAACACTTTTTTCCAATCTTCCTTAATCTTTTTCTTTGCAACTCTGCCTAGAAGGTCAGCATCCCGGAGTCGCCTCTTCACTGTTGACGTTGAGACTGGTGTTTTGCGGGTACTATTTAATAAAGCTGCCATTTGAGGACCTGTTTCTCAAACTAGACACTAATGTATTTGTCCTCTTGCTCAGTTGTGCACCGGGGCCTCACACTCCTCTTTCTATTCTGGTTAGAGACAGTTTGCGCTGTTCTGTGAAGGGAGTAGTACACAGCGTTGTACGAGATCTTCAGTTTCTTGGCAATTTCTCGCATGGAATAGCCTTCATTTCTCAGAACAAGAATAGACTGACGAGTTTCAGAAGAAAGTTATTTGTTTCTGGCCAGTTTGAGCCTGTAATCGAACCCACAATTGCTGATGCTCCATATACTCAACTAGTCTCAAGAAGGCCAGTTTTATTGCTTCTTTAATTTACATTTGAGTCATTTAGCAGACGCTCTTATCCAGAGCAACTTACAGTTAGTGAGTGCATATATTTTCATACTGGCCCCCCGTGGGAAACAAACCCACAACCCTGGCGTTGCAAGCGCCATGCTCTACCAAATGAGCTACAGGGGACTACACCTTCTAATCAGCACAACAGTTTTCAGCTGTGCTAACATAATTGCAAAAGGGTTTTCTAATGATCAATTAGCCTCTTAAAATGATAAACTTGGATTAGGAAACACAACGTGCCATTGGAACACAGGACTGATGGTTGCTGATAATGGGCCTCTGTACGCCAATATAGATATTCCATTAAAAATCAGCAGTTTCCAGCTACAATAGCCATTTACAACATTAACAATGTCTACACTGTATTTCTGATCAATTTGATTGATTAAATCAGAAGTTGGCCTGGTTGCCATGTGCCCTCTGTCAGGCCTGCGTTGTCATGGACACAGTAGGGTCTAAGTGGGAAGGCTACCCACGCCCGTGGAGTGGTGATCTGGCACATTACAGGGTAATGGAGTGTAGAGACATCTGTACCAGAGGCTTGAGAGATGAAGTGGAGCAGGAATAGAGGGATTGAAGAGGAGCAGGCTAAAGAGAGGGGTCAACGAGGAGGAGAGGAAGAGGGAGAGGAGGGTTGAAGAGAGTACCATCTTCCTCTTGTCAGAAGCTACTTGCAGTGTTTGAACTAATGTCGTTAACTATACCATTTACTGTTTTTACAGATACACTTGAGTAATATAAAGTATGTTTACATATTATTAAATTGTTATTATTACTATAATTAAGTGGGACCTGATTTCAATAAGGGAAGCCATGTTTGTTTGTATCTCATGTTCCACTTCAAAAGTTTTTCTCCATGTGACCAACAGAGTTCTGCATTGTGTTGATGTGTGACAAGTTTTTTAGACCAGATAACTGGGGGATTCACAGATCCCACCCATCTTGCCTTTTCTAATGCACTAAACGTAAACAAGAACATGCGATAAACATTACTTTAAATTCACAACAACACATGGATTATTCTCATGCTTTTTGGCATTCCCATGCCCAAGACACACCTCCAGGTCTTGGGGTACCATATGCTTTTGTGGCTTTTGATTCACTGAGCCTTCACAGTTGTCCAGTATTGTCATTGCCCAAGCTAAGCACTCTTCTTCTCTGAGAACAAAACATATTTCCACAGTGTTTGTCCACGCAGACAAACAACCTTAACACACAACAGATTTAAAAAACAATACCTCCACAACCAATAGTTTGGTTTCTGCAGAAGTGGGGATTGTATGTCTGTGAGTGAGTGAGTGAGAGAGTGAGAGAGTGAGAGAGTGAGAGAGTGAGAGAGTGAGAGAGTGAGTGAGTGAGTGAGTGAGTGAGTGAGTGTGCGTTCGAGCGTGTGTATGCAAGCCATGCTAGAAACAAGCTCAGATATATTCTGGAAAATGGGTTTGATTGAACTAAATACATGGAATGACATGGCCCTTCTTCCACTAACAGGGATATCTCATGGGTGTTCTTAAAAGTTACAGTTCAGACAGTTCAGCCAAATGTAAATGGCTGTTACTTTAATAGAATTGATATCCTCCCAGTTAGAGTTCCAATATTCCGGTAACTTTATCGAAATTCCCAGGTTTTCCAGAAATCCTGGTTGGAGGATTCCAGGAATAGTCAAACCGGGATTTCTGGAAAACCTGGGACTTTGGGGAAAGTTACCGGAATTTTGCAAACCTACTGCCAGTCTACAGTGTTATGAACTTGAAAGTCTTGAAATACTTATTTAAAGTCTTCAAGAAGAGAAGGAACCATGGCAACAACAGTATCAATCATGAGTATTGATCTACTGAGTCAGGAACAATCGTGTCGCCAACATCATCAGTGTAGGATGCGTCTCAAATTGCATATAGCACACTACTTTTGATCAGGGTCCATAGGGACTGATTTTTTTTTTTTTAGGAGCATGATCATTATGAGATGATAGTAACTTTATAAGAAGACCATCCATGCTCTATAATGCATTATAACCACATCGTAATGCATTATAACCACATCATAATGTATTAACCACATCATAATGCATTGACCACATCATAATGCATTATAACCACATCATAATGCATTAACCACATCATGATGCATTATAACCACATCATAATGCATTATAACCACATCATAATGCATTATCCGCATCATGATGCTTTATAACCACATCATAATGCATTGACCACATCATAATGCATTATAACCACATCATAATGCATTAACCACATCATGATGCATTATAACCACATCATGATGCATTATAACCACATCATAAAACATTATAACCACATCATAATGCATTATCCGCATCATGGTGCATTATAACCACATCATAATGCATTGACCACATCATAATGCATTATAACCACATCATAATGCATTATAACCACATCATAATGCATTGACCACATCATAATGCATTATAACTACATCATAATGTATTGACCACATCATAATGCATTAACCGCATCATAATGCATTGACCACATCATAATGCATTATAACCACATCGTAATGCATTAACCACATCATGATGCATTATAACCACATCATAATGCATTAACCGCATCATAATGCATTATGATGGTTGGCTTTAAGGTAGTGTTACCCAATCTGTTGTTACTAAGGTCTCTCACACAGTTTTGCTTGAGGTGGTGCTACAGCACTAAGGCTTTAGTTAACCATGCATCTCTGACGAGAACCGAAGTTAGTGTATGCAACGAGTCCTCCTTAAAGGGGAAGTTCAGTCTTTTACAATTTAACATACCCATAGATTGTTTAAGAATATATCTTATAAATGTTTTATAAGCTTAGTTCAACTTTATAATGCCTTATTATATGGCTTGTAATCTGTGCTACAATTTTTCAATGGACAGATTTTTTTTTTTTACATTAACATTTACATTTACGTCATTTAGCAGACGCTCTTATCCAGAGCGACTTACATTATATATATTTTTTCATACCCCCTGTGGGAATCAAACCCACAACCCTGGCGTTGCAAACACCATGCTCTATCAACTGAGCTACATCCCTGCCGGCCATTCCCTCCCCTACCATGGACGACGCTGGGCCAATTGCGCGCCGCCCCATGGGTCTCCCGGTCACGGCCGGCTACGACAGAGCCTGGATTCGAACCAGGATCTCTAGTGGCACAGCTAGCGCTGCGATGCAGTGCCTTAGACCACTGCGCCACTCAGGAGACTAAGGAGCATGATCATTATGAGATGATAGTAAGACTTTATAAGAAGACCATCCATGCTCTATAATGCATTATAACCACATCGTAATGCATTATAACCACATCATAATGCATTATAACCACATCATAATGTATTATAACCACATCATAATGCATTGACCACATCATAATGCATTATAACCACATCATAATGCATTATAACCACATCATAATGCATTATAACCACATCATAATACATTATAACCACATCATAATACATTATAACCACATCATAATACATTATAACCACATCATAATGCATTATAACCACATCATGGTGCATTATAACCACATCATAATGCATTGACCACATCATAATGCATTATAACCACATCATAATGCATTATAACCACATCATAATGCATTGACCACATCATAATGCATTATAACTACACCATAATGTATTGACCACATCATAATGCATTAACCACATCATGATGCATTATAACCACATCATAATGCATTAACCGCATCATAATGTATTGACCACATCATGATGCATTATAACCACATCATATAATGCATTAACCACATCATAATGTATTATGACGGTTGGCTTTAAGATAGTGTTACCCAATCTGTTGTTACTAAGGTCTCTCACACAGTTTTGCTTGAGGTGGTGCTACAGCACTAAGGCTTTAGTTAACCATGCATCTCTGACGAGAACCGAAGTTAGTGTATGCAACGAGTCCTCCTTAAAGGGGAAGTTCAGTCTTTTACAATTTAACATACCCATAGATTGTTTAAGAATATATCTTATAAATGTTTTATAAGCTTAGTTCAACTGTTGTACCCCATCACAACCCAAAATATAAGCTTGTTTTACTCAATTGTTTGAAAACAATGTAATTGTAAACAAATACTGTATAGCCTCAAAACATAGGAAAAACTAAAAATGTTATCTCATGGATGGTCAGTCCTTGCATCCATACCTCTGTCTATGAATTTGACAGTGGTTACATTTCTCCAGCCCCCTCCCTCAGCTGTTTTACCAAATCAGTGACGGGTTGACCACTTTCTTGTTGTTTGAACTGCAGATTGCCCCTTTAATGTGTTCCATTAAGTCCTGTTGTCGCTGCAGTGGTTTGACCATTGTTTATTCCACCATTCTTATGTAAACTAGCTGTTCCTTTTCTTTCCAATGGAAGACATTAGAGATCCCATTGAGTCTGGAACGACTTAGCGAATGGGCCAGCCCCTGCCTTGTTCTCATAACACTGGTTAGAGTACTGAAGCTATTTCATTTGGGATGGTTAGGACTAATAGAACTTATGCTCATAGAGTATGTGATGGTGGTGGTATCTTGTAGAGGACTGGAGGAAGTTAAAGCATAGGGAGAGTAGAAGTAGAGAGAAGTGTGTTTGTGTGAGAGAGAGAGAAACTTCATGGCACCACATTATTTTATCTGCCCGTCTCTTTATCTGTCTGTTGTCCATCTGTACTTAAAGGGTTAGTTCACCCAAATCACACAATTATTAAAGGTGTTTCTTTATGTGTTTCCAGTCATGGAGAGACGCGCTTCACACTGGTTTTGTTTACCTTGCTATTGTAACCAACCTCTAACTTATTAAGCATTTTCTAACCCAAAACTAACAGACGTCATGCCCAAATTAAAGTATCTATAAGGGATTCTTTAGCTCAACGACTGCATAATGGAATGTCTAGCTGCCGTTGTCTCTGTTCTTGTCCCTGTCAGCTTGGCTTGTTAAGATGCAGTAAACCTAGCCTGTTACCACATATGTTGTGTTGTTTTGTTAAGATGCAGTAAACCTAGCCTGGTACCACATATGCTGTGTTGTTTTGTTAAGATGCAGTAAGCCTAGCCTGGTACCACATCTGTTGTGTTGTCTTGTTAAGATGCAGTAGACCTAGCCTGGTACCACATCTGTTGTGTTGTCTTGTTAAGATGCAGTAAACCTAGCCTGGTACCACATATGTTGTGTTGTTTTGTTAAGATGCAGTAAGCCTAGCCTGGTACCACATCTGTTGTGTTGTCTTGTTAAGATGCAGTAGACCTAGCCTGGTACCACATCTGTTGTGTTGTCTTGTTAAGATGCAGTAGACCTAGCCTGGTCCCACATCTGTTTGTGCTGTCTTGCAAACTCCTAGTGGTTTGGTGTGATCTGGAACAAGGCTAACCATTTTCCACTATGTTGGAACAGCAATGAATAATCAATCATCTATGTGTCTCTGTCCCCTGTGCTAGTGAGGAAGAAGGAGATGAGGCAAAAAGGAGTGGAGGAGGGCCGTGGAAGGAGGAACGCCATCCATCTGAACGGGTTGTATACGGTGGAGACTGTGGTGGTGGCAGACTCAGACATGGTGCAGTACCACGGGGCGGAGGCCGCGCAGAGATTCCTGCTCACCGTCATGAACATGGTAAGGATGCTTGACACGCTCATATGCATGCATACATGAACACACACACACACGCATATGCATACACACATGCACACGCACACACACACACACACACACACACACATTATGTTCTTCAATCCTCGTGGGGACCTAAAATTAATTTACATTCAAAATCCTATTTTCCCTAACCCTAACCCTTACCATAACCCTAACCCTAACCTTAACCCTAACCCTAACCCTAACCCTAACCCTAAACCTAACCACTAACCCCTTACCCTTACCCTAACCAGAATTTTAACCCTAACCCTAATTGTAACCCTAACCCCTAAGTTTAAAATAGCCTTCGTCTTCATGGGGACGTGGGAAATGTCCCCACCAGGGAGAATTGTCCTTGTTTTACTATCCTTGTGGGGACTTCTGGGAATTTTAGGTCTGATTAAGCCTTTGAGTTTTAGACACGCTGTTGAGCGGCTCACTACCATGTTTGAAAGGTTAAAGACACGTTAACATGCTCCATTTTGACGATGCCACCTCCCATGTTTCTCTTGGCTTTGTGCTAGCTGGTTTAGCTCCTAGAGACCAGCCAGTACCAGAGAACTGAACTGCTGTTTCTCTATGTCCGTCCGAAATGGCACCCTATTCCCTACATAGTACACTACCTACAGTGAGGGGAAAAAGTATTTGATCCCCTGCTGATTTTGTACGTTTGCCCACTGACAAAGAAATGATCAGTCTATAATTTTAATGGTAGGTTTATTTGAACAGTGAGAGACAGAATAACAGAAAACAAATCCAGAAAAATGCATGTGAAAAATGTTATAAATTGATTTGCATTTTAATGAGGGAAATAAGTATTTGACCCCTCTGCAAAACATTACTTAGTACTTGGTGGCAAAACCCTTGTTGGCAATCACAGAGGTCAGACATTTCTTGTAGTTGGCCACCAGGTTTGCACACATCTCAGGAGGGATTTTGTTCCACTCCTCTTTGCAGATCTTCTCCAAGTCATTAAGGTTTCGAGGCTGACGTTTGGCAACTCGAACCTTCAGCTCCCTCCACAGATTTTCTATGGGATTAAGGTCTGGAGACTGGCTAGGCCACTCCAGGACCTTAATGTGCTTCTTCTTGAGCCACTCCTTTGTTGCCTTGGCCGTGTGTTGTGGGTCATTGTCATGCTGGAATACCCATCCACGACCCATTTGCAATGCCCTGGCTGAGGGAAGGAGGTTCTCACCCAAGATTTGACGGTACATGGCCCCGTCCATCGTCCCTTTGATGCGGTGAAGTTGTCCTGTCCCCTTAGCAGAAAAACACCCCCAAAGCATAATGTTTCCACCTCCATGTTTGATGGTGGGGATGGTGTTCTTGGGGTCATAAGCAGCATTCCTCCTCCTCCAAACACGGCGAGTTGAGTTGATGCCAAAGAGCTCCATTTTGGTCTCAACTGACCACAACACTTTCACCCAGTTCTCCTCTGAATCATTCAGATGTTCATTGGCAAACTTCAGACGGACCTGTATATGTGTTTTCTTGAGCAGGGGGACCTTGCGGGCGCTGCGGGATTTCAGTCCTTCACAGCGTAGTGTGTTACCAATTGTTTTCTTGGTGACTATGGTCCCAGCTGCCTTGAGATCATTGACAAGATCTTCCCATGTAGATCTGGGCTGATTCCTCACCGTTCTCATGATCATTGCAACTCTACGAGGTGAGATCTTGCATGGAGCCCCAGGCCGAGGGAGATTGACAGTTATTTTGTGTTTCTTCCATTTGTGAATAATCGCACCAACTGTTGTCACCTTCTCACCAAGCTGCTTGGCTATGGTCTTGTAGCCCATTCCAGCCTTGTGTAGGTCTACAATCTTGTCCCTGACATCCTTGGAGAGCTCTTTGGTCTTGGCCATGGTGGAGAGTTTGGAATCTGATTGATTGATTGCTTCTGTGGACAGGTGTCTTTTATACAGGTAACAAGCTGAGATTAGGAGCACTCCCTTTAAGAGTGTGCTCCTAATCACAGCTCATTACCTATATAAAAGACACCTGGGAGCCAGAAATCTTTCTGATTGAGAGGGGGTCAAATACTTATTTCCCTCATTAAAATGCAAATCAATTTATAACATTTTTGACATGCGTTTTTCTGCATTTTTTTGTTGTTATTCTGTCTCTCACTGTTCAAATAAACCTACCATTACAATTATAGACTGATCATTTCTTTGTCAGTGGGCAAACGTACAAAATCAGCAAGGGATCAAATACTTTCTTCCCTCACTGTATGGGCCCTGATCAAAAGTAGTGCACTGTGTAGGGTGCCATTTGGGACTCAGCCTGTGTTTCTCACCCTACAGTTTCTCATTAAAACTCCCTGAACAGCCAACTGATTCAACCTGCTGCTCACTGGGCAGAGCAGTTAGAGCCCAACAGTGACTTGGGCAGCAGAGCAAGAAACCAGAGGGGGGGATAGACAAGAGGAGAGGAGGGAGGGAGGGTAAGAGAGAGGAGGGAGAGAGGGTATGCGAGTGTGGTAGGCAAGAGCCAAGGGGGGGGGGGTTGAGAGAGGAAGGAGAGAGGGAGAGGGGTAGGCAGGTTGCTCACAGACAGAAATGTTGGAGAGGCAGTCCAACAATGACTTGGGCAGGAGAGCAACAGGCCAGAGGGGGAAAGAGGAGGGAGGGAGACAGAGAGGGAGGGAGACAGAGAGACAGAGAGACAGAGAGAGAGACACAGAGAGAGACACAGAGAGAGAGAGAGAGAGAGAGAGAGAGAGAGAGAGAGAGAGAGAGAGAGAGAGAGAGAGGGGAAAAGGCATTAGTGAAGGAAGGATGGCGAGAGAGAAGAGAGACAGGAGGAAAGGAGGGAGGGAGAGGAGGGAGAGGGTGATAAGCCAACTGCTTAAACAACGTTCCGAGGCAGAGCTGTTGGAGAGAGATCAACACAGCAGTACAGCCAGCCAAGGTCTGGGCAGGGGAGAGAGGGAGGCAGAACTGTTGGAGAGAGATCAACACAGCAGTACAGCCAGCCAAGGTCTGGGCAGGGGAGAGAGGGAGTCAGAGGAGAGAGGGAGGCAGGGGAGAAAAGAGAGAGAGAGATGGGGGTGGGGGGGGCAGCCTAGTCAGTTTTCATTGGCAGGCATACTCCCTGGTCATACCTTCACAGTACACTGTGGAAATAGCTCCAGGTTAACCATATAAGAAGAAGAATCAGAAAGGGAAACAGCCTCAAAAACAAACAACTAGGGATTTGTATAGAACATATCAAGTGGGGGAAGCACTATAATACACTAGTAGATCTTTGTAGATTGAAGGTGCTTCTTCCAATTAACCCCATAACCAATTAAGGGGTTAATTGGTGAGAACTAGTGAGTTGTGTTTGATAACTAGTGAGTTTGTTGATAACTGGTGAGGTTGTGTATGGCCTGGTAAAAACCTGAGAAGAACTGGAAATATCCTGGAAAATGATTTCTTGAAAAGAGTCTGGTAACTACAGTCACTGCCAGAACTCCCCTCAGCAGCCTCCTGTGGAATAGGGTGCCATTTGGGATGCTTGGTGTGTTTGGCCAGTCTACTGGGTTGGGAGATAATCCACTTTGTTATTTTACAGTCACAGACACAGTTTTCTATGTAATCTCCTTTTGAAAACATTTTGGAAGATCTTCTGAGCTGAGAGAGACTGATTTGGACTATGTATGTGGGGAAGGAAAAGGGGTTACCTAGTCAGTTGCACAACTGCATTTAACCCAACCCCTCTGAATCAGAGAGGTGCGGGGGGCTGCCTTAATTGACGTCCACGTCATTGGCACCTGTGGAGCAGTTGTTGTTTGGGGGTAACTGTGTTGTTCAAGGGCAGAACGGCAGATATTTCTACCTATCCGGATCAGGGATTCGAACAAGCGACCTTTCGGTTTCTGGCCCAACACTCTTAACCGTTTTTCGGTCTCAGAAATGTAACATTGTCTCAATATGTAGGCCTATGTATTATTTAAATTATGTTTTATAAGCTTCTGTCATCTATGAACATTTTAATGTGGAGTTTTTGGGTTGAGATTTGGACACAGAATTGTATTATAATTCAGTCGATCTTGTGAAGTAACTCTACCTTGGTGTTTTCAGATCAATGTCAATTAAATCATTATTTTACATGTTTCATAGTCGTTTGTTTACTGGCCGTGTGGTCATTTTTAGAAAGAAAACAAAGTAGATTTGTGTGTGTGTGTCTTTTCTTGCCAGTTCTGCTCTAGGCTCAACTGCTGCTGCCTTAACTTCATTACCACAGTAGATTACCAGCTTTAGTCAGAGTACAGAGACAGAGAGACAGTGTGCGGGGCACCGGCTAGTTGAGGTAGTTGAAGTAATATGTACATGTGGGTATAGTTAAAGTGACTATGCGTAAATAATTAACAGAGTAGCAGCAGCGTAAAAAGATGAGGTGGGGGGTGGGGTGGGGTGGCAGTGCAAATAGTCCGGGTAGCCATGATTAGCTGTTCAGGAGTCTTATGGCTTGGGGGTAGCAGCTGTTGAGAAGTCTTTTGGACCTAGACTTGGCACTCCGGTACCGCTTGCCGTGCGGTAAAAAGATGGGGTGGGGGGGCAGTGCAAATAGTCCGGGTAGCCATGATTAGCTGTTCAGGAGTCTTATGGCTTGGGGGTAGAAGCTGTTGAGAAGTCTTTTGGACCTATACTTGGCACTCCGGTACCGCTTTCCGTGCGGTAGCAGAGAGAACAGTCTATGACTAGGGTGGCTGGAGTCTTTGACAATTTTGAGGGCCTTCCTCTGACACCGCCTGGTATAGAGGTCCTGGATGGCAGGAAGCTTGGCCCCAGTGATGTACTGGGCCGTACACACTACCCTCTGTAGTGCCTTGAGGTCGGAGGCCAAGCAGTTGCCATACCAGGCGGTGATGCAACCAGTCAGGATGCTCTCGATGGTGCAGCTGTATAATTTTTTGAGGATCTGAGGAACCATGCCAAATCTTTTCAGTCTCCTGAGGGGGAATAGGCTTTGTCGTGCCGTCTTCACGACTGTCTTGGTGTGTTTGGACCATGATAGTTCGTTGGTGATGTGGACACCAAGGAACTTGAAGCTCTCAACCTGTTCCACTACAGCCCCGTCGATGAGAATGGGGGCGTGCTCAGTCCTCTTTTTTTTCCTGTAGTCCACAATCATCTCCTTTGTCTTGGTCACATTGAGGGAGATGTTATCCTGGCACCACACGGCCAGGTCTCTGACCTCCTCCCTATAGGCTGTCTCATCGTTGTCGGTGATCAGGCCTACCACTGTTGTGTCATCGGCAAACTTAATGATGGTGTTGGAGTCGTGCCTGGCCATGCAGTCATGGGTGAACAGAGAGTACAGGAGGGGACTGAGCACGGACCCCTGAGGGGCCCCCGTGTTGAGGATCATTGTGGCAGATGTGTTGTTACCTACCCTTATCACCTGTGGTCATCTTCTATCGAGTAGTGTGGTCGTCTTCTATCGAGTAGTGTGGTTGTCTTCTATCAAGTAGTGTGGTCGTCTTCTATTGAGTAGTGTGGTCGTCTTCTATTGAGTAGTGTGGTTGTCTTCTATCAAGTAGTGTGGTTGTCTTCTATTGAGTAGTGTGGTCATCTTCTATTGAGTAGTGTGGTCGTCTTCTATTGAGTAGTGTGGTCGTCTTCTATTGAGTAGTGTGGTTGTCTTCTATTGAGTAGTGTGGTTGTCTTCTATTGAGTAGTGTGGTTGTCTTCTATTGAGTAGTGTGATCGTCTTCTATCGAGTAGTGTGGTTGTCTTCTATTGAGTAGTGTGGTCGTCTTCTATTGAGTAGTGTGGTCGTCTTCTATCGAGTAGTGTGGTCGTCTTCTATCGAGTAGTGTGGTCGTCTTCTATCGAGTAGTGTGGTCGTCTTCTATTGAGTAGTGTGGTCATCTTCTATTGAGTAGTGTGGTCATCTTCTATTGAGTAGTGTGGTCGTCTTCTATTGAGTAGTGTGGTTGTCTTCTATCGAGTAGTGTGGTCGTCTTCTATTGAGTAGTGTGGTCGTCTTCTATCGAGTAGTGTGGTCGTCTTCTATCGAGTAGTGTGGTCGTCTTCTATTGAGTAGTGTGGTCGTCTTCTATCGAGTAGTGTGGTCGTCTTCTATTGTCTTGACTATGATGGATTCCAAGCCCGTTTTCAAATGATTACTTGGGTGATTATTGGCACAAAACCAATGTTTTTTAGCCAGCCCTGGTCAAGCTGCGACCCGCAAGAAATCAGCTACTAACCATCCACCATGTAGGAAACACAGGGGATACAGTTGAAGTCGGAAGTTTACATACACCTTAGCCAAATAGATTTTAACTCAGATTTTCACAATTCCTGACATTTAATCATAGTAATAATTCCTTGTCTTAGGTCAGTTAGGATCACCACTTTATTTGAAGAATGTGAAATGTCAGAATAATAGTAGAGAGAATTATTTATTTCAGCTTTTATTTCATTCATCACATTCCCAGTGGGTCAGAAGTTTACATACACTGAATTAGTATTTGGTAGCATTGCCTTTAAATTGTTTAACTTGGGTCAAACGTTTCGGGTAGCCTTCCACAAGCTTCCCACAATAAGTTGGGTGAATTTTGGCCCATTCCTCCTGACAGAGCTGGTGTAACCGAGTCAGATTTGTAGGCCTCCTTGCTCGCACACGCTTTTTCAGTTCTGCCCACACATTTTCTATAGGACTGAGGTCAGGGCTTTGTGATGGCCACTCCAATACCTTGACTTTGTTGTCCTTAAGCCATTTTGCCACAACTTTGGAAGTATGCTTGGGGTCATTGTCCATTTGGAAGACCCATTTGCGACCAAGCTTTAACTTCCTGACTGATGTCTTGAGATGTTGCTTCAATATATCAACATTATTTTCCTTCCTCATGATGCCATCTATTTTGTGAAGTGCACCAGTCCCTCCTGCAGCAAAGCACCCCCACAGCATGATGCTGCGAACCCCGTTCTTCACGGTTGGGATGGTGTTCTTTGGCTTGCAAGCATCCCCCTTTTTCCTCCAAACATAACGATGGTCATTATGGCCAAACAGTTATATTTTTGTTTCATCAGACCAGAGGACATTTCTCCAAAAAGTACGATCTTTGTCCTCATGTGCAGTTGCAAACCGTAGTCTGGCTTTTTTATGGCGGTTTTGGAGCAGTAACTTCTTCCTTGCTGAGCGGCCTTTCAAGTTATGTCGATATAGGACTCGTTTTACTGTGGATATAGATACTTTTGTACCTGTTTCCTCCAGCATCTTCACAAGGTCCTTTGCTGTTGTTCTGGGACTGATTTGCACTTTTCGTACCAAAGTACGATCATCTCTAGGAGACAGAACGTGTCTCCTTCCTGAGCGGTATGACGGCTGCGTGGTCCCATGGTGTTTATACTTGCGTACTATTGTTTGTACAGATGAACGTGGTACCTTCAGGCGTTTGGAAATTGCTCCCAAGGATGAACCAGACTTGTGGAGGTCTACAAATATTTTTCTGAGGTCTTGGCTGATTTCTTTTGATTTTCCCATGATGTCAAGCAAAGAGGCACTGAGTTTGAAGGTAGGCCTTGAAATACATCCACAGGTACACCTCCAATTGACTCAAATTATGTCAATTAGCCTATCAGAAGCTTCTAAAGCCATGACATCATTTCCTGGTATTTTCCAAGCTGTTTAAAGGCACAGTCAACTTAGTGTATGTAAACTTCTGACCCACTGGAATTGTGATACAGTGAATTATAAGTGAGCGTTGTGCCAGTAACCGAAAGGTCGCTGGTTCTAATCCCCGAGCCGACTAGGTGAAAAATCTGTCGTTGTGCCCTTGAGCAAGGCACTTAACCCTAATTGCTCCTGTAAGTCGCTCTGGATAAGAGCGTCTGCTAAATGACTAAAATGTAAATGTAATAATCTGTCTGTAAACAATTGTTGGAAAAATGCACAAAGTAGATGTCCAAACCGACTTGCCAAAACTATAGTTTGTTAACAAAAAACTTGCGGAGTGGTTGAAAAACGAGTTTTAATGACTCCAACCTAAGTGTATGTAAACTTCCGACTTCAACTGTACGTCCCAAATGGTACCTTATTCCCTACATAGTGCACTACATTTGACCAGAGCCATATGGGCTACACCACCTTCAACACTCATATCAGCTGTTTAGTTTGGGTGTATCAGTGAAGTACACTAATTAAGTAATTAAGTACACTGAAGTACACTAACAAATGATTGTTAGTAATGTTAATTGTTGATTAATTGTTGATTTAAATGATGATGATGATGATGATGATGATAATAATGTGGACGATACTCTTGCAGGTGTACAACATGTTTAACAGCAAGACTCTGGGTGTCAGAATCAACATACGGGTCACCAAGCTGGTCCTGCTCCACAACCGCCCAGTAAGTTCTGACCTCAAACCTTTGACCTTCTTTGACCTTCCATGACCTCTCTTGAACCTTCTGACCCCCACATACTAAGTCGTTGAAGATTCAGGGCCCACCCAACAGTTTTTCTACATAGTTTTATCATTGGCCTCAGGACTTGTAATGTATCCTCTGTGTGTATGTGCGTGCATGCGTGCGTGCGTGTGTGTGTGCATGTGTATGTGTGAGAAAGAGAGAGAGTGAGAGAGAGACAGAGAGAGAAAAAGAGAATGAATGTGTTTGTGCGTGTGTGTGTATGTGAGAGAGTTTCCCACTGTTTTCCCCATCCTAATTGATTTATCTCTCTACTCTAACAGGGCCCCGGAGAGCCAGTCTAAATTGGTGTCAAGTGTGTGTGTGTGTGTGTGTGTGTGTGTGGATCTCGGCAGAGCAGTACTGATAAGAGTCAGTATAATAACGTGTCTGGGTTCAGCATCTTTAAATAGCTATCTCTCCCTAAACTCCCTCAGCACAGCTCCGGGGTGAAGTTTCCCCTAGTTCAGATCTAGGATCAGCTTCCCCTCCCCCAATCCTAAACTTAATCATTAGTGGTGAAAAACAATAATTGACCAGAAATCAGTGTTTAGGGGGAACTTCACCCTACACCCTCAGCAGGGCTTTATACCTCAATAATATTACTGTATATAATGTCCCATTAGGAAAGTCACTACGACCAACCTCTGTGCCAAAACAAAGCTACAGGGTCGATGTCGCCCTTATGCACAGATCTAGGACCAGCTTGGAAAAGGCTCAACCGACCTTCAGACAGCTTTCTTGAGGACACTTCATCCTACTACAAGGGCTTTTGTCCCTTCTCCTCTTTCCACAGGGAGGGAGAGGTCCTGGGAGAGCTCCTATCAATTCTCCTCTATTATTTCTCCTTGTTTATACGCCTTGTCTCCTTCCCACGTCTCCTTCCCGGACCCTGTGTGTGACTCTGTCCTGTTTTCTCGACAGGACAGGCTGAAGGTGGGCCACCACGGAGAGAGGTCTCTGGAGAGATTATGTCCTCATCGCCTTTCCTTATCTCCTTGTCTTGTCTCCTTTCCTGTTTCCTCCACAGGACAGGCTGAAGGTGGGCCACCACGGAGAAAGGTCCCTGGAGAGCTTCTGTCAGTGGCAGTGGGAGGAGTATGGCGGCCCCCGTTACCTAGGCAACAATTACGTGCCTGGGGGCAGGGACGACATTCCACCTGTGGACACGGCCGTGCTCGTCACTAGGTAACTGTCATTGTCACTGTCACGCTTCCAATCACACTGTCACTGTCCAGGACTGGCACTGTTGTCACTGTGTCTCTGATATATAGTCTCTTGCTCTTGCTCCCTACTCTCTCTCTCTCTCTCTCTCTCTCTCTCTCTCTCTCGCTCTCTCTCTCCCTGCTCTCTCTCTCAATTTCAATTTCAATGTAAGGGGTTTTATTGGCATGGGAAACATATGTTTACATTGCCAAAGCAAGTGAAAAAGATAATAAACAAAAGTGAAATAAACAATAAAAATTTTTACAGTAAACATTACACTCACAAAAGTTCCAAAAGAATAAAGACATTTCAAATGTCATATAATGTTCAAATAGTTAAAGTACAAAAGGGAAAATAAATCAACATAAATATGGGTTGTTTTTACAATGGTGTTTGTTCTTCACTGGTTGCCCTTTTCTTGTGGCAACAGGTCACAAATCTTGCTGCTGTGATGGAGTTGATCAAAATTGGGTTTGTTTTCAAATTCTTTGTGGGTCTGTGTAATCTGAGGGAAATACAGTGCATTCGGAAAGTTTTCAGACCCCTTCCCTTTTTCCAAATGTTGTTACGTTACAGCCTTATTCTAAAATGGATTAAATTAAATGTTTTCCTCATCAATCTAGACACAATACCCCATAATGACAGTGCATAAAAAATAAAAACAGAAATACCTTATTTACATAAGTATTCAGATCCTTTGCTATGAGACTCGAAATTGAGCTCAGGTGCATCCTGTTTCCATTGATCATCCTTGAGATGTTTCTACAACTTGATTGGAGTCCACCTGTGGTAAATTGAATTGATTGGACATGATTTGGAAAGGTACACACCTGTCTATATAAGGTCCCACAGTTGACAGTGCATGTCAGAGCAAAGGACAACCATCTCTGCAGCACTCCACCAATCAGGCCTTTATGGTAGAGTGGCCAGACGGAAGCCACTCCTCTGTAAAAGGCACATGACAGCGCGCTTGGAGTTTCTCTGTTCTTCTAGTTTGCTCTGTTTTTTTAATTAATTATTTCCAATGTGTCAAGTAATTATCTTTTTGTTTTCTCATTATTTGGTTGTGTGTCTCTCTCTCTCTCCCCCCCCCCCCCTCTCTCTCTCTCTCTCTCTCTCTCTCTCTCTCTCTCTCTCTCTCTCTCTCTCTCTCTCTCTGTCTGTCTTTCTGTCTGTCTCTCCATCTCTCTATCTCTCTATCTACAGTGCCGTGAAAAAGTATTTGCCCCCTTTCTGATTTTCTTTATTGTATATTTTATATACTGAATGTTATCAGATCTTCAACCAATACCTAATATTAGATAAAGGGGAAAACTGAGTTTACAAATAATAATAAAAAAATGATATTTTATTTATTTATTTAATTAACAAAGTTAACACCCAATTCCCCTGTGTGAAAAAGTAATTGCCCCCTTACACTCAATAACAGGATGTGCCACCTTTATCTGCAATGACCGCAACTATCTGTCCGTCTGTCCGTCTCTCTTTCTCTCACTTGATCCAACGCTTGTGAAGAGGATGACCATACCCACTAATGGTTAAGGTTAGGATAGGGGGAGGGGAAGCTGGTCCTAGATCTGTACCAAGGGGAAACTTCACCCTGGAGTGTGTCTGTATCAGACTTGAGTTCAAACAGTATGGGGTCTCTGTATCTGTATCTGTATACATCTCATACTCTAACAAAGGTCTTTTCAGGTTTAGTGATGAAATCAAATCAAAATCACATTTTATTGGTCACATACACGTGTTTAGCAGATGTTATTGCGGGTGTAGCGAAATGCTTGTGTTTCTAGCTCCGACAGTGCAGTAATATCTAACAATTTCACAACATATACCCAAAACACACAAATCTAAGTAAAGCAATGGAATTAAGAATATATATATAAACGAGCAATGTCAGAGCTGCATAGACTAAGATACAGTAGAATAGTATAGAATACAGTATATTACATTTACATTTTAGTCATTTAGCAGACGCTCTTATCCAGAGCCACTTCCAATTAGTGAGTGCATAAATTTTTCATACTGGCCCCCGTGGGAATCAAACCCACAACCCTTGCATTGCAAGCACCGTGCTCTACCAGCTGAGCTACAGAGGACCACATATGAGATGAGTAATGCAAGATATGTAAACATTATGAAGGTGATTAGTGTTCCATTTATTAAAGTGGCCAGTGATTTCTAATCTATGTATATAGGCAGCAGCCTCTAATGTGCTAGTGATGGCTATTTAACAGTCTGATGGCCTTGAGATTGAAGCTGTTTTTCAGTCTCTCGATCCCAGCTTTGATGCACCTGTACTGACCTCTCCTTCTGGATGATAGCGGGGTGAACAGGCAGTGGCTCGGGTGGTTGTTGTCCTTGATTATCTTTTTGGCCTTCCTGTGACATCGGGTGCTGTAGGTGTCCTGGAGGGCTGGTAGTTTGCCCCCGGTGATGGGTTGGGCAGACCGCACCATCCTCTGGAGAGCCCTGGGGTTGCGGGCGGTGCAGTTGCCGTACCAGGCGGTGATACATTTACATTTTTTACATTTACGTCATTTAGCAGACGCTCTTATCCAGAGCGACTTACAGTTAGTGAGTACATTACATTTTTTATTTTATTTTATTCATACTGGCCCCCCGTGGGAATCGAACCCACAACCCTGGTGTTGCAAACGCCATGCTCTACCAACTGAGCTACATCCCTGCCGGCCATTCCCTCCCCTACCCTGGACGACGCTGGGCCAATTGTGCGCCGCCCCATGGGTCTCCCGGTCGCGGCCGGATACGACAGAGCCTGGATTCGAACCGGGAGACTCATGGGCGGCGCACAATTGGTCCAGGGTAGGGGAGGGAATGGCCGGCAGGGATGTAGCTCAGTTGATAGAGCATGGCGTTTGCAACGCCAGGGTTGTGGGTTCGATTCCCACGGGGGGCCAGTATAAAAAAATAAAATAATGTGTATTCACAAACTGTAAGTCGCTCTGGATAAGAGCGTCTGCTAAATGACTTAAATGTAAAATGATTGTTAGTGCTGCGGCGGGGCCATTCTAGGAGGACGTGGGGATGCTGCTTTCCTTCGATACCCTGGAGCAGGGGGAGTTCAAGGAGGTGGGAAAGAAGGCCATGTACAGAATATGTGTAAAGGTGTCCCATGCCTCTTCCCTGGAAGGGGTAAAATCGACGAGGTGTGCTTGGTCCAGGTGCCTCCCCAAAAGGCTGTTGGCGATCATTATACAAACTGCCTATTGATAAGAGGACAGCTGACCTCCAATGGAGGATAATACATGGAGCCATAGCCACCAACATGTATCTGGTACACCTGGATCCTACTGTTGGGGAGGGGTGTCCATTCTGTGCTGAGTCTGAAACTCTGTTTTTACAGTGTCCCAGGTTGGTCGGGATGATTGACCTGATCACTAATTGGTTCTCAACGTTGGGAGAGGTTTTCTCTTCCCAACTGTATATATTTGGGCCAAAGTACAGGTTTAGTCAAAACGGTGTAGTTGTGTTGCTTAATTTTGTGTTAGGGGCAGCAAAATTAGCGATATGGAAGACCCGAAAGAACAGTATTCGGGGACAGGGGTCTGTGGATGTGGTGGGAATGCTGGAGGGAATGTTGGCAGCGAGACTAAGGGTTGAGTTTGCCTATTATAAACGTGTCAACAATATTGATCTGTTTATGAGTATATGGGGTATTCAGAGGCTGTTGTGTTTAGTTACTGTGGAGGAGGAATTGGAGTTGTGTTTTTAATTGATGTGTAACTATGAGTATTTATTGTGTGGTGGGCTCCCAGACCCAATAAAGATTATTTAAAACTCTCTCTCTCTCTCTCTCTCTCTCTCTCTCTCTCTCTCTCTCTCTCTCTCTCTCTCTCTCTCTCTCTCTCTCTCTCTCTCTCTCTCTCTCTCTCTCTCTCTCTCTCTCTCTGTCCTATCTGATTCTTCTTCCTGTCTGTAAAGCTGTAGCATAAGTTGCTTTTCTTCGTGGCCATGATGGTTTATAATCAGTTAGCCCATTTAGCCCAATGACATCTCTCTTACACGCATGCGAACACACACATACACACACTCGCATACCTAATTCTTGATGAGGTATTATGACCTGTTCTAATTTGGGCTGGGAGGTAAAAGGGTTAATTTGGTTTAAATAAGCGTTGATGTAGCCTGTCAGAACATATCCTGTCATCCTGCACTGTAAAAAAAAATCTACTTGTTTCAACTAAATATGATTAAGTAACTGTTCCACAGCCTTTTTTTTGTTTACTGAACTTTTCGGTCAAAGTGTTACCTGAACATAACATTTTCAGCTGGCTCAAACTTGTCCGAAAAACGTAGGCAAAATGTCTGTCAACTTAGAATGTTTTTGCTCAATCAGTCTCATATCTTAATTCAACTAGAAATACAATGCTTTTAACATACAATGTTTTCAACTTACATATTTGACACACGTTGACTACATTGTGCATGTTCATTCAACATGTCCTCACCTGGGATTTGAACTCACAACCTCTTGGTTCACAGCATTCCAATCTTCCTGCTACGGCAACATGTCTGTGTAAGTAACTCATTTCACATGTATTGCTACACTTTGCAGTTCAAAGTAAATCTCAGATCTGTTAAAAATACACTCAAGAAAAACTATTTTATTGATCATAGTGATTAAGGAGTAACATTAAAACAGAGTAATATGCTCCACCAACATTAGATAACTATACAGCAAAATCTAAAATTGCTTAAATAAGTAAATCAAATCAGTGATGAGAGAATAGTCAGATTAACTCATAATTGACACATACATGGTGGCGTAGCAGGAAGATCGCAATGCCATGACCCAAGAGGTTGTGAGTGCAAATCCCAGGTGAGGACATGTTGAATAATAGTTACTGTATAATGAACATGCACAATGTTTATGTCCAAGTATGTAAGTTGAAATCATAGTGTTAAAAACACTGTGTGTGTGTAACTAATTCCACAGCCTAATAATTTCTAGTTGAATAAACAATTGAGCAAACACATCATTTTAAGTTGACTGAATTTTTGCCTATGTTTTCTCATGTTGGAGCTAAGTTTGGGCCAACTAAAAATGTTATGTTCAGGTAACACTTTGACCGAAAAGTTGAGTAAACAAAAAAAAGGCTGTGGAACCAGTTACTTAATAATAATAATTTGAAACAACTAGATTTGTGGGTATTTGTTTTTACAGTGTGCACCCTGAGTAAAGGGGGATGAAGGAAGGAGGAAGAGGAGGAGAGGAGCGTTCAACACAGAGAAGTCTTTTGTTCTGTTGGGGTGGTTGTAGTGCAACTGATCCCTAACCACGCTCAGAAGGGATTCTCTGTGAATACAGGAGTGTTCAGGATCCACATCTGTCCATCTCTGAGCGCTGCTCGCCAGGAGTCAGGAGGAGAGGAGAAGGGAGGAGGAGACAGGAAGGAGAGGGGAGGCGAGAGGAGAAGAGAGGGGAGGGGAGAGGAGGCGAGAGGAGAGGGGAGAGGAGATTAGAGCGTGTCACTTCGTGCTCCGGTTTCCCTTCTCGCTGACGGCTGAGCTGGCTGGGCTGAGCTAGCTGGGCTGAAACGACGTGTGTGTGTATCTGTCTGGGATGGGTGTCTGCTGTACTGTAACACTCAGAGAGGAGAGAGGTAATCTCTATGTCACGCCTGTCACTGTAGACTTCCTCGTCTCCAACAACTAATTACCTGCCTCTCAGGAGATTACATGACATGTGATACTGTCCTGGATCTGTCTGAGACGGTCTAATGTCTGCCTATATGCTCTCAGTGTGTAACTGATACTACACTAGTTGGATCATTTCTAGGGATTCGGGAGACATCTTAACAGGAAATAATAACTTTGTGTTCACCGTGTCCCCCTCTCCTTATCTCTGTCTCCCCCCCGCTCCCCTCCGCCCTGCATCCCCCTTGTCATGCCCTCTCCCTGTCTGTCACTCTCCTCCTCCTCTCCTCCTCAAACCAGTGTTCTGTGTCTGCAGCTGGCTCGTCAGCCCCCCAGCTGTTTGTTAAATCCACGTTACCTCGCAGTCACAGACAGTCCATGCAATCAGACCAG
>NC_140024.1:28454924-28492424 GCF_964263955.1 Coregonus lavaretus | reverse complement strand
ACTGTAATCTGTCTGTCTCTCCCACCCCACTGTAACTGTAATCTGTCTCTCTCCCACCCCACTGTAACTGTAATCTGTCTCTCTCCCACCCCACTGTAACTGTAATCTGTCTGTCTCTGTCGCCCCACTGTAACTGTAATCTGTCTCTCTCCCACCCCACTGTAACTGTAATCTGTCTCTCTCCCACCCCACTGTAACTGTAATCTGTCTCTCTCCCACCCCACTGTAACTGTAATATGTCTCTCTCCCACCCCACTGTAACTGTAATCTGTCTGTCTCTGTCGCCCCACTGTAACTGTAATCTGTCTGTCTCTCCCACCCCACTGTAACTGTAATCTGTCTCTCTCCCACCCCACTGTAACTGTAATCTGTTTCTCTCCCACCCCACTGTAACTGTAATCTGTCTCTCTCCCACCCCACTGTAACTGTAATCTGTTTCTCTCCCGCCCCACTGTAACTGTAATCTGTCTCTCTCCCACCCCACTGTAACTGTAATCTGTTTCTCTCCCGCCCCACTGTAACTGTAATCTGTCTCTCTCCCACCCCACTGTAACTGTAATCTGTCTCTCTCCCACCCCACTGTAACTGTAATCTGTCTCTCTCCCACCCCACTGTAACTGTAATCTGTCTCTCTCCCACCCCACTGTAACTGTAATCTGTCTCTCTCCCACCCCACTGTAACTGTAATCTGTCTCTCTCCCACCCCACTGTAACTGTAATCTGTCTGTCTCTCCCACCCCACTGTAACTGTAATCTGACTCTCTCCCGCCCCACTGTAACTGTAATCTCTCTCTCTCCCACCCCACTGTAACTGTAATCTGTCTCTCTCCCACCCCACTGTAACTGTAATCTGTCTCTCTCCCACCCCACTGTAACTGTAATCTGTCTCTCTCCCACCCCACTGTAACTGTAATCTGTCTCTCTCCCACCCCACTGTAACTGTAATCTGTCTCTCTCCCACCCCACTGTAACTGTAATCTGTCTCTCTCCCACCCCACTGTAACTGTAATCTGTCTCTCTCCCACCCCACTGTAACTGTAATCTGTCTCTCTCCCACCCCACTGTAACTGTAATCTGTCTCTCTCCCACCCCACTATAACTGTAATCTGTCTCTCTCCCACCCCACTGTAACTGTAATCTGTCTCTCTCCCACCCCACTGTAACTGTAATCTGTCTCTCTCCCACCCCACTGTAACTGTACTCTGTCTCTCTCCCACCCCACTATAACTGTAATCTGTCTCTCTCCCACCCCACTGTAACTGTAATCTGTCTCTCTCCCACCCCACTGTAACTGTAATCTGTCTCTCTCCCATCCCACTGTAACTGTAATCTGTCTGTCTCTCTCCCGCCCCACTGTAACTGTAATCTGTCTCTCTCCCACCCCACTGTAACTGTAATCTATCTCTCTCCCACCCCACTGTAACTGTAATCTGTCTCTCTCCCACCCCACTGTAACTGTAATCTGTCTGTCTCTGTCGCCCCACTGTAACTGTAATCTGTCTCTCTCCCACCCCACTGTAACTGTAATCTGTCTCTCTCCCACCCCACTGTAACTGTAATCTGTCTCTCTCCCACCCCACTGTAACTGTAATTATGTCAGTGACAGACATGGTTAAAAGACCAAGAGGTCAGTGTGTGTGTACATGCGTGTGTATGTGCAATGTGCGTGTGTCGCTCTGTGTGTGTGTGTGTGTGTGGTTTAACTGCTGCTCAGCGGTTTACATAGCAGCGTTCCAGCATGAAATCCAGCATGAAATCCCCATTCCCATCTGTCCTATGGAATGGCATTAAGGCATTCCCAGTGTATCTGTCCTATGGAATGGCATTAAGGCATTCCCAGTGTATCTGTCCTATGGAATGGCATTAAGGCATTCCCAGTGTATCTGTCCTATGGAATGGCATTAAGGCATTTCCAGTGTATCTGGCCTATGGAATGGCATTAAGGCATTCCCAGTGTATCTGTCCTATGGAATGGCATTAATGCATTCCCAGTGTATCTGTCCTATGGAATGGCATTAAGGCATTTCCAGTGTATCTGGCCTATGGAATGGCATTAAGGCATTCCCAGAATGAAGCACCTGTGTGCTCCCATTCTCCTGGGTGGGCTGGGGCCGAGCTTCCCACATCAGAATATTGAGAGACAAAGACCACAGACACCCTACCACTTCTACCCCCTACCTCTGTACCCCAGACCCCCTAACCCCCCCTACCACTACTACCCCCTACCACTACTACCCTCTACCACTACTACCCCCTACCACTACTACCCCCTACCACTACTACCCCTACCCCTACCACTACTACCCCCTACCACTACTACCCTCTACCACTACTACCCTCTACCACTACTACCCCCTACCACTACTACCCTCTACCACTACTACCCCTACCACTACTACCCCCTACCACTACTACCCCCTACCACTACTACCCCCTACCACTACTACCCTCTACCACTACTACCCCCTACCACTACTACCCTCTACCACTACTACCCCCTACCACTACTACCCCTTACCACTACTACCCTCTACCACTACTACCCTCTACCACTACTACCCTCTACCACTACTACCCTCTACCACTACTACCCCTACCACTACTACCCCCTACCACTACTACCCCTACCACTACTACCCTCTACCACTACTACCCCCTACCACTACTACCCTCTACCACTACTACCCTCTACCACTACTACCCCCTACCACTACTACCCCCTACCACTACTACCCTCTACCACTACTACCCTCTACCACTACTACCCCCTACCACTACTACCCTCTACCACTACTACCCTCTACCACTACTACCCCCTACCACTACTACCCCCTACCACTACTACCCCCTACCACTACTACCCTCTACCACTACTACCCCCTACCACTACTACCCTCTACCACTACTACCCCCTACCACTACTACCCCCTACCACTACTACCCCTACCCCTACCACTACTACCCCCTACCACTACTACCCTCTACCACTACTACCCTCTACCACTACTACCCCCTACCACTACTACCCTCTACCACTACTACCCCTACCACTACTACCCCCTACCACTACTACCCCCTACCACTACTACCCCCTACCACTACTACCCTCTACCACTACTACCCCCTACCACTACTACCCTCTACCACTACTACCCCCTACCACTACTACCCCTTACCACTACTACCCTCTACCACTACTACCCTCTACCACTACTACCCTCTACCACTACTACCCTCTACCACTACTACCCCTACCACTACTACCCCCTACCACTACTACCCCTACCACTACTACCCTCTACCACTACTACCCTCTACCACTACTACCCTCTACCACTACTACCCTCTACCACTACTACCCCTACCACTACTACCCCCTACCACTACTACCCCTACCACTACTACCCTCTACCACTACTACCCTCTACCACTACTACCCTCTACCACTACTACCCCCTACCACTACTACCCTCTACCACTACTACCCTCTACCACTACTACCCCCTACCACTACTACCCCCTACCACTACTACCCTCTACCACTACTACCCTCTACCACTACTACCCCCTACCACTACTACCCTCTACCACTACTACCCTCTACCACTACTACCCCCTACCACTACTACCCCCTACCACTACTACCCCCTACCACTACTACCCTCTACCACTACTACCCCCTACCACTACTACCCTCTACCACTACTACCCTCTACCACTACTACCCCCTACCACTACTACCCTCTACCACTACTACCCGTCCCGTGTAGCTCAGTTGGTGGAGCATGGCGCTTGCAACACCAGGGTTGTGGGTTCGATTCCCACGGGGGACCAGTATGAAAATGTATGCACTCACTAATTGTAAGTCGCTCTGGTAAAGAGCGTCTGCTAAATGACTAAAATGTAAATGTTCCCTCTACCACTACTACCCCCTACCACTACTACCCCCTACCACTACTACCCTCTACCACTACTACCCCCTACCACTACTACCCTCTACCACTACTACCCCCTACCACTACTACCCTCTACCACTACTACCCTCTACCACTACTACCCTCTACCACTACTACCCCCTACCACTACTACCCCCTACCCCTACTACCCTCTACCACTACTACCCCCTACCACTACTACCCCCTACCACTACTACCCTCTACCACTACTACCCTCTACTACTACCCTCTACCACTACTACCCCCTACCACTTCTACCCTCTACCACTACTACCCCCTACCACTACTACCCCCTACCACTACTACCCTCTACCACTACTACCCCCTACCACTACTACCCCCTACCACTACTACCCTCTACCACTACTACCCCCTACCACTACTACCCTCTACCACTACTACCCTCTACCACTACTACCCTCTACCACTACTACCCCCTACCACTACTACCCTCTACCACTACTACCCTCTACCACTACTACCCCCTACCACTACTACTCCCTACCACTACTACCCTCTACCACTACTACCCCCTACCACTACTACCCCCTACCACTACTACCCTCTACCACTACTACCCCCTACCACTACTACCCCCTACCACTACTACCCCCTACCACTACTACCCCCTACCACTACTACCCTCTACCACTACTACCCCCTACCACTACTACCCCTTACCACTACTACCCTCTACCACTACTACCCTCTACCACTACTACCCTCTACCACTACTACCCTCTACCACTACTACCCCTACCACTACTACCCCCTACCACTACTACCCCTACCACTACTACCCTCTACCACTACTACCCCCTACCACTACTACCCTCTACCACTACTACCCTCTACCACTACTACCCCCTACCACTACTACCCCCTACCACTACTACCCTCTACCACTACTACCCTCTACCACTACTACCCCCTACCACTACTACCCTCTACCACTACTACCCTCTACCACTACTACCCCCTACCACTACTACCCCCTACCACTACTACCCCCTACCACTACTACCCTCTACCACTACTACCCCCTACCACTACTACCCTCTACCACTACTACCCTCTACCACTACTACCCCCTACCACTACTACCCTCTACCACTACTACCCGTCCCGTGTAGCTCAGTTGGTGGAGCATGGCGCTTGCAACGCCAGGGTTGTGGGTTCGATTCCCACGGGGGACCAGTATGAAAATGTATGCACTCACTAATTGTAAGTCGCTCTGGTAAAGAGCGTCTGCTAAATGACTAAAATGTAAATGTTCCCTCTACCACTACTACCCTCTACCACTACTACCCTCTACCACTACTACCCTCTACCACTACTACCCCCTACCACTACTACCCTCTACCACTACTACCCTCTACCACTACTACCCTCTACCACTACTACCCCCTACCACTACTACCCCCTACCCCTACTACCCTCTACCACTACTACCCCCTACCACTACTACCCCCTACCACTACTACCCTCTACCACTACTACCCTCTACTACTACCCTCTACCACTACTACCCCCTACCACTACTACCCTCTACCACTACTACCCCCTACCACTACTACCCCCTACCACTACTACCCTCTACCACTACTACCCCCTACCACTACTACCCCCTACCACTACTACCCTCTACCACTACTACCCCCTACCACTACTACCCTCTACCACTACTACCCTCTACCACTACTACCCTCTACCACTACTACCCCCTACCACTACTACCCTCTACCACTACTACCCTCTACCACTACTACCCCCTACCACTACTACTCCCTACCACTACTACCCTCTACCACTACTACCCCCTACCACTACTACCCCCTACCACTACTACCCTCTACCACTACTACCCCCTACCACTACTACCCCCTACCACTACTACCCCCTACCACTACTACCCTCTACCACTACTACCCTCTACCACTACCCCCTACCACTACTACCCCTACCCCTACCACTACTACCCCCTACCACTACTACCCTCTACCACTACTACCCCCTACCACTACTACCCTCTACCACTACTACCCTCTACCACTACTACCCTCTACCACTACTACCCCCTACCACTACTACCCTCTACCACTACTACCCTCTACCACTACTACCCCCTACCACTACTACTCCCTACCACTACTACCCTCTACCACTACTACCCCCTACCACTACTACCCCCTACCACTACTACCCTCTACCACTACTACCCCCTACCACTACTACCCCCTACCACTACTACCCCCTACCACTACTACCCTCTACCACTACTACCCTCTACCACTACCCCCTACCACTACTACCCCTACCCCTACCACTACTACCCTCTACCACTACTACCCCCTACCACTACTACCCCCTACCACTACTACCCTCTACCACTACTACCCCCTACCACTACTACCCTCTACCACTACTACCCCCTACCACTACTACCCCCTACCACTACTACCCTCTACCAATACTACCCTCTACCACTACTACCCTCTACCACTACCCCCTACCACTACTACCCCTACCCCTACCACTACTACCCTCTACCACTACTACCCCCTACCACTACTACCCCCTACCACTACTACCCTCTACCACTACTACCCCCTACCACTACTACCCTCTACCACTACTACCCCCTACCACTACTACCACTACTACCCTCTACCACTACTACCCTCTACCACTACTACCCCTACCACTACTACCCCCTACCACTACTACCCTCTACCACTACTACCCCCTACCACTACTACCCTCTACCACTACTACCCCCTACCACTACTACCCCCTACCACTACTACCCTCTACCAATACTACCCTCTACCACTACTACCCTCTACCACTACCCCCTACCACTACTACCCCTACCCCTACCACTACTACCCTCTACCACTACTACCCTCTACCACTACTACCCCCTACCACTACTACCCCCTACCACTACTACCCTCTACCACTACTACCCTCTACCACCACTACCCTCTACCACTACTACCCCCTACCACTACTACCCCCTACCACTACTACCCTCTACCACTACTACCCCCTACCACTACTACCCTCTACCACTACTACCCCCTACCACTACTACCCTCTACCACTACTACCCCCTACCACTACTACCCTCTACCACTACTACCCCCTACCACTACTACCCCCTACCCCTACCACTACTACCCCCTACCACTACTACCCTCTACCACTACTACCCCCTACCACTACTACCCTCTACCACAACTACCCCCTACCACTACTACCCCCTACCACTACTACCCTCTACCACTACTACCCTCTACCACTACTACCCCTACCCCTACCACTACTACCCTCTACCACTACTACCCCCTACCACTACTACCCCCTACCACTACTACCCTCTACCACTACTACCCCCTACCACTACTACCCTCTACCACTACTACCCCCTACCACTACTACCCTCTACCACTACTACCCCCTACCACTACTACCCCCTACCACTACTACCCTCTACCACTACTACCCCCTACCACTACTACCCCCTACCACTACTACCCCCTACCCCTACCACTACTACCCCCTACCACTACTACCCTCTACCACTACTACCCTCTACCACTACTACCCTCTACCACTACTACCCCCTACCACTACTACCCCCTACCACTACTACCCTCTACCACTACTACCCCCTACCACTACTACCCTCTACTACTACCCTCTACCACTACTACCCCCTACCACTACTACCCCCTACCACTACTACCCCCTACCACTACTACCCCCTACCACTACTACCCTCTACCACTACTACCCCCTACCACTACTACCCTCTACCACTACTACCCCTTACCACTACTACCCCCTACCACTACTACCCTCTACCAATACTACCCTCTACCACTACTACCCTCTACCACTACCCCCTACCACTACTACCCCTACCCCTACCACTACTACCCTCTACCACTACTACCCTCTACCACTACTACCCCCTACCACTACTACCCTCTACCACTACTACCCCTACCACTACTACCCCCTACCACTACTACCCCCTACCACTACTACCCTCTACCAATACTACCCCCTACCACTACTACCCTCTACCACTACTACCCTCTACCACTACTACCCCCTACCCCTACCACTACTACCCTCTACCACTACTACCCTCTACCACTACTACCCCCTACCACTACTACCCCCTACCACTACTACCCCCTACCACTACTACCCTCTACCACTACTACCCCCTACCACTACTACCCTCTACCACTACTACCCCCTACCACTACTACCCCCTACCACTACTACCCTCTACCAATACTACCCTCTACCACTACTACCCTCTACCACTACCCCCTACCACTACTACCCCTACCCCTACCACTACTACCCTCTACCACTACTACCCTCTACCACTACTACCCCCTACCACTACTACCCTCTACCACTACTACCCCCTACCACTACTACCCTCTACCACTACTACCCCCTACCACTACTACCCCCTACCACTACTACCCCCTACCACTACTCCCCCTACCACTACTACCCCCTACCACTACTACCCCCTACCACTACTACCCCCTACCACTACTACCCTCTACCACTACTACCCTCTACCACTACTACCCCCTACCACTACTACCCCCTACCACTACTACCCCCTACCACTACTACCCTCTACCACTACTACCCCCTACCACTACTACCCTCTACCACTACTACCCCCTACCACTACTACCCTCTACCACTACTACCCTCTACCACTACTACCCTCTACCACTACTACCCCCTACCACTACTACCCCCTACCACTACTACCCCCTACCACTACTACCCTCTACCACTACTACCCTCTACCACTACTACCCTCTACCTCTACCACAACTACCCTCTACCACTACTACCCTCTACCACTACTACCCCCTACCACTACTACCCTCTACCCAGGCCCTATTACAGTTCCATTTAGGAACCAGACTTTGTCTCAGTGTGTCTGAAATTAGAGTAGGTCCTCTTTTTGTTCACCTGGAAATTCCAGTATTAACTTTACATCTAATTTATGACCAGGATCTCCCTGAAAGCCTCTGATGGTGTGCAGTGATAAACTCACCTGGCAGATGTGTTTGTGTGTGTGTGAGGAAGTTTGGCTTCCTCTGCTTTGAAGCCCTCTCATACTTTCTGCTGGTGTGTGTTCCTTGCCTGCAGCCATGGTTTAAGCTCCTTAGATCAAGATCTAACAGTAACTCTGCTGTGCTGTGTGTGTGTGTGTGTCTTCTGTCTTCTCACATCGACCAACACCCCTGGTGGTATTATAAACATACCAACAAATACACTGCTCAGTGACCCTAGTCTGTTAATCCCTGACCCTCTCGGCCCTAGCCCAGTGACAGACCTGTTTCCACCCCTCCTCTAGTCTGTTAATCCCTGACCCTCTCGGCCCTAGCCCAGTGACAGACCTGTTTCCACCCCTCCTCTAGTCTGTTAATCCCTGACCCTCTCGGCCCTAGCCCAGTGACAGACCTGTTTCCACCCCTCCTCTAGTCTGTTAATCCCTGACCCTCTCGGCCCTAGCCCAGTGACAGACCTGTTTCCACCCCTCCTCTAGTCTGTTAATCCCTGACCCTCTCGGCCCTAGCCCAGTGACAGACCTGTTTCCACCCCTCCTCTAGTCTGTTAATCCCTGACCCTCTCGGCCCTAGCCCAGTGACAGACCTGTTTCCACCCCTCCTCTAGTCTGTTAATCCCTGACCCTCTCGGCCCTAGCCCAGTGACAGACCTGTTTCCACCCCTCCTCTAGTCTGTTAATCCCTGACCCTCTCGGCCCTAGCCCAGTGACAGACCTGTTTCCACCCCTCCTCTAGTCTGTTAATCCCTGACCCTCTCGGCCCTAGCCCAGTGACAGACCTGTTTCCACCCCTCCTCTAGTCTGTTAATCCCTGACCCTCTCGGCCCTAGCCCAGTGACAGACCTGTTTCCACCCCTCCTCTAGTCTGTTAATCCCTGACCCTCTCGGCCCTAGCCCAGTGACAGACCTGTTTCCACCCCTCCTCTAGTCTGTTAATCCCTGACCCTCTCGGCCCTAGCCCAGTGACAGACCTGTTTCCACCCCTCCTCTAGTCTGTTAATCCCTGACCCTCTCGGCCCTAGCCCAGTGACAGACCTGTTTCCACCCCTCCTCTAGTCTGTTAATCCCTGACCCTCTCGGCCCTAGCCCAGTGACAGACCTGTTTCCACCCCTCCTCTAGTCTGTTAATCCCTGACCCTCTCGGCCCTAGCCCAGTGACAGACCTGTTTCCACCCCTCCTCTAGTCTGTTAATCCCTGACCCTCTCGGCCCTAGCCCAGTGACAGACCTGTTTCCACCCCTCCTCTAGTCTGTTAATCCCTGACCCTCTCGGCCCTAGCCCAGTGACAGACCTGTTTCCACCCCTCCTCTAGTCTGTTAATCCCTGACCCTCTCGGCCCTAGCCCAGTGACAGACCTGTTTCCACCCCTCCTCTAGTCTGTTAATCCCTGACCCTCTCGGCCCTAGCCCAGTGACAGACCTGTTTCCACCCCTCCTCTAGTCTGTTAGTCCCTGACCCTCTCGGCCCTAGCCCAGTGACAGACCTGTTTCCACCCCTCCTCTAGTCTGTTAGTCCCTGACCCTCTCGGCCCTAGCCCAGTGACAGACCTGTTTCCACCCCTCCTCTAGTCTGTTAGTCCCTGACCCTCTCGGCCCTAGCCCAGTGACAGACCTGTTTCCACCCCTCCTCTAGTCTGTTAATCCCTGACCCTCTCGGCCCTAGCCCAGTGACAGACCTGTTTCCACCCCTCCTCTAGTCTGTTAATCCCTGACCCTCTCGGCCCTAGCCCAGTGACAGACCTGTTTCCACCCCTCCTCTAGTCTGTTAATCCCTGACCCTCTCGGCCCTAGCCCAGTGACAGACCTGTTTCCATCCCTCCTCTAGTCTGTTAATCCCTGACCCTCTCGGCCCTAGCCCAGTGACAGACCTGTTTCCACCCCTCCTCTAGTCTGTTAATCCCTGACCCTCTCGGCCCTAGCCCAGTGACAGACCTGTTTCCACCCCTCCTCTAGTCTGTTAATCCCTGACCCTCTCGGCCCTAGCCCAGTGACAGACCTGTTTCCACCCCTCCTCTAGTCTGTTAATCCCTGACCCTCTCGGCCCTAGCCCAGTGACAGACCTGTTTCCATCCCTCCTCTCTTCTTCTATTGATTGTTTTGTCCTTCATCCTCTCTTCTCATTCAGCCGTCTCTCTCCTCCTTTCAACAGCATGTTCTGACACGGATGTGGTCTGTTTATTCACGCTGAGTGCTTCCCTATCCACCTCCCTCCCTCCATCAAATCAAATCAAGCTTTATTTATACAGCACATTTCAGATATAGAATGCAACGCAATGTGCTTTACAGGAAAAAAACTGGAAAAAACTATGACATTTAAAGCTGAAATATTTACTACACAACAAACATTAGATTAAAAACAAAAGAATGACTCAAACTGAACAAGGAAAAGCAAAGCTAAAAATGTGTGTTTTAAGATCTCTTTTAAATATGTCCACAGTTGTGGTCCCCCTCAGGTTCTCTGGCAGGCTATTCCAGAGGCTGGGGGCATAATAACTAAAGGCTGTCTCCATGCCTCTTGGTCCTAGGCTTTGGGCCAGTGCCAGAGGACCTGAGGGACCTACTGGGTACATAACTTAAAAGCATGTGCACAATCGTGGATTGATTTAAAAACCAATAGAAGAGTTTTAAAATTAATTATAAAACTCACAGGCAGCCAGTGCAGTGACCTTAAAATCGGTGTAATGTGTGCTCGCCATCCCTCCCATGGGTATCTCATCCATGTTTTGGGATTATATAATATACGTTTTGAGGTGTTCAGAGGCCGATAGTGAGGTTGGGTTGTTTCAAAAGGGACCTTCGACCACTATCATCTACCATAATGGAAACATAGCCAGCTGAAAGCCCTTCTGATGTCATCATCTCAAAGGCTCTCCTGTCTGTCACTCCTGGGTCTCTCGTAGCACCCGTTGTGGTTCTTGTCTTTGGAATGAGTGTCTCTGTTAGCAGCAAAACATCAGTAAAAAGGAGATTACTCTGGATGACTCTGATTTGTCCTGTTTTCCTCAGTCTGTCTCAGTTCTGTACCTCATGCATTATTATCACCGTAATGGTGTGAAACCTGCAGCCACTAGTCATGCCTGGTCCTGCTATGTACCAGACTGTATTACACAGTACCATTACTGTAAGGGTTAAACCTTCAATGCCTGGTCCTAATCTGTACCATTACTGTAAGGGTTAAACCTTCAATGCCTGGTCCTAATCTGTACCATTACTGTAAGGGTTAAACCTTCAATGCCTGGTCCTAATCTGTACCATTATTGTGAGGGTTAAACCGTCAACGCCTGGTCCTAATCTGTACCATTACTGTAAGGGTTAAACCTTCAATGCCTGGTCCTAATCTGTACCATTATTGTGAGGGTTAAACCGTCAATGCCTGGTCCTAATCTGTACCATTACTGTAAGGGTTAAACCGTCAACGCCTGGTCCTAATCTGTACCATTACTGTAAGGGTTAAACCTTCAATGCCTGGTCCTAATCTGTACCATTACTGTAAGGGTTAAACCTCAATGCCTGGTCCTAATCTGTACCATTATTGTGAGGGTTAAACCTTCAATGCCTGGTCCTAATCTGTACCATTACTGTAAGGGTTAAAACTTCAACGCCTGGTCCTAATCTGTACCATTATTGTAAGGGTTAAACCTTCAACGCCTGGTCCTAATCTGTACCATTATTGTAAGGGTTAAACCTTCAACGCCTGGTCCTAATCTGTACCATTATTGTGAGGGTTAAACCTTCAACGCCTGACCCTAATCTGTACCATAGCTGTAAGGGTTAAACATTATGCTAACCTCATGCTACATACAATGCTGTACCATAAATCTACTATCTACATGAGGTAATCTTCCTATAGGGAACTTGAACGAGAACACTCCTGCTCTCTGTTCTCCTCTGCTGCTCCTACTGTATGTCATACTAAATCACAAGCTCAATAAAAGCTCTGTTCCCTCTCTCCACCTCTCTCCCCCTCTCCTTCCGTCTCTCCCCACCTCTCCCCCTCTCCTTCCGTCTCTCTCCACCTCTGCCCACTTTATGTTCACCTAGAAAATCCAGTATCAACTTTTCATCTAATTATGACCAGGATATCCCTGAAATCATCTGATGGTGTGCAGTGATAAACTCACCTGGCAGGTGTGTGTTTGTGTATGTGTGAGGAAATGCCTGGTCCTAATCTGTACCATAACTATAAGGGTTAAACCTAATGCTAACCTCATGCTACAGAGGAGAGAGAGAGAGAGAGAGAGAGAGAGAGAGAGAGAGAGAGAGGAGAGAGAGAGAGAGAGAGAGAGAGAGAGAGAGAGAGAGAGAGAGAGAGAGAGAGAGAGAGAGAGAGAGAGAGAGAGAGAGAGAGAGAGAGGAGAGAGAGAGAGAGAGAGAGAGAGAGAGAAGAGAGAGAGAGAGAGAGAGAGAGAGAGAAGGAGAGAGAGAGAGAGAGAGAGAGAGAGAGAATGTCCTGGTAGTGACAACATCCTATTTCCTGTGTTCAGTTTACTAGTGTGTGCCTGCATGTTTAGTAGGAGAATAAGAGAGGTTAGGTCCAACAGCACTACTGTATACAGTGCCCTGAAAAAGTTTTTTCCCCCTTTCTGATTTTCTCTATTTTCCCATATTTTTTACACTGAATGTTATCAGATCTTCAACCTAAAACTCAGCGATATTTGCGAGTTTTCGGGCATGAACTTCTCGTTTCAGGTCCTGCCAAAACATCTGAATCGGGTTTAGGTCTGGACTTTGACAAGGCCATTCCAAAACTTTACATTTGTTGCTTTTTAGCCATTCAGATTACTTGCTTTTGTGTTTTGGATCATTGTCTTGCTGCATGACCCAGCTGCGCTTCAGCTTCAGCTCACAGATGGATGGCCTGATATTCTCCTGTAGAATTCTCTGATACAGAGCAGAATTCATGGTTCCTTCAATGATGGCAAGTGGTCCAGGTCCTGAGGCAGCAAAGCATCCCCAAACCATCACAATACCACCACCGTGCTTGGCCGTTGGTATGAGGTTTTTACTGTGGAATGCAGTGTTTGGTTTTCGCCAGACATAATGGGACCCGTATCTATCTATCTATCTATCTATCTATCTATCTATCTATCTATCTATCTATCTATCTATCTATCTATCTATCTATCTATCTGTCTGTCTGTCTGTCTGTCTGTCTGTCTGTCTGTCTGTCTGTCTGTCTGTCTGTCTGTCTGTCTGTCTGTCTGTCTGTCTGTCTGTCTGTCTGTCTGTCTGTCTGTCTGTCTGTCTGTCTGTCTGTCTGTCTGTCTGTCTGTCTGTCTGTCTGTCTGTCTGTCTGTCTGTCTGTCTGTCTGTCTGTCTGTGTTGTCTGTCTGTGTTGTCTGTCTGTCTGTCTACTCTTGGGTATATTGTCATGGAAGCAGCAGGGTCAGTCCTTTCACTCGAGTGGTGTGTGTGTGTTACATGGAGCCCAGCAGGATCAGTCCAGGGTGTGTGCGTGCGTTGTGTGGGTTGCAGAGAGGGCAGTAGGGTCAGGCCGGAGTGAGTCCTCACAAAGCCGTCTGTCCCAGTTCTGCAGAGCCAGTCCAGACTCTAGCTAGCTAGTGTTTCCATTGACGTGCTATAGTGTTGGGTTGTGTTGAGCTGACAGTGCTTGTCCACTCCCCACTAGTGTATTCAGCACGTCAATGGGAAGCCCTTCATGATCTAACGGCTAATTAGCTCAGTGGAAATCATTAGAATAAACTTGCCTGTGTGCAGCGGAGTGCTTGTGTGTTTAGATCCCTGATAAGGCTTTGCTCCTCTCTAGAGGCTGGCTGGATGGATGGGCAGCCATCGTTGTGAGGCCAGACACACACACACACACACATGGGCACACACACAGGCATCTAAGGAAAGCACACACACACACACTGAGCATTTGATCAGCCAGCTCTCCACAGTTACCGCTGAGTCTAATGTGACCAGTGCAGTAATAAACACAACACTGTAGATCTCTGTCCTTTGTTCCAGGGCTTTAGCCTCAGAAGTGCTGGCTTGGACGAATCTTTGAAGCCTAAAAAAACTCAGCCATGCATTACCTCACAGAGTGAGACACACACATACACACACACACACACACACACACACACACACACACACACACACACACACACACACACACACACACAGTGTCACTGTCAGCAAAGCTTTCAGCTGGTTTGTAGGTCAACCAGCTAGCCAGTCATTGTTGTTCAGGCTAGGCCAGACTATGGTTGGCTCCAGACAGTGTTTGTGCTTATGTAGTTGTTCAGTTAGTTCATTAGCTAGGCTTTCAGTAAGCTAATCAGTAAGATAGCTTGCCATCCAGACAATGTTTTTGTTGGCTAGTTAGTCAGTCATTAGGTCAGTCTGTCAGCTAGTCTACCAGTTGCCTAGGGACAGGATACCAGTTAGTTAGCTTGTGTGCTTGCTAGTTGGCTAGTCGTCAGGTTTTTAGGCCAGCTAGCTAGCCAGTTAATTAGCTAGGCTACTAGGCTAGGTTTATCAGCTAGTCTATCAAATTGAAGACAAAAGCCATACACATGCAATGTTTTGAGGCGATATTGCCAGCAACAATTGCCTCAACATATTCCATTGACCTGTATAAGTGTTAATTAGCAGTTTTAGAAATTGACAAGAATATGCTAGCTAATGTGTCGGACGCTAAGCTAGCAAGCCACTTACTGTAGCTAGTATAGTTAAGCAGCCATTACGTCAGCCCATTACAACATTCCTCCTCTGTACATTAATTTCATTACAGTTGATTTGACCCTCCTAAACGTATAAATCGCCATGTAAACAACCATTTAAAGCATGGCTTCGGGGTATTAAAACCCCAAAATGAAAATTTCGAGCTGCTTTTATTTACATAAATCCGTCCTAGATTCCTTCCTATAATTCTGGCAGATGACAGACATTATATGCACATAATTGCAGCCTCCGCGTAAGCATGCATGGTTGTAAAACTGAAATGCAGAGGGGAAAACATGTAAGAATTCAGGGCGACATCTGTTTTCATCCAGACTGACATTTTGGCCACTGTGGAAGGACTTTAGCGTAATAGTTAAATCGTTTTATTTTATAGTTTTTTATTGCTGCATATATTCATTATGAGGCTCAGCAGCCCAGCCCGGAGTTCATATACACTGATTGGTCAAAACATTATGAACATTATGGTCTTTCCATGACATAGACTGACCAGGTGAATCCAGGTGAATGCGATGATCCCTTATTGATGTCACTTGGTCAATCCACTTCAATCAGTGTAGATGAAGGGGAGGAGACATGTTAAAGAAGAATTTTTAAGCCTTGAGACAATTGAGACATGGGCCATACAGAGGGTGAATGGGCAAGACAAAATATTTAAGTGCCTTTGAACGGGGTGTGGTAGTAGGTGCCAGGTGCATTACATTTACATTTACGTCATTTAGCAGACGCTCTTATTCAGAGCGACTTACAAATTGGTGCATTCACCCTATAGCCAGTGGGATAACCACTTTACAATTTATTTATTTTTTTGGGGGGGGGGGGGGTATTCCTATATCCCAGGTATTCCTTAAAGAGGTGGGGTTTCAAATGTCTCCGGAAGGTGGTGAGTGACTCTGCTGTCCTGGCGTCGTGAGGGAGCTTGTTCCACCATTGGGGTGCCAGAGCAGCGAACAGTTTTGACTGGGCTGAGCGGGAACTATGCTTCCGCAGAGGAAGGGGAGCCAGCAGGCCAGAGGTGGATGAACGCAATGCCCTCGTTTGGGTGTAGGGACTGATCAGAGCCTGAAGGTACGGAGGTGCCGTTCCCCTCACAGCTCCATAGGCAAGCACCATGGTCTTGTAACAGATGCGAGCTTCAACTGGAAGCCAGTGGAGTGTGCGGAGGAGCGGGGTGCACCAGTTTGTGTCAAGAACTGCAACGCTGCTGGGTTATTTTGCAACAAAGCCTCCTTCACTCATGCTGCCAAACATGCCCTCGTAAAACTGACTATCCTACCGATCCTTGACCTCGACGATGTCATTTACAAAATAGCCTCCAACACTCTACTCAGCAAATTGGATGTAGTCTATCACAGTGCCATCCGTTTTGTCACCAAATTCCCATATACTACCCACCATTGTGACCTGTACGCTCTCGTTGGCTGGCCCTCACTACATATTCGTCGCCAAACCCACTGGCTCCAGGTCATCTATAAATCACTGCTAGGCAAATCCCCGCCTTATCTTAGCTCATTGGTCACCATAGCAACACCCACCTGTAGTATGCGCTCCAGCAGGTATATCTCACTGGCCATCCCCAAAGCCAACACCTCCTTTGGCCGCCATTCCTTCCAGTTCTCTGCTGCCAATGACTGGAACGAACTGCAAAAATCTCTGAAGCTGGAGACTCTTATCTCCCTCACTAACTTTAAGCATCAGTTGTCAGAGCAGCTTACCGATCACTGCACCTGTACACAGCCCATCTGTAATTAGCCCACCCAACTACCTCATCCCCATATTGTTATTTATTTTGCTCATTTGCACCCCAGTATCTCTATTTGCACATCATCTTCTGCACATCTATCATTCCAGTATTAATACTAAATTGTAATTATTTTGCACTATGGCCTATTTATTGCCTTACCTCCATAACTTACTACATTTGCACACACTGTATATAGATTTTCTATTGTGTTATTGACTGTACGTTTTGTTTATCCCATATGTAACTCTGTGTTGTTGTTTTTATCGCACTGCTTTGCTTTAACTTGGCCAGGTCGCAGTTGTAAATGAGAACTTGTTCTCAACTGGCTTACCTGGTTAAATAAAGGTTTAAAAAAATTAATAAATAATGTATTGTCATGCTGAAACAGGAAAGGGCCTTTCCCAAACTTTTGCCACAAAGTTGGAAGCACAGAAACGTCTAGAATGTCATTGTATGCTGTAGCGTTACGATTTCCCTTCACTGGAATTAAGGGGCCTAGCCCGAACCATGAATTCATGAACCATGAACCATTATTCATCCTCCACCAAACTTTACAGTTAGCACTATGCATTGGGGCAGGTAGCGTTCTCCTGGCATCCGCCAAACCCAGATTTATCCGTCGGACTGCCAGATGGTGAAGTGTGATTCATCACTCTAGAGAACGCGTTTCCACTGCTCCAGAGTCCAATGGCGGCGAGCTTTACACCACTCCAGCCGACGCTTGGCATTGCACATGGTGATCTCAGGCTTGTGTGCAGCTGCTCGGCCATGGAAACCCATTTCTTGACACTCCCAACAAGCAGTTATTGTGCTGACGTTGCTTCCAGAGGCAGTTTGGAGCTTGGTAGTGAGTGTTGCAACCGAGGACAGACAATTTTTATGCGCTTCAGCACTCAGCGGTCTCGTTCTGTGATCTTGTGTGGCCTACCACTTCGCGGCTGAGCTGTTGTTGCTCCTAGACGTTTCCACTTCACAATAACAGCACTTACAGTTGACCCGGGCAGCTCTAGCAGGGCAGAAATTTGACAAACTGACTTGTTGGAAAGGTGGCATTCATTGACGGTGCCACGTTGAAAGTCACTGAGCTCTTCAGTAAGCCCATTCTACTGCCAATGTTTGTCTAGCTGAATCCACTCATTTGAAGTGGTGTCCACATACTTTTGTGGATATTGTGAGTGCAATTATTCATTTATGTTTTGTTTTGTTTTTTAATGTACATCTTGTCCTACTTTCAGCCATCATGCATAACTTTTGATAGATGGTTCAATAGTCAGTTGAATTTAAATATATACTATAAACTGAAATTACACCCCTGGTATTAGTCGGTTTCTTTATGATATATGACCTGGATGTATTAAATCCAAGTTTATGATCAAACGTTATCCTTACATTGTCTCTCTATACCAGGGATGATCAACTAGATTCACTTTGTCCATCTCAACCAATGACAATATGCACCCATATGCAGTATGTGAGAGGTAAAGGCAGATTGTCCTATAGCAGGGATCATCAACAAGATTCAGCCACGGGATGATTTCTACTTGAGCGGATGGTCAGGGGGCCGGAACATAATTACAAATAATTTGTAGATTGCAAATTGACCGCAAGAAGCCCAAACAGATATAATATTTGACAAAAACATAATCATTTCAAACCTTGCTTATAGTTGTATACGATCACATATATCTCTCTATTATGAGTGGGAATACTTGGGAACAGATTTCCTAAATTAAAATCACTTGTAGCTGATTTGCTGGTGCTTTTTTCTCAGAAGAAATGGGGGCCAAATAAAATCAAGTCCTCCAGTTGGAGAACCCTATACTCCACCAAGGACAGTGGTCATCCCTACATAACTGTGTTAATCTCTACCAAGGACAGTGGTCAACCCTACATAACTGTGTTAATCTCTACCAAGGACAGTGGTCATCCCTACATAACTGTGTTAATCTCTACCAAGGACAGTGGTCATCCCTACATAACTGTGTTAATCTCTACCAAGGACAGTGGTCATTCCTACATCACTGTGTTAATCTCTACCAAGGACAGTGGTCATTCCTACATAACTGTGTTAATCTCTACCAAGGACAGTGGTCATTCCTACATCACTATGTTAATCTCTACCAAGGACAGTGGTCATTCCTACATCACTGTGTTAATCTCTACCAAGGACAGTGGTCATTCCTACATCACTGTGTTAATCTCTACCAAGGACAGTGGTCATTCCTACATAACTGTGTTAATCTCTACCAAGGACAGTGGTCATCCCTACATAACTGTGTTAATCTCTACCAAGGACAGTGGTCATCCCTACATAACTGTGTTAATCTCTACCAAGGACAGTGGTCATCCCTACATCACTATGTTAATCTCTACCAAGGACAGTGGTCATCCCTACATAACTGTGTTAATCTCTACCAAGGACAGTGGTCATCCCTACATCACTGTGTTAATCTCTACCAAGGACAGTGGTCATCCCTACATAACTGTGTTAATCTCTACCAAGGACAGTGGTCATCCCTACATAACTGTGTTAATCTCTACCAAGGACAGTGGTCATCCCTACATAACTGTGTTAATCTCTACCAAGGACAGTGGTCATCCCTACATCACTGTGTTAATCTCTACCAAGGACAGTGGTCATCCCTACATAACTGTGTTAATCTCTACCAAGGACAGTGGTCATTCCTACATCACTGTGTTAATCTCTACCAAGGACAGTGGTCATCCCTACATAACTGTGTTAATCTCTACCAAGGACAGTGGTCATCCCTACATCACTGTGTTAATCTCTACCAAGGACAGTGGTCATCCCTACATAACTGTGTTAATCTCTACCAAGGACAGTGGTCATTCCTACATCACTATGTTAATCTCTACCAAGGACAGTGGTCATTCCTACATCACTGTGTTAATCTCTACCAAGGACAGTGGTCATTCCTACATCACTGTGTTAATCTCTACCAAGGACAGTGGTCATCCCTACATCACTGTGTTAATCTCTACCAAGGACAGTGGTCATTCCTACATCACTGTGTTAATCTCTACCAAGGACAGTGGTCATCCCTACATAACTGTGTTAATCTCTACCAAGGACAGTGGTCATTCCTACATCACTGTGTTAATCTCTACCAAGGACAGTGGTCATCCCTACATAACTGTGTTAATCTCTACCAAGGACAGTGGTCATCCCTACATCACTGTGTTAATCTCTACCAAGGACAGTGGTCATTCCTACATAACTGTGTTAATCTCTACCAAGGACAGTGGTCATTCCTACATCACTGTGTTAATCTCTACCAAGGACAGTGGTCATCCCTACATCACTGTGTTAATCTCTACCAAGGACAGTGGTCATTCCTACATCACTGTGTTAATCTCTACCAAGGACAGTGGTCATCCCTACATAACTGTGTTAATCTCTACCAAGGACAGTGGTCATCCCTACATCACTGTGTTAATCTCTACCAAGGACAGTGGTCATTCCTACATCACTGTGTTAATCTCTACCAAGGACAGTGGTCATCCCTACATAACTGTGTTAATCTCTACCAAGGACAGTGGTCATTCCTACATCACTATGTTAATCTCTACCAAGGACAGTGGTCATTCCTACATCACTGTGTTAATCTCTACCAAGGACAGTGGTCATTCCTACATCACTATGTTAATCTCTACCAAGGACAGTGGTCATTCCTACATCACTGTGTTAATCTCTACCAAGGACAGTGGTCATTCCTACATCACTGTGTTAATCTCTACCAAGGACAGTGGTCATCCCTACATAACTGTGTTAATCTCTACCAAGGACAGTGGTCATCCCTACATAACTGTGTTAATCTCTACCAAGGACAGTGGTCATTCCTACATCACTATGTTAATCTCTACCAAGGACAGTGGTCATTCCTACATCACTGTGTTAATCTCTACCAAGGACAGTGGTCATCCCTACATAACTGTGTTAATCTCTACCAAGGACAGTGGTCATTCCTACATCACTATGTTAATCTCTACCAAGGACAGTGGTCATTCCTACATAACTGTGTTAATCTCTACCAAGGACAGTGGTCATCCCTACATCACTGTGTTAATCTCTACCAAGGACAGTGGTCATCCCTACATAACTGTGTTAATCTCTACCAAGGACAGTGGTCATTCCTACATAACTGTGTTAATCTCTACCAAGGACAGTGGTCATTCCTACATCACTGTGTTAATCTCTACCAAGGACAGTGGTCATTCCTACATCACTGTGTTAATCTCTACCAAGGACAGTGGTCATCCCTACATCACTGTGTTAATCTCTACCAAGGACACTGGTCATCCCTACATCACTGTGTTAATCTCTACCAAGGACAGTGGTCATTCCTACATAACTGTGTTAATCTCTACCAAGGACAGTGGTCATTCCTACATCACTGTGTTAATCTCTACCAAGGACAGTGGTCATTCCTACATAACTGTGTTAATCTCTACCAAGGACAGTGGTCATTCCTACATAACTGTGTTAATCTCTACCAAGGACAGTGGTCATCCCTACATCACTGTGTTAATCTCTACCAAGGACAGTGGTCATTCCTACATAACTGTGTTAATCTCTACCAAGGACAGTGGTCATCCCTACATAACTGTGTTAATCTCTACCAAGGACAGTGGTCATTCCTACATAACTGTGTTAATCTCTACCAAGGACAGTGGTCATCCCTACATCACTGTGTTAATCTCTACCAAGGACAGTGGTCATTCCTACATCACTGTGTTAATCTCTACCAAGGACAGTGGTCATTCCTACATCACTGTGTTAATCTCTACCAAGGACAGTGGTCATTCCTACATAACTGTGTTAATCTCTACCAAGGACAGTGGTCATTCCTACATCACTGTGTTAATCTCTACCAAGGACAGTGGTCATTCCTACATCACTGTGTTAATCTCTACCAAGGACAGTGGTCATTCCTACATAACTGTGTTAATCTCTACCAAGGACAGTGGTCATTCCTACATCACTGTGTTAATCTCTACCAAGGACAGTGGTCATTCCTACATCACTGTGTTAATCTGTCCTCTCCTCCTTTTGTGAATTTACCTTCCAGCAGTGGTCTATTTCATTAAGAGAGCGAGCCTTGGTGTGTTTGTGTGTATGTGTGCGCGTGTGTATGTGTGTTTGTGTGTGTGTGTGTGTGTGTGAGAGAGAGAGAGAGAGAGAGAGAGAGAGAGAGAGAGAGCATCTCTAAACATTGACACAGCAAATCTGTCAGTCCCTCTCTGTCCGGCTGCTGTGTTTCGTAGCAGCAAGGCTGTCTACACCAGGCTGCTGTGTTTCGTAGCAGCAAGGCTGTCTACACCAGGCTGCTGTGTTTCGTAGCAGCAAGGCTGTCTACACCAGGCTGCTGTGTTTCGTAGCAGCAAGGCTGTCTACACCAGGCTGCTGTGTTTCGTAGCAGCAAGGCTGTCTACACCAGGCTGCTGTGTTTCGTAGCAGCAAGGCTGTCTACACCAGGCTGCTGTGTTTCGTAGCAGCAAGGCTGTCTATACCAGGCTGCTTAAAGGGCCTCAGGCGTGAGTAGAATAAGAAATAAAATGAGAGTGAGAAAGAGACAATTAAACTAGAATACAGAACGAAGACATGTAAAACAGAAGTATCTGTCGAATCCAGACTCTCAGGCATAGTGGAGGTCAGTGGCAGTGGTCTGAAATGAAACACACATGCTAATGCTAGAGCGGAACAGCCCTGATGAGGTCTTCAGGGAGATTATTACTTGCAGGTTAGAGATGTCAAATTGGGTTTAGCCTCCGCCTACGTATGAAAAATGGTTTATGTTCTATTACCATTTCCAACTTTTTAAAACTGATATAAAACATTTGAAATGTCAGCTAAAGTTTTCACTCTCTCACAAATCAACATAGAATAAGAAAATATATATCAGTTCTTTGTTTATATAATATATTATTATATTTTTTCAAATAAACCTCTTGTCCATGTGTGAAATTACCATACGACAGACCACGTATTCACTCTGCACTCCATAATTGACAAACAAACAAACCAAAACAAAGGCAAAGTCTTCTCATGCTTTGTTGATTTCAAAAAAGCTTTTGACTCAATTTGTCATGAGGGTCTGCTATACAAATTGATGGAAAGTGGTGTTGGGGGGAAAAACATACGACATTATAAAATCCATGTACACAAACAACAAGTGTGCGGTTCAAATAGGCAAAAAACACACATTTCTTTCCACAGGGCCGTGGGGTGAGACAGGGATGCAGGTTGAGCCCCACCCTCTTCAACATATACAGTGCATTCGGAAAGTATTCAGACCCCTAGACCTTTTCCACATTTTGTTACATTAAAGGCTTATTCTAAAATTGATTAAATACTTTTTTCCCCTAATCAATCTACACACAAAACCCCATAATGACAGCAAAAACAGGTTTTTAGACATTCTTGCAAATTTATTTTAAAAAACTAAAACAAAAATACTTAATTTACATAAGTGTTCAGACCCTTTGCTATGAGATTCAAATTGAGTTCAGGTGCATCCTGTTTCCATTGGTCATCCTTGAGATGTTTCTACAACTTCATTGGAGTCCACCTGTGGTAAATTCAATTGATTGGACATGATTTGGAAAGGCACACACCTGTCTATATAAGGTCCCACAGTTGACAGTACATGTCAGAGCAAAAACCAAGCCATGAGGTCGAAGGAATTGTCCGTAGAGCTCCAAGACAGGATTGTGTCGAGGCACAGATCTGGGGAAGGGTACCAAAAAATGTCTGCAGCATTGAAGGCCCCCAAGAACACAGTGGCCTCCATCATTCTTAAATGGAAGAATTTTGGAACCACCAAGACTCTTCCTAGAGCTGGCCGCCGGCCAATCTGAGCAATCGGGGGAGAAGGGCCTTTGTCAGGGAGGTGACCAAGAACCCAATGGTCACTCTGACAGAGCTCCAGAGTTCCTCTGTGAAGATGAGAGAACCTTCCAGAAGGACAACCATCTCTGCAGCACTCCACCAATCAGGCCTTTATGGTAGACGGAAGCCACTCCTCAGTAAAAAGGACATGACAGCCCGCTTGGAGTTTGCCAAAAGGCACCTAAAGACTCTCAGACCATGACAAACAAGATTCTCTGGTCTGATGAAACCAAGATTGAACTCTTTGGCCTGAATGCCAAGCATCACATCTGGAGGAAACCTGGCACCATCCCTACGGAGAAGCATGGTGGTGGCAACATCATGCTGTGGGGATGTTTTTCAGTGGCAGGGACTGGGAGACTAGTCAGGATCGAGGGAAAGATGAATGGAGCAAAGTACAGAGAGATCTTTGACGAAAACCTGCTCCAGAGCGCTCAGAACCTCAGACTGGGGCGAAGTTTCACATTCCAACAGGACAACGACCCTAAGCACACAGCCAAGACAACGCAGGAATGTCTTCGGGACAATGCTCTGAATGCAAGAGCCCAGATTTGAACCCAATCTAACATCTCTGGAGAGACCTAAAAATAGCTGTGCAGCGACGCTCCCCATCTAAACTGACAGAGCTTGAGAGGATCTGCAGATAAGAATGGGAGAAACTCCCCAAATACAGGTGTGCCAAGATTGTAGCGTCATACCCAAGAAGACTTGAGGCTGTAATTGCAGCCAAAGGTGCTTCAACAAAGTACTTAGTAAAGGGTCTGAATACTTATGTAAATGTGATATTTTATTTATTTATTTGTAATACATTTGCAAACATTTCTAAAAACCTGTTTTTGCTTTGTCATTATGGGGTATTGGGTGTAGATTGATGAGGAAAACCCCCAATTGAATCAATTTTAGAATAAGGCGGTAACGTAACAATGTGGAAAATGTCAAGGGGTCTGAATACTTTCCGAATGCACTGTATATCAACGAATTGCCGAGGGCACTAGAACAGTCTGCAGTACCCTGCCTCACTCTACTAGAATCTTAAGTCAAATGTATACTGTTTGCTGATGATCTGGTGCTTCTGTCTACAGCAGCACCTAGATTTTCTGCACAGATTCTGTCAGACCTGGGCCCTGACAGTAAATCTCAGTAAGACAAAAATAATGGTGCTTCAAAAAAGATCCAGTTGCCAGGACCACAAATACAAATTCCATCTAGACACCGTTGCCCTCAAGTACACAAAAAGGTATACTTACCTCAGCCTAAACATCAGCGCCACAGGTAACTTCCACAAAGCTGTGAACGATCTGAGAGTCAAGGCAATCAGTTATAGAAACCATTGCCCTTCATGGTTGTGAGGTCTGGGGTTTGCTCACCAACCAAGAATTTACAAAATGGGACAAACACCAAATTGAGACTCTGCATGCAGAATTATGTTAAAATATCCTCCCGGTACAACATAAAACAACAAATAATGCATTAAGAGCAGAATTAGGCAGATACCTGCTAATTATCAAAATCCAGAACAGAGACGTTAAATTCTACAACCACCTAAAAGTAAGCGATTCCCAACCTTCCATAACAAAGCCATCACCTACAGAGAGATGAACCTGGAGAGAAGTCCCCTAAGCAACTGGTCCTGGGGCTCTGTTCACAAACACAAACAGAGCCCCAGTACACAGCAACACAATCGGACCCAATCAAATCATGAGAAAACAAAAACATAATTACTTGACACATTGTAAAGAATTAACAAAAAACTGAGCAAACTAGAGTGATATTTAGCCCTAAACAGAGAGTACACAGTGGCAGAATACCTGACCACTGTGACTGACCCAAAATTAGGGAAAGCTTTGACTATGTACAGACTCAGTGAGCATAGCCTTGCTATTGAGAGAGGCCACCGTAGGCAGACCTGGCTCTCAAGAGAAGACAGGCTGTGTGCACACTGCCCACAAAATGAGGTGGAAACTGAGCTGCACTTCCTAACCTCCTGCCAAATGTATGACCATATTAGAGACACATATTTCCCTCAGATTACAGTGATCCACAAAGAATTAGAAAAAAACTACCATTTTGATTAACTCCCATATCTACTGGGTGAAAAACCACAGTGTGCCATCACAGTAGCAAGATTTGTGAGCTGTTGCCACAAGAAAAGGGCAACCAGTGAAGAACAAACACCATTGTAAATACCACCTATATTTATGTTGATTTATTTTCCCTTTTGTACTTTAACTATTTGCACATCGTTACAACTGTATATATACATAATATGACATTTGAAATGTCTCTATTCCTTTGGAACTTTTGTAAGTCTAATGTTTATTGTTAATTTTTTATTGTTTATTTAACTTGCTTTGGCAATGTAAACATATGTTTCCCATGCCAATAAAACCCTTTTAATTGAATTGAGAGAGAGGCAGAGAGAGAGCGAGAGAGGCAGAGAGAGAGAGAGGCAGAGAGAGAGAGAGGCAGAGAGAGAGAGAGAGGCAGAGAGAGAGAGGCAGAGAGAGAGGCAGAGAGAGATAGAGGCAGAGAGCGAGAGAGAGGCAGAGAGAGCGAGAGAGAGAGAGAGAGAGAGAGAGAGAGAGAGAGAGAGAGAGAGAGAGAGAGAGTTTGTGCTTGTGCATGTGTCCACGGTAGATGGAAGAACGTGCAGTAGTGTTCCAGTGCTGTAACTAGGCCACTTTAGTTGGCCCATTTTCACCCTGTAAGGTGTGTGTGTGTGTGTGTGTGTGTGTGTGTGTGTGTGTGTGTGTGTGTGTGTGTGTGTGTGTGTGTGTGTGTGTGTGTGTGTGTGTGTGTGTGTGTGTGTGTGTGTGTGTGTGTGTGTGTGTGTGTGTGTGTGTGTGTGTGTGTGTGTGTGTGCTGGTGTGCATTTTTGCGTATGTGTGTGTATATGTCTGGAGCGTTTTTTTGCGCGTGTTCATCTTATTAGTTCATAAAATTTGAAGCATTTCCATTAACAAGATCATTACAGATTTCACATCATAAATGCCTGTCTCTGACTGCACTCCTAGGATTCCTCTTTGTGCCCAGTGAATACACCCCAGTACTGCATCTCAACCAGGTTTCATTACAAAAAGTTCTCAATTGCATCATTATTTGTACGATATAACAGGATTTGATTCCTGTGAAATGATCAGGGTTTTTCATATTATGATATGGATGTATTGATATAGCTTTACATTAATGTCAACTGGGGTTTATCCTAGAAAACAACTCCATTTGGTTTCAGTGTTCAATCAGCTCCTTGTTTTATTAGATACAATGTGCTGTATTGGGTAACAACCAATAGCTGTGTGTGTGTGTGTGTGTGTGTGTGTGTGTGTGTGTGTGTGTGTGTGTGTGTGTGTGCGTGCGTGCGCGATTGCGTGCATGTGTATATTTCAGAACAGCGCCATCTGGGTTTTAATAGCCTTTCTCTTGTCAATGATTTAATGTATGTTGTCTTGTTCAAATGAGGCTATCTGGACGTGCTCCAGTGCTAGACAGAAAGCAGGTGTGTGTGTTTGTGTGTGTGTGTGTGTGTGCGCTACGTACGTGTGCACGCTTGTGTGTGAGAGCGAACAGATACATTAAGATTACATTTACATTTAAGATATAACACACACTCGAGTGATGATGCCATCCTGCCTGGCTGACTGGATGACTGATTGGGTTTTAAACTCGCTCTGACACTCCTTTGTTGCTGTGATATAATCACAGAGTAACCCCCTTTAAAAAAAAATCTGCATGCTAGTAATAACACATTTGATCTGTCTCTATTCCAGAATGGAAAAAAGTGATTGGTCAGATAGTGTCGATCCTAAATTGGTGCCAGTAATTATTGTTCTGTTGATAACTCTCTTACTGTGATACTTGTGCTAATCTTAAAGTACCAGGTAGTGCATATAGAGCCGGTTTCTTCAATATAGATTCAGATTAATCCTAGACTAAAGGAGAATCTCCATTCAAAGTGCATTTTAGTCTAGGATTAGGCTTAATCTGAGTCCAGGAAACCGGCCCAAAGTACATATAGTAGTAGATGTATTACATACAGTACCTAATCTATATGATCATCTACAGTCTAAACACACTGCTTATTTATACAGTACCTAATCTATATGATCATCTACAGTCTAAACACACTGCTTATTTATACAGTACCTAATCTATATGATCATCTACAGTCTAAACACACTGCTTATTTATACAGTACCTAATCTATATGATCATCTACAGTCTAAACACACTGCTTATTTATACAGTACCTAATCTATATGATCATCTACAGTCTAAACACACTGCTTATTTATACAGTACCTAATCTATATGATCATCTACAGTCTAAACACACTGCTTATTTATACAGTACCTAATCTATATGATCATCTACAGTCTAAACACACTGCGTATTTAGGATACATTTTTCATTTACATTAGTTCATTACGCAATATTCAGTAATACTGTATATAAACAGTACATCATGATATAAACAGGTTTATTCTGGATGTTTTAGCAAATGTACTCTCTTGTCCAGCATTTACTCTCTTGTCCATCATTGGGAAGAAATGAACTGAAGGTTTCAAGCATACTGTTGCTCTTTCTGATTTTGGTGCCAGTGTAGCAGATTTGGTGAGCTAGTTAGCTGTGAACGCTAGCAGCCATCGTGCTGTGACGTCACTGTGACATCACTCCCCTTGAGAGCTGAAGTCAACTGTTGGTCATGGAGTGACAGGCTTGACTCTTGGGCCCAATCCCAAACCGACCCCTAAACCCTACACCCTATGCACTTGGAGATCTCTGAGAGGATTTGATTGGTGTACGTAATATAGTAATAGCTCCATCTTGTCCTCTGATAGGCTAGGTGGAAATTTCCCAATATTACTTATACCAATCAAATTCCCTCAGATCTCCACAAGTGAATGGGGTGTAGGTTTCAGGGGTCGATTTGGGATTGGGCCTTGGTCAGTCGGTTAGGATAGTTGACTTGAGTAGCAAAGTGTTATCATACAGTGGGCCCCGGGTTTGTATCCCAGGTCAGGAGGACAGGCTCAGAGCACCAGGACCTATTTTAGGGAAAGATGTTGACCACACTTTTAATATTGGTTATAGCAACAGAAACAGAGCGAGGCAGATGCAGAACAGCGACGGGACCAGGATTCGTACCCATGCTGGGGTTGTATATGTGCTGCAGGCGGGGTTACCCACTAGACCAGCCTCAAGCACTTATGATATTATACGTGGTGACATAACGGGCCATATCACAGACACTTTTCACAAGTATGCATAATAAGTGAACTGTGGATGTAAGAGGTTTTGTGTTGAACATACTATCCCAGGGCTGCTAACACTCCAGCACATACTCCCAAATGATCTCTCTAACTATGCAGTCAAGAATGGAACAACAGCACAGTGAGCAAAGCCATATGTTTGGCCCGTTTGATAAGTCGAATGCATTTCCAGTGATTTTTCAGGACCGAAGAAGACTTTCTAGCTAACAATTGGTTTGTGTGCCTGTGTGTTTGTGTATGTGTACTCCTCTGTGTGTGCTTGTGTGTGCGTGTGCACGTACACATGATAGTGTGTTTGCATTTGTGCATGCATGGGTGTGTTTGTGCATGGTCATGCGTGAAAAATGACAGGCAACTCTGCATTTGAGAATGGTTGGCAGAGAGAGAGAGAGAGAGAGAGAGAGAGAGAGAGAGAGAGAGAGAGAGAGAGAGAGAGAGAGACAGAGAGACAGACAGACAGACAGACAGACAGACAGACAGACAGACAGACAGACAGACAGACAGACAGACAGACAGACAGACAGACAGACAGACATACATACATACATACATACATCTGGGTGGGGTTGAAAGAAAGACAAAAAGGACAGGGAAATAAATCTGTGTTTATGGCATGAGTCAAATTACAAGCAAGCATGGTCTCACTATGGTCTCATTCTAGTCTCGCTATGGTCTCATTCTGGTCTAATTACTGTATTGATCCAGATCCAGTTGCGTCAGAGCAGTGATTGCTGTATTGACTCAGATCCAGTCACGTCAGACCAGTGATTACTGTATTTCCAGGGTCCTAGTCAATGTTCCCTCTAATTTCTTTTTCGTCACTGAGCAAATGTTTCTTTATGATTTTAAGACAAAAATATTTTATTTACCTGACTTGCTTTTCAAAGATGTGTAGAAATGCACACATTTTGTGCTCTTGTAAAAAGTAATCACTCCCCCAATGCTGACTACAAATGATCTATAACTGGGGTCCTATAGCTCAGTTGGTAGAGCATGGCGCTTGCAGTGCCAGGGTTGTGGGATCGTTTCCCACGGTGGGCCAGTATGAAAAATGTATGCACTCACAAAAACTGTAAGTCGCTCTGGATAAGAGCGTCTGCTAAATGACTAAAATGTGAACTCACAAACTAGCAAAGGATATGAACAAATGTGCACACGTCGCTACATGTAGCTCTCACTTTGATCTCAAAACAAGCGCATGTACTCATGACCGCTCATGCTGTAAAAACAGTCCAGTTCAAAGTGAATGGCACAGATCCATATATGGCAATGGTCTATTTACATATAGGCCTACTGCAGCTCTGATTGGTTATGGCACACCGGTCTGTGTAGAGTACAGGCTGAGTCATGCCTGTCAGTGCAATAGAATCCTACTCTGATGCATTCTGCCTACAACTAAATCTCTTGCATAGTTAGTTTTGCATACTAAGTTGCATTGAAAGTGGCTAATATTGCATTGATTTGATCACAATTCCCACCGTAAAGGGAAACGCTGATAGTGTTAACTAACGTGGAAACTAGAAAGTTGAGTGAAGTTCAATCTCGTGCTTCTCTGCGCTGGCTGATATTTATTCTGCGCGGCAGTCCCAGAGAGAGAACATTGGTCCTAGTCTCACCCTACTCTCACCCAGTCTCACTCTATTCACTCTCTCTCCTCCGTTAGGTATTGCCTATCTGGGAGGGGCGTGCAGCTCCAAGAGGAAGTGTGTTCTGGCCGAGGACAACGGACTCAACCTGGCCTTCACCATAGCCCACGAGCTGGGACACAAGTACGTTTGTCTGTCTAAGGGAGCACTTGTCTATCCTGAGCAAAGGAAGTGAATGGGCAAGTTTCCCCTAGGTACAGATCTAGGATCAGCTTCCCCTCCCCCAATCCTAACCTTAACCATTAGTGGGGGAAATGCAAAACTGACCCAAGACCAGCGTCTAGGGGCAACTTCACCATCCTCAGGGGAACCAATAGAGAAGTTTAACATTGGAGGGCACCATTTCTTCAGACTCCGTCTTGATTGGATGAAAGTGTCAGCCTCTTTTTAAGTGTTTTTGTACTGGATAACTTCACAGTTTGAGGTATAATTTATCCATGGGCACTACTCTTTGTATCGCTCTATAGTTAAGATAAAAATACGAGAGCAGTTTTAGAGTTTCATAAAGAGATAATTCCATGTAAATGGACCACTATTATCATAATTATTATGGATTTCTTTCCTAAGTGAAAGTGTAATTACCTAGTTTTTGACAGTAGCCATTATAGGTAGTACTGTACGGTTCTGTTCCCAGGCACTTCAGTCTTTGACTGCTTCCCAAATGGCACCCCATTCCCTATATAGTGCATTTCTTTAGACCAGAGCCCTATGGGCCCTATAGGGTATAAGCTGCCATTTGGGACACAGTCTTTCTCTGGTATAATCAGTTGCATTGTTCCTTCTTCTCTAGCCACAGAGACTTGAGTTCAGCGTCATCATTTCTTCACTCAAGACAGGATAGCACAGTGCGTGTGTGTGTGTGTGTGTGTGTGTGTGTGTGTGTGTGTGTGTGTGTGTGTGTGTGCGTGCGTGCGCGTGAGCGTGTTTGTGTGTATAGTACTCTCATAAAGCCCTCATTGATAGAGCAGTGACAGGGAGCCAACACCAAAATGCCGGAGTATATTAACGTTAGCAACAGCATTGTGGCTTTGCCAGGCCCCGAAGGATTTATCACACTTTTCATCAGGCAGTATATCTGGGCAGCCATGCTGAGGGTGCCAGGACCCCAGGTTTAATGTCTGAGAGAGGTAATGAGCTGGCATGGAGCACGCCCCACTGGTGTCCACGTACACGCACACACACACACACCCAAGCCGCATGCACAAACAGGAGACACACACACATGCACGCATACACACACGTGTAAGCATTAAACACATACAGACACAGAGACACACACAGACACACATTTTAAATACTTTATTTGAATCCACCAATCAAATTTACTAATTTACAAAAAAAGGATCTAAACATTTCAAAGGCCCCTGTATCCATGGAACTCAAAGGTACAGGAAGCACCTCCTTCTCCAAACAGCTAGGCTGCCCACGACTGCTGAAGCAGAGCAGTACCTAGACACACACACACAGGGTACACACACACTCACACACACACAACTACAGTCATGCATGTGCACAAAACACACACTCACACACATACACGCAAATACACTTTACCTTGACAAGGCTCCATTGTCCAGAGTGTGTGAAATGCATATTAAATAGAGAGTATTGGGTTTAAGTGCCCCACTTTGTATTTTCACATAAAATATTGTAAGCTCAGGTTGGCATGATGGCAGGGTGTGTGTGTGTGTGTGTGTGTGTGTGTGTGTGTGTGTGTGTGTGTGTGTGTGTGTGTGTGTGTGTGTGTGTGTGTGTGTGTGTGTGTGTGTGTGTGTGTGTGTGTGTGTGTGTGTGTGTGTGTGTGTGTGTGTGTGTGTGTGTGTGTGTGTGTGTGTGTGTGCTGATATCATGTTCCTGTCCTTGATACTCTTCCAATTCTTCAGTGTTGCATCTTTCCTTCCTTTCTACCTGGTAATCTGATTCAAACGACTATAGGATGTCTTATTGCACTGCACTGCTGTTCCCAATCCAGTTTTGTCTTATCAGTGACCATGCACTTAGTCAACAAACTTCAGCTAATGATTTTGGTAATGTACTACAGTGGGCTAAATCAGGGTCACACAGAGTGTTTCTTGGTAGTCTTAAACAAATCTACTTTGAAACAAAAGTATACACCTCACACACATGGTTATGGGCTTAAAAAAAGAAGACACCTGTACCATGTCAGATATAGAGTTGAAATGTATATATTTTTGAGTTTGCATCACAGAAGACTGAAATATAGCAAAAATGTTTGACATACAAACACCTGATTAAAATTAAATATAATGTTTATGAATGATGAAATTATAAAAAATATTAATAACATTCCACCCATGAGGCCACTAGAGGGCGATTTGGTCATTAACTGCAGGAAAGGGCTACAAAAAAACACAAAACATTAAGTTTTAAAATACTGAACTACCACTTTGATGAAGGTAGGAAGAGACTACATCAATAAGATAAACTCTCAATAACCAAGACAACAGTAAAACAAGGGTGAAAAACAGGAAACATGATTCATGTATCCCCTCTGTAGCTCAGTTGGTAGAGCATGGCGTTTGCAACGCCAGGGTTGTGGGTTCGATTCCCACGCGGGGCCAGTATGAAAATGTATGCACTCACTAACTGTAAGTCTCTCTGGATAAGAGCGTCTGCTAAATGACGTAAATGTATGTTGGTCACGGTTGTTTTGCTTTCAAACCTTTCACATGTGATTCATTTATGAAGACATTGTTTTACAAAGACAGATCTAACCTGAGAAATTAACGTTGGAACGATTATGCCAGATGAGTATGTAAAAGTGAAAAAATAAACCAGTGCTGTTTCAATCCCCATGGAATTAGCCATGAAATCCATCCTTTTACTGGGGTTAAGTGTGTACAATGTACTCTCCTTCCTTTTACTGTCTAGTTTGTATTCACTGTGACACAATAGCACTTCCAGACGGTCGCATCCTCACAGAGGCAGTGGATATTGATTTGCTCGTCTCTGTTACTCCTCTTCATGGAAGTGAGTGGGTGAATGTGGTGCATTTATCGCTCCTAGTGGAAATCAATGTCCAATCAACAACCCTCAAAGAACGGATTTCATTTGTTGGTTGTCTGTATCACTTTGGGGCTGATTTCTGGACAAAGATGAGGCCTAGACTAAAAAGAAAACTCATTGGATAATTTCAATTGAAAATGCTTTTTAGTCCAGGATTAGGTGTAATCTGTGCCCATGAAACCGCCCCTTTGAGTGTAGATGTGGTTAAAGCTGCAATATGTTACTTTTTGGGCGACCCGACAAAATTCACATAGAAATATGTGAAATATGTCATTTTCATTGAAGGCAGTGTAAGAAGCAGTAGATCTGTTCTATGTGAGCTATTTCTATGCTTCCCGTTTTTTAAGTTTCATTTTTGCGTCTTTTACTTTCGATTTTGTACACCAGTTTCAAACAGCTGAAAATACAATATTTTTGGTTATGGAAAATATATGTCACAGCGGTTTAGATAGTACAATGATTCTCTACACTATACTTGCTTGAGAATTTTGGCGGAGGATTTCTACATAGTGCACCTTTAAAACCTATGACCAATACTTTGGTAAACAGTTAGGTTTTTCATCTCCAAGACTTAATACAGTTCACTCCTGGGTCAATAGGGCATACAAACGTTTTTAAACGTTTTGCAACAGTTAACGAAAATTTGTCCAGGTAGTTCCTCCCTGTTTCCGTGCGATTTCTTCAGTTTGGTGCCTAATGAACACAACCTGATGTGTTTGCTCTCCCTGTTGTAAATGTGTGCACTAAACCAGAGCCTACAGAGATCTGGAGAAAGACCAAATGAACATATTTTGGACTGGCTAATTGAATTGCACTTCAACCCAGTTTGCAGTTCCCCAATGTATTGGGTGCTTCGGGGTAAAGTTTCCCCTAGGAACAGATCTTGGATCAGCTTCCCCAATCCTAACCTTAACCATTAGCGGGGAAAATGCTAAACTGACCCAAGATCAGCATCTAGAGGAAACTTCACCCTATTCTGTATCCAGCAGCAGACCATTTTGAGTAGCAGGACGGACTCAGACCAGCTGTGGTCATCTTAGTTTCAGTGTGACTGATCTCTTCTCCTCTTTTTGTTGTTGTAGTGGGCATGGAGGAATATGGCTCTCAGTATGTCATTGTATATCTTTTAATTAAAGCCAGGAACAAAGGCTGTGCATTGGGAGGCCACAGTCCACTCAATGGTTTTTGTTAGTTTCTGAGGCGCTGCCGGGAGTTCAGGCCGGGTTGTTGTTTTTAGTTAGCAAAATGTAGGTCACGGCTTTAGAGGAAACACAAACACACACACACACACACACACACACACACACACACACACACACACACACACACACACACACACACACACACACACACACACATATCCTTACTGTAGTATAGCAGTACACTAGAGATTCTTCCCTGTTGAAGTTTCCCTGAGGCCCTGACCTTAGCCAGTGAATATGTAACAGGTGTGTTAGGATGGGCTGCAGTTGTGTAGAGGTATTTAAACATGTTCAAAGTATGTAATAGTGTCTGTTGCAAGAGTGTATGTTGTGTGTAAAGTTATGTGTTGCAGAGATACAAAGGTGTGTGTGTGTGTGTGTAAAGTTATGTGTTGCAGAGATACAAAGGTGTGTGTGTGTGCGTGTGTGTACACTTTGTACTATACTTGTGAGTATCAAAAGTCCTCACAAGAATACTAAACCAACAAAAAAATTCAGAGAAGTGAGGTCCTCACTTGTAAAAAGTGTAAAAAGTTTCCGGTCCTCACTTGTAAAAAGTTAGAAAAAAGATTTAGGCTTAGGGTTTAGGTTTAGGGTTAGGTTTAAGAGGGTTTCTGTTTGTGCTGGTGCCAAACGTTGGGCCTATTGCAACTTTCTGTTCTGTCTGTATATAGAAGTCAGTCTGGAGAAGGTGGGAGAACATTGGGCGGGTTTTTGCCTGAGGGATCAATGATATGAAATCAAATGAAATCAAATGTTATTGGTCGCATACACATATTTAGCAGATGTTATTGCGGGTGTAGCGAAATGCTTGTGTTCTTAGCTCCAACATTGCAGTAATATCTAACAATTCACAACAATACACACAAATCTAAAAGTAAAAGAATGGAATTAAGAAATATATAAAATAATATATATATATAATAAAAGGCAGCGAGCTCAGAGGGGTCACACACGACGGATCAACAGGAAGAGGAAGACGAGGGTTGATGAAGTGCTGAAGGTAAACAAGTTAAAAAAGATTAGTAATAAAGTATGCAAGCTGTGATCAATACACTAATAGATCAATACACTAATAGATCAATACACTAATATATCAATACACTAATAGATCAATACACTAATAGATCAATACACTAATAGATCCATACACTAATATTAATTGAGTAAGTAAATAATATAATAAATCCCACCAAGGGATGAAGGGAAAATGGCTGCAGAAAGATGTGCAATGTTAAAGTGCTTAATATAAGAACATTTAATAACTATAAAAGACGAAACCAGACAGGGCAAATAAATACATCCTCCTGGTGTTGGTGGCCCCTCTGGCTCTCCTAATTAGGCCCTCACCAACCCCCACAGTCAAGGCTGTATACTATTCTTTAAGCTATAAAGATAAAGGGAGTCGCACACTCTATATATATAAACTCGCAGTAAGTTATTGGGTGAAACACCAGTGATGCCGAAACGTTGGTGTTTTACCCGATAAATTACTGGGAGTTTGTATATAGAGTGTGCGACTCTCTTTATTTTTATAGCTTACAGTTTATTCGCCATTAGTCAGCACCTCTTCACTAAATCATTTTCTCTGGGTGCGCTCATGCTTTTTGTATACTATTCTTTACCATTCAAGCCAAGTGGAGCCAAGGTCCTTTCCACCTGGATTCAGCTGCTCTTCTCTGGCCTAAGGTCCAGGAGGCTTTCGTCTCCAGACCGCTGATGTGGAGGGAGGTTGTGGGTTTGAAAGTGTTGGACCAGGTGTGTTTGTAGTGTGTTTGTTTCAGTTGTGTAGAGGTGTTGTTTGAGGCGTGTCAAGACGGTGTGGCTGGTTTCTCCTATATTAGGGTTAGGGTTAAGGTTAGGTTTTCGGGTTAAGTTTAGGGTTAGGTTTAGGGTTAGGGGTTAGGCAAAATAGGATTTTGAATGGGACTGAATT
>NC_140024.1:28437424-28449924 GCF_964263955.1 Coregonus lavaretus | reverse complement strand
CTTGGTGCGAGTGGCAGGAACGGGCTGGACCAGGCTGACGACTCGCACCCCTGGCTTGGTGCGAGTGGCAGGAACGGGCTGGACCAGGCTGACGACGCACACCGTAGGCTTAGTGCGTGGAGCAGGGACAGGCCGGGCTGGGCTGGCGACGCACACCGTAGGCTTGGTGCGTGGAGCAGGGACAGGCCGGACAGGGCTGACGACGCACACCGTAGGCTTGGTGCGTGGAGCAGGGACAGGCCGGGCTGGGCTGGCGACGCACACCGTAGGCTTGGTGCGTGGAGCAGGGACAGGCCGGACAGGGCTGACGACGCACACCGTAGGCTTGGTGCGTGGAGCAGGAACAGGCTGGGCTGGGCTGGCGACGCACACCGTAGGCTTGGTGCGTGGAGCAGGGACAGGCCGGGCTGGGCTGGCGACGCACACCGTAGGCTTGGTGCGTGGAGCAGGGACAGGCCGGGCTGGGCTGGCGACGCACACCGTAGGCTTGGTGCGTGGAGCAGGGACAGGCCAGGCTGGGCTGGCGACGCACACCGTAGGCTTGGTGCGTGGAGCAGGAACAGGCCGGGCTGGGCTGTCGACGCACACCGTAGGCTTGGTGCGTGGAGCAGGGACAGGCCGGGCTGGACTGGCGACGCACACCGTAGGCTTGGTGCGTGGAGCAGGAACAGGCCGGGCCGGGCTGTCGACGCACACCGTAAGCTTGGTGCGTGGAGCAGGGACAGGCCGGACTGGGCTGGCGACGCACACCGTAGGCTTGGTGCGTGGAGCAGGAACAGGCCGGACCGTACTGGGAACACACACCACTGGCTTTAAACGGGGATCAGGAACGGGCCGGACCGGACTGGCAATACACCTCAGTACCTCTCACGGTGCCTCTACAACTTCCTTCCCTCCTCTCGCCAATGGCTCCCGTAACCCGGTGGCCTTCTCTCCTCGTCTCCTATTTCGCCCTGTGGCAGCCTCCTGCTGCCCAGTCGCCCATGCCGTGTTCCCCCCCCTAAACAATTCTTGGGGGTGCCTCTCGTCCGTCCGACGATGGCACTGCTGACGCCGCTGCTCCTCTCTCGCCAGGGCCTTGATCCTACCCCAAGGTCCCTTGCCCCCGAGCATGTCCTCCCAGGACCACGATTTGCCCACCTGGGCCATCGCCAGCCTCTCCATCTCCTTTCCTGGCGCTTCCTCCCATGTCCAGTCTGCCTGCTCCTGGACACGCTGCTTGGTCCTTTTATGGTGGGTTTTTCTGTCACGATCGTCGTAGGAGTGAGTAGACCAAGGCGCAGCGTGTGAAACAAACATGACTTTAATAATTAAAGTTTACCAAACAAAACACGACTCGTGAAGTCCACGGTGAACAAACACCGACACGGAACAAAAACCCACAACACCCAAGGGAAAACATACAGTTTAAATATGGCTCCCAATCAGAGACAACCCACAACAGCTGACACTCGTTGCCTCTGATTGGGAGCCACTCTGGCCAACATAGAATACACAACCTAGAACACCCAACATAGAAAATGAACACATAGAATGAACACACCCTGGCTCAACATATAGAGTCCCAGAGCCAGGGTGTGACAGTATTATACATATACTCAGGAAGCTATGAGTGTAGTACATCTCTAGATCTGCCTGTTGTTCCTGCTACAGTTTTATGGAAGAGGATAAATACACACTCTTAGAAAAAAAGGCGCTATCTAGAACCTTAAAGGGTTCTTCGGCTGTCCCCATAGGAGATCCCTTTGAAGAGCCCATTTTGGTTGCAGGTAGAATCCTTTTGGTTCCTGGTATAACCCTTTTGGGCTGCATGTAGTACCTTTTCTACAGAGGGTTCTACATGGAACCCAAAAGCATTCTACCTGGAACCAAAAAGGGTTCTCCTATGGAACCCTTTCTCTAAGAGTGCACAGACAGACATACACACAGACAGACATACAGACAGGCAGATAGACATACAGACAGGCAGACAGGCAGGCAGGCAGGCAGGCAGGCAGGCAGGCAGACAGACAGGCAGGCAGACATACAGACAGGCAGACAGGCAGGCAGACAGACAGGCGGGCGGGCGAGCAGGCAGGCAGGCAGGCAGGCAGGCAGGCAGGCAGGCAGGCAGGCAGGCAGGCAGGCAGACAGACAGACAGACAGACAGGCAGGCAGGCAGGCAGGCAGGCAGGCAGGCAGGCAGACAGGCAGGCAGGCAGACCTAAACACACACACACACAAATACACACTCGTCGTCGGACTATGTTTGATGGCAGTCCAAGTGCACATCAACTCACAGTTACAAGGAGGACCCTCAGGGCTGGAAAAAGAACTGCAGGCATACTTGAACTGAAGTCATGTAACTGCATGACATACTTCAGTATACCCTTTCTACTTTCTCTCTCTTTGTCTTCTCTGTAAAGATGCCAGAGATTCCAGGGACACAGGGTTTACTGTTATGGCCTGAATCTCTCCGCTGTTGGACTATGTCTACTCCTGTCATAAACATACTGCATGCCCTGTGTCAGATACTAAACATATGTCTTTTCTTATAAAGGCTGTTATTTGAACTATATCCGACAATCATATTTGCTCTTTTGAAAGACCAAGTGGTTGTTGTTTTGCAAGGACGGGTTTTAGTGACACAGGCTTCATTGCGGTGTGTTTTTCAGCAGTTAATGTGTGTGTTTGTGTGTGTGTGTGTGTGTGTATGTGGTTTGTGTGTGTGTGTTTCAGCACCTGATGTGCGCAGGCCTGTGGTGTTTGGTGGAAGGAGACAAATCCTGTAAGACTAAGCTGGACCCTCCTCTGGATGGCACAGAGTGTGGAGCTGACAAGGTGTGTGTGTGTGTGTATGTGTGTATGTGTTCAACTCTGACAAGGTGTGTGTGTGTGTGTGTGTGTGTGTATGTGTTGAACTCTGACAAGGTGTGTGTGTGTATGTGTTAAACTCTGACAAGGTGTGTGTGTGTGTGTATGTGTTCAACTCTTTGTCAGCAGGGAAGGACTAGCCAAAGTCAATACAGTTTTTTGACAATGGAATTTACTTTTTGGGCATTATATGGCAATGGTCCTAGTTGGTCCTAGTTGGTCCATTACCTGTGGTATTAACTTGTGTTCCTCTCTCTCTCTCTCTCTCTCTCTCTCTCTCTCTCTCTCTCTCTCTCTCTCTCTCTCTCTCTCTCTCTCTCTCTCTCTCTCTCTCTCTCTCTCTCTCTCTCTCTCTCTCTCTCTCTCTCTCTCTCTCGTGTGTGTGTGTGTCAGTGGTGCCGGGCAGGGGAGTGTGTGGGTAAGTCCCCCATCCCACAGCATGTGGATGGGGACTGGAGCATCTGGAGTCAGTGGAGCCAGTGCAGTAGGACCTGTGGCACCGGAGCTCAGTTCAGACAGAGGAAATGTGACAACCCACCGTAAGTCATCCGCTTTGTGTGTGTGGGTGTGTGGGTGTGTGCGTGTGTGTGTGTGTGTGTGGGTGCGTGTGTGTGTGTGTGTGGGTGCGTGTGTGTGTGGGTGCGTGTGTGTGTGTGTGTGTGGGTGCGTGTGTGTGTGTGTGGGTGTGTGTGTGCGTACCACGTGTCCATGTGTCTCAGTGTGTTTTAATACTGGTTGTGTCTCTAGGCCAGGTCCCGGTGGTAGTAACTGTCAGAAGGCCAGTGTGGAACATAAAGTGTGTGAAGGTCCTCCCTGCCCTAAAGGAACACCCAGCTTCAGAGAGCTGCAGTGTCTCTCCCATGACCGCCAGGCCGGCAAGAAGAAGAACAGTATATGGACCGCAGTCAATAATGATGGTAAGAGGAAGAAATGTTCTGGAGATGCAGAAGGCATGCAAACACACACACACACACACAAACACATGTACATATACACACACACACGTACATGTATGCATCACACACACGCACACACACACACGTTTGTTTTACTATCCTTGTGGGGATCAAACAATTTATTCCCATTCCAAATCCTATTTTCCCTAACCGCTTACTTTAAACCTAACCCTAACCTTAACCCTTAACCATAACCTTAACCATTAACCCTAACCTTAACCCCAAACCCCTAAACCTAACTCTAACCCCTAACCCTAATTCTAATTGTAACCCTAAACCTGTTGATCTTATCTTAGTGTACCACAATGGGTTACTGAGTACTGTATCTTTGTCATTGCTTTGGCAAACGTGTTTACTTTGCATTGCCATGACAACAATCATCTGGCTAACACAGAAACAGACTGCCACTCAGGCTGGCCCCATTGACTTCTAGCGGTTCAATATTCTTTGGCAAATAGTACATTTTCCTTGTCATTAGCGCATGCTTCCCAAATGACACCCTTTTCCCTATATAGCTCTTTGGCCCCTGGTCAAAGTTAAGCACTATAAAGGCAACAGGGTGCCATTTGGGAAGCGTCCACATTTGAGTTCCCAGCAGCTTTGATTGAGTGGCAGCTAGATTGATGTCTGTTCATGTTTTTTTTCCCAGTCATCAAATTTCCTCACAGACCACTCTTGCCAAATCTGTCTGATCAAGGTCATGTGCATGCAGCGTTTTAAAACGGTTTGCAACGGAAAAGGGAAAATTAATGTTTCTCATTGGCCCAGGTAGTCCCTCCCTGTTTCAGTCCGTTTTTATTCCGTTTGGTGCCTAATGAACATGACCCTGGTGAGAACCATCCTGTACAAGAAGAGGTTATAACCACATTACACAAACCGCTGTTTACGACCCGTGTCGATATCACTCTGTGTGAGGCCTTTGATCAGTGTGTTGTTAAGATGTATTGTCAGTGGTGTAAGATTGTTACAGCTGTTTGACAAAATGTCTTCATGTGTTTATGAACTGAGGGTTCTGTTCATCCAGCAGGTGTTTATTTGAGAGCTGTAAAATGGCCTCCTTCCCTCTTTCCTCCCCCTCTTTCCCTGCCTCACTTCTTTCCCTCCCTCCCTCCCTCCCTCCCTCCCTCCCTCCCTCCCTCCCTCCCTCCCTCCCTCCCTCCCTCCCTCCCTTCTTTCCCGCCCTCCCTCCCTTCCTCCCTCCCTACCCTCCCTCCCTCCCTCCCTTCTTTCCTTTCTCCTTCCTTCCTATCCCATCCCAGTAGGATCAGTTCAGTTCAGTTTATTTTGTACACTTCCTAATCTGAACTGAGATCAGCAACATTTACAGTTCAGTCAGTTCAACATTTACAGATGTGCTATCTTAATTTGACCCTGCTTCTCACAGTAGGAAGAAAATCCAGCAGCAACATGAAATGGGAATTATTACGTGGATTATAATTATTGGACATTTTTGTATACGTTTTTTTCTCATTATGGCACATCAAGTCTGACATTTTAAGGTGGAAGTTACAAACCTTAGAAGCCTTTTCAAATCTTGAATACACTACAATTTGGAAAATTCTCTGCGACAAATTAAGATAGCAGATCTGCAGTAGCGGTGCGTGGGTAAATCACCAGGGAAATCAATCCAGAAAAAAAAGCAAATGTATGAAACACAGTGAGACTAAAGATTTTTTCACAATTATGTTTGTCTTGGAAATTATTTGGGGAAAGCCTGGCTTCCCTTGGCACCCATAAATACACACCACTGCAAATCTGTAGGTATTTCAAATTCATCCCATGAAAATAGCTCTGAGGTATTTGCATCTTAGACAGTCTTCCATTTACAGTTGAAGTCGGACGTTTACATACACTTAGGTTGGAGTCATAAAAAAAACTTGTTTTTCAACAACTCCACAAATGTCTTGTTAACAAACTATAGTAATGGCATGTCGGTTAGGACATCTACTTTGTGCATGACACAAGTAATTTTTCCAACAATTGTTTACAGACAGATTATTTCACTTATAATTCACTGTATCACAATTCCAGTGGGTCAGAAGTTTACATACACTAAGTTGACTGTGCCTTTAAACAGCTTGGAAAATTCCAGAAAATGATGTCATGGCTTTAGAAGCTTCTGATAGGCTAATTGACATAATTTGAGTCAATTGGAAGTGTACCTGTGGATGTATTTCAGTGCCTCTTTGCTTGACATCATGGGAAAATGAAAAGAAATCAGCTAAGACCTCAGAAATAAAATTGTAGACCTCCACAAGTCTGGTTCATCATTGGGAGCAATTTCCAAACGCCTGAAGGTACCACGTTCATCTATACAAACAATAGTACGCAAGTATAAACACCATGGGACCACGCAGCCGTCATACCGCTCAGGAAGGACACGCGTTCTGTCTCCTAGAGATGAACGTACTTTGGTGCGAAAAGTGCAATTAAATCCCAGAACAACAGCAAAGGACCTTGTGAAGATGCTGGAGGAAACAGGTACAAAAGTATCTATATCCACAGTAAAACGAGTCCTATATCGACATAACCTGAAAGGCCGCTCAGCAAGGAAGAAGCCACTGCTCCAAAACCGCCATAAAATAGCCAGACTACGGTTTGCAACTGCACATGGGGACAAAGATTGTACTTTTTGGAGAAATGTCCTCTGGTCTGATGAAACAAAAATAGAACTGTTTGGCCATAATGACCATTGTTATGTTTGGAGGAAAAAGGGGGTGGCTTGCACACCATCCCAACCGTGAAGCGCGGGGGTGGCAGCATCATACTGTGGGGGTGCTTTGCTGCAGGTGGGACTGGTGCTCTTCACAAAATAGATTGCATCATGTGGAAGGAAAATGATGTGGATATATTGAAGCAACATCTCAAGACATCAGTCAGGAAGTTCAAGCTTGGTCACAAATGGGTCTTCCAAATGGACAATGACCCCAAGCATACTTCCAAAGTTGTGGCAAAATGGCTTAAGGACAACAAAGTCAAGGTATTGGAGTGGCCATCACAAAGCCCTGACCTCAATCCTATAGAAGATCTGTGGTCAGAACTGAAAAAGCGTGTGTGAGCAAGGAGGCCTACAAACCTGACTCAGTTACACCAGCTCTGTCAGGTTGAATGGGCCAAAATTCACCAAACTTATTGTGGGAAGCTTGTGGAAGGCTACCCGAAACGTTTCACCCAAGTTAAACAATTTAAAGGCAATGCTACCAAATACTAATTGAGTTTATGTAAACTTCTGATCCACTGGGAATGTGATGAAAGAAATAAAAGCTGAAATAAATCATTCTCTCTACTATTATTCTGACATTTCACATTCTTAAAATAAAAGTGGTGATCCTAACTGACCTAAGACAGGGAATTTTTACTAGGATTAAATGTCAGGAATTGTGAAAAACTGAGTTTAAATGTATTTGGCTAAGGTGTATGTAAACTTCCAACTTCAACTGTACATCTTTTCAGTTTTCACTCTGCTACATTCCCTCGCTCTCTACTAGTCTCTCTTTCTCTCTCTGTGTGTGTGTGTGTGTGTGTGTGTGTGTGTGTGTGTGTGTGTGTGTGTGTGTGTGTGTCTGTCTGTCTACCTGTCTTTCCCTCTCTCTTGCTGTCCGTCACACATGCACGCACACACACACACACACACACACACACACACACACACACACACACACACACACACACACAGACAGAGACACCAACACGCTCTCACTACCTTGGAAACCTCTATCAAATAACACTTTTTAGAGCAATTGAGCCTGTGTCTCAGAAAATGAATCGAAAGAAGGAGAAAATGAAAGAGGGAGGGAGAAAATGAGAGGGGGAGGGAGAAAATGAGAGAAGGAAAGATGTTGTCCAGTTTTCACACATCATCACCACAACCTATCAGGGAAGTCAATCAGAGGATAGCTCTGTGGGGGGTTGTCAGCAAACCTTTTCCTAAACACCAGGGAAATGGTGATGGTGGACCGTAAACCTCTTCCTAAACACCAGGGAAATGGTGATGGTGGACCGTAAACCTCTTCCTAAACACCAGGGAAATGGTGATGGTGGACCGTAAACCTCTTCCTAAACACCAGGGAAACGGTGATGGTGGACCGTAAACCTCTTCCTAAACACCAGGGAAATGGTGATGGTGGACCGTAAACCTCTTCCTAAACACCAGGGAAACGGTGATGGTGGACAGCACCTCCTGGAACGGAACGTATCAAGAGTCTCAGTAGTGCTGATTTTAGGATTTGTTTTGCCTTTTAGATCACAGTGAATAAGATTACATGGACAGGGCGGACCTGATCCTAGATCAGCACTCCTACACGGAGACACTTGATACATGAGCTCCTAACGAGCTCTACTTCACAGATTTGTTGTGGGTTATTTGTTGTGGGTTATTTGTGGTGGGTTATTTGTGGTGGGTTATTTGGGGAATATTATTTTAAAGGGTGACTGGTCATCCACTAAAAACGTACAGTATGTAGCAACACCACCTGCTGCAGCTAAATGATCTCACACATTTTTTAAAGAAAATGTGGCCTTTGTCCAAAAATGTCTAAAAACATCACATGTCGACGTACATGATGTAGTCTTTTTAGAGGTCAATTAGTGTACATTTGATGATTCAGACCCCTTCACTTTTGCCACATTTTGTTACGTTACAGCCTTATTCTAAAATTGATGTAAAAAAAAAAAATCCCTCATCAATCTACACATAATACCCCAGAATGACAAAGCAAAAACACGTTTTTAGATATTTTTTGCTAATTTATTACAAATAAGAAACGGAAAAATCACATTTACATAAGTATTCAGACCCTTTACATAAGTATTCAGACCCTTTACTTGTTGAAGCAACTTTGGCAGCGATTACAGCCTTGAAACTTCTTGGGTATGACGCTACAAGTGTGGCACCCCTGTATTTGGGGAGTTTCTCCCATTCTTCTCTGCAGATCCTCTCAAGCTCTGTCAGGTTGGATGGGGAGTGTCACTGCACAGCTATTTTCAGGTGTCTCCAGAAATGTTTGATCGGGTTCAAGTCCGGGCTCTGGCTGAGCCACTCAAGGACATTCAGAGACTTGTCCCGAAGCCACTCCTGCGTTGTCTTGGCTGTGGGCTTAGGGTCATTGTCCTGTTGGAAGGTGAACCTTCACCCCAGTCTGAAGTCCTGAGCGCTCTGGAGCAGGTTTTCATCAAGGATCTCTCTGTACTTTGCTCTGTTCATCTTTCCCTTGATCCTGACTATTCTCCCAGTCCCTGCCGCTGAAAAACCTCCCCACAGCATTATGCTGCCACCACCATGCTTCACCGTAGGGATGGTATTGGCCAGGTGGTGAACGGTGCCTGGTTTCCTCCAGATGTGATGCTTGGCATTCAGGCCAAAGACTTCAATCTTGGTTTCATCAGACCAGAGAATCTTGTTTCTCATGGTCTGAGAGTCCTTTAGGTGCCTTTTGGCAATCTCCAAGCGGGCTGTCATGTGCCTTTTACTGAGGAGTGGCTTCCGTCTGGCCACTCTACCATAAAGGCCTGAATGGTGGAGTCCTTCTGGAAGGTTCTCCCATCTCCACAGAGGAACTCTGGAGCTCTGTTAGAGTGACCATCGGATTCTTGGTCACCTCTCTGACCAAGGCCTTTCTCCCCTGATTGCTCAGTTTGGCCAGGCGGCCAGCTCTCGGAAGAGTCTTGGTGGTTACAACTCTTCCATTTAAGAATGATGGAGGCCACTGTGTTCTTGGGGACCTTCAATGCTGCAGACATTTTTTGGTACCCTTCCCCAGATCTGTGCCTCGACACAATCCTGTCTCGGAGCTCTACGGACAATTCCTTCGACCTCATGGCTTGGTTTTTGCTCTGATATGCACTGTCAACTGTGGGACCTTATATAGACGGGTGTGTTCCGTTCCAAATCATGTCCAATGAATTTAATTTACCACAGGTGGACTCCAATCAAGTTGTAGAAACATCTCAAGGATGATCAATGGAAACAGGATGCACGAGCTCAATTTCGAAGTCTCATAGCAGAGTGTCTGAATACTTATGTAAATAAGGTCTTTCTGTTTCTGTATCGATGGCTCGCCTCTCTAACCGCTAGGCTATTAACCCCCTGTGTGTTCTCTCTATAGAGAAGCCGTGTGCCCTGTTCTGTTCCCCCGTGGGGAGAGATGCCCCCATCCTGGTGGCAGAGAGAGTGATGGACGGAACACCCTGTGGACCCTACGAGTCGGACCTGTGTGTCAACGGCAGGTGTCAGGTACACACACACACACACACACACGCAAACTCAATGCACGCAGATGCACGCTCTCACACACACAAGGCAGACTTGTGTGTTGATGAAGAAAAATAATGTGTTATGCACTTCCCACACATGAGAATCCTGGTGCTGGGCTAAAAGAATACTAAGACAAAGAAATGATAAGAAATTCCTGTAGCCATTAAGCACTGGGGAGCAGCAATATTCTGTGTCCACGCCTCTCATTTCCTTAGAAGTGCAGATGGCAATTGGCTATGAGTGGTGCAATGTTTCTGGCTGCTCCTCCTACCATTGGCCTTCCTCTACTGCCCTGCTGCACTCCCTCTGCCCTGTGACAGAATCCCTGTTAGAGAGAAATGATGGGACCTGTCAGTGTCAGCAGGTCACTGGAGAAGGTCTCTGTAGGTCACTGGAGAAAGGTTTTCTCTCTGTCGGTCACTGGAGTAGGGTTTTCTCTCTGTCGGTCCCTGGAGTTGGGTTTTCTCTCTGTCGGTCCCTGGAATTGGGTTTTCTCTCTGTCAGTCACTGGAGTAGGGTTTTCTCTCTGTCAGTCACTGGAGTAGGGTTTTCTCTCTGTCAGTCACTGGAGTTGGGTTTTCTCTCTGTCGGTCACTGGAGAAGGGTTTTCTCTTTGTGCTGGTGGATTTAATTGTGTCTTGGTTTATCTGTGTCCTGATCTCCCCCGTCTCTCTCCATCTCTCTCTTACTCCCTCTCTCTCTGTCCTGAGCTCCCTCTTGTGTTCTCACACTCTCTCCTTTTCTGTCTCTCACCCGACTCTCTCTCTCTCTCTCTCTCTCTCTTGCTTTCTCTCTATCTCTATCTCTCTCTCTCTCTTTCTCTCTCAGGCCTGCGAAGGCAGAGATTTAATTGTCTGGGAGGTAACTGGGGTCATAGTACCACTTCCTGTTTCTGTCAGGTTAGTTGTATTAACAGCTAAGCGCTGGGACAGCCGATAGAAGATAGACAGACATGGAGGACAGGATGTAGAGGATAGAGGAAGGGAGGGAGTTTTCAGATGAGAAGATATTGTCTAAAGAAAATAAAGTAGGTATGAGAGACAAAGGAAATAAGATGGTAATCATTATAATAAAATTGACAGATTGAAATGATAAACTAGTCTGTTAACCTGCTTTACACTGTAAGAGGGGATTCTCACCTCATCTTGGCCATTTTCCTGTCCCATTCTTGGGATTCATAGCCACAGGCTCAGTGGTGGATAAACGTGTGTGTGTGTGTGTGTGTGTGTGTGTGTGTGTGTAGCATAGTTTCAGAAGGAGTAGCCAGCTGTTGTCAATAGATACTGGTCATCTGCTGAGCCAGCATTTGGTTCCCTACACATGGGAGACATTATGTGTCATGCTTCCCTCTACACACACACACACATACACACAAACACTCTCTCTCTTACACACACACACTCTCTCGCTCTGACTTACACACACACACACACACATACAAGTCTGTGTGTCTGTGTCAATAATTGTATCCATATTTTGTATTTCCTGGATTTATCCTCTCTCTTTTCATTGGCCAGTGAGAGGGGATTTCTCCTCAGTGTTCTGGCGGCCAGCATTAACAAATAAATAAACACAGAGAGAGAGCGAGAGAGAGAGACTTTCAACTTTTTGTCATACTTTAATGAGCCATCCTCATTACACTAAAAACACCACAACCCCCCCTAATAATGCATGACGTGCCACCACTACCTCCGCACAACCACATTACACATTACAATATAATACACTGTCCAGCACCACATTACACAGTATAATACAATACACCCTCCAGCACCACATTACACAGTATAATACAATACACCGTCTAGCACCACATTACACAGTATAATACAATACACCCTCCAGCACCACATTACACATTACAATACAATACACCGTCCAGCACCACATTACACAGTATAATACAATACACCCTCCAGCACCACATTACACAGTATAATACAATACACCCTCCAGCACCACATTACACAGTATAATACAATACACCGTCCAGCACCACATTACACAGTATAATACAATACACCCTCCAGCACCACATTACACAGTATAATACAAAACACCGTCTAGCACCACATTACACAGTATAATACAAAACACCCTCCAGCACCACATTACACAGTATAATACAATACACCGTCCAGCACCACATTACACAGTATAATACAATACACCATCCAGCACCACATTACACAGTATAATACAAAACACCCTCCAGCACCACATTACACAGTATAATACAATACACCCTTCAGCACCACATTCCAACCATACATCCAACCCCTCCTCTCCAGCCGTACAGACAGCCCCCTGAGCCCCCATACCTCCTGAAATATCTCCACACTGTTAAAATAATTGTATAATACTCAAACTCAACACTAAGGCGTGCAGACCATCCCTTTGAATAATAACACCGGGTCTGACCCGGTTACTTCTTGTTA
>NC_140024.1:28346032-28437224 GCF_964263955.1 Coregonus lavaretus | reverse complement strand
GTATCTGTGTGTATGAGACACAGAGAGAGAGAAAAAGTAAACGACTTACTTTCCTCAAAGCTTGAATGCAGGATCACTTAGAGCAGTGCAGCAGTAGTACTGCACAAATATGGAGATCTGTCACCTTCTCTCTCTCGCTTCTCTCTCCCTTCACTCTCTTCCCTCGCTCTACTGAAGAGGAGGCGAAGTGGGTTGGAGAGGGGAGCTAATGAACCACCACAGGAGGCTTCTATAATGAGTAACACTCTGCCCTCTCTCTCTCTCTCTCTCTCTCTCTCTCTCTCTCTCTCTCTCTCTCTCTCTCTCTCTCTCTTTCTTTCTTTTCACTTCATTTTCCTCCCTCTCTTTTGCCTTTTTCCTGCAATCACTTTAATCTCCCTCTCCTTCTCCACCTGCCCTCCTCCTCTCACCTCATCTTACCTCCCTTCTCCTCCTCCCTCTCCCTCTCCTCCTCCCTCTCCCTCTCCACCTGACCCCCTCCTCTTTTATTTTCTTCTTCTCCTTTTCCCTCCCTCTCTCCCTCCTGCCTCTCTCCCGCTCCCTCCTCCCTCCCTCCTCTCCCTCTCTCCGTCCTCCCTCCCTCCTCTCCCCAGTGTTCTTCAGACTGTGGCAGTGGGATCCGTAGGAGGATAGTGAGGTGCACCAACCCCCAGGGGAGATGTGACCCCCTCTCTCAGCCTGCTGACCAGGAGCCCTGTGAGGACCACTCCAAATGTTATGAGTGGAAGACTGGGGACTGGTCCAAGGTATGGGCCATACTCTCTCAATTCAATTCAATTTCAATTTAAGGGCTTTATTGGCATGGGAAACGTGTGTTAACATTGCCAAAGCAAGTGAAGTAGATAGTAAACAAAAGTGAAATAAACAATAAATATTAACAGTAAACATTACACTCAGAAGTTTCAAAAGAATAAAGACATTTCAAATGTCATATTATGTATATATACAGTGTTGTAACAATGTGCAAATAGTTAAAGTACAAATGGGAAAATAAATAAACATAAATATGGGTTGTATTTACAATGGTGTTTGTTCTTCACTGGTTGCCCTTTTCTTGTGGCAACAGGTCACAAATCTTGCAGCTGTGATGGCACACTGTGGTTTTTCACCCAGTAGATAAGGGAGTTTATCAAAATTGGGTTTGTTTTCGAATTCTTTGTGGATCGCTGTAATCTGAGGGAAATATGTGTCTCTAATATGGTCATACATTTGGCAGGAGGTTAGGAAGTGCAGCTCAGTTTCCACCTCATTTTGTGGGCAGTGTGCACATAGCCTGTCTTCTCTTGAGAGCCAGGTCTGCCTACGGCGGCCTTTCTCAATAGCAAGGCTATGCTCACTGAGTCTGTACATAGTCAAAGCTTTCCTTAAGTTTGGGTCAGTCACAGTGGTCAAGTATTCTGCCACTGTGTACTCTCTGTTTAGGGCCACATAGCATTCTAGTTTGCTCTGTTTTTTTGTTTGTTCTTTCCAATGTGTCAAGTAATTCTCTTTTTGTTTTCTCATGATTTGGTTGGGTCTAGTTGTGTTGTTGTTGTTGTTGTCCTGGGGCTGTGTGGGGTCTGTTTGTGTTTGTGAACAGAGCCCCAGGACAAGCTTACTTAGGGGACTCTTCTCCAAGTTCATCTCTCTGTAGGTGATGGCTTTGTTATGGAAGGTTTGGGAATCGCTTCCTTTTAAGTGGTTATAGAATTTAACGGCTCTTTTCTGGATTTTGATAACTGGCGGGTATTGGCCTAATTCTGCTCTGCATGCATTATTTGGTGTTTTACGTTGTACACGGAGGATGTTTTTGCAGAATTCTGCATGCAGAGTCTCAATTTGGTGTTTGTCCCATTTTGTGAATTCTTGGTTGGTGAGCGGACCCCAGACCTCAGAACCATAAAGGGCAATGGGTTCTATAACTGATTCAAGTATTTTTAGCCAGATCCTAATTGGTATGTCAAATTTTATGTTCCTTTTGATGGCATAGAAGGCCCTTCTTGCCTTGTCTCTCAGATCGTTCACAGCTTTGTGGAAGTTACCTGTGGCGCTGATGTTTAGGCTGAGGTATGTATAGTTTTTTGTGTGCTCTAGGGCAACGGTGTCTAGATGGAATTTGTATTTGTGGTCCTGGCAACTGGACCTTTTTTGGAACACCATTATTTTTGTCTTACTGAGATTTACTGTCAGGGCCCAGGTCTGACAGAATCTGTGCAGAAGATCTAGGTGCTGCTGTAGGCCCTCCTTGGTTGGTGACAGAAGCACCAGATCGTCAGCAAACAGAAGACATTTGACTTCAGATTCTAGTAGGGTGAGGCCGGGTGCTGCAGACTGTTCTAGTGCCCTTGCCAATTCGTTGATATATATGTTGAAGAGGGTGGGGCTTAAACTGCATCCCTGTCTCACCCCACGGCCCTGTGGAAAGAAATGTGTGTGTTTTTTGCCAATTTTAACCGCACACTTGTTGTTTGTGTACATGGATTTTATAATGTCGTATGTTTTTCCCCCAACCCCACTTTCCATCAATTTGTATAGCAGACCCTCATGCCAAATTGAGTCAAAAGCTTTTTTGAAATCAACAAAGCATGAGAAGACTTTGCCTTTGTTTTGGTTTGTTTGTTTGTCAATTAGGGTGTGCAGGGTGAATACGTGGTCTGTCGTACGGTAATTTGGTAAAAAGCCAATTTGACATTTGCTCAGTACATTGTTTTCACTGAGGAAATGAACTAGTCTGCTGTTAATGATAATGCAGAGGATTTTCCCAAGGTTGCTGTTGACGCATATCCCACGGTAGTTATTGGGGTCAAATTTGTCTCCACTTTTGTGGATTGGGGTGATCAGTCCTTGGTTCCAGATGTTGGGGAAGATGCCAGAGCTAAGGATGATGTTAAAGAGTTTAAGTATAGCTAATTGAAATTTGTGGTCTGTATATTTTATCATTTCATTGAGGATACCATCAACACCACAGGACTTTTTGGGTTGGAGGGTTTGTATTTTATCCTGTAGTTCATTCAATGTAATTGGAGAATCCAGTGGGTTCTGGTAGTCTTTAATAGTTGATTCTAAGATTTGCATTTGATCATGTATATTTTTTTGCTGTTTGTTCTCTGTTATAGGGCCAAAAAGATTGGAGAAGTGGTTTACCCATACATCTCCGTTTTGGATAGATAGCTCTTCGTGTTGTTGTTTGTTTAGTGTTTTCCAACTTTCCCAGAAGTGGTTAGAGTCTATGGATTCTTCAATTACCTTGAGCTGATTTCTGACATGCTGTTCCTTCTTTTTCCGTAGTGTATTTCTGTATTGTTTTAGTGATTCACCATAGTGAAGGCGTAGGCTCAGGTTTTCTGGGTCTCTATGTTTTTGGTTGGATAGGTTTCTCAATTTCTTTCTTAGGTTTTTGCATTCTTCATCAAACCATTTATCACTGTTATTACTTTTCTTTGGTTTTCTGTTAGAGATTTTTAGATTTGATAGGGAAGCTGAGAGGTCAAATATACTGTTTAGGTTTTCTACTGCCAAGTTTACACCTTCACTATTACAGTGGAACGTTTTGTCCAGGAAGTTGTCTAGAATGGATTGAATTTGTTGTTTCCTAATTGTTTTTTGGTAGGTTTCAACACTACTTTCCTTCCATCTATAGCATTTCTTAATATTATTCAGTTCTTTTGGCTTTGATGCCTCATGATTGAGTATTGCTCTGTTCAAGTAGACTGTGATTTTGCTGTGGTCTGATAGGGGTGTCAGTGGGCTGACTGTGAACGCTCTGAGAGACTCTGGGTTGAGGTCAGTGATAAAGTAGTCTACAGTACTACTGCCAAGAGATGAGCTATAGGTGTACCTACCATAGGAGTCCCCTCGAAGCCTACCATTGACTATGTACATACCCAGTGTGCGACAGAGCTGCAGGAGTCGTGACCCATTTTTGTTGGTTATGTTGTCGTAGTTGTGCCTAGGGGGGCATATGGGGGAGGGAATGCTGTCACCTCCAGGTAGGTGTTTGTCCCCCTGTGTGCTGAGGGTGTCAGGTTCTTGTCCAGTTCTGGCATTTAGGTCGCCACAGACTAGTACATGTCCCTGGGTCTGGAAATTATTGATTTCCCCCTCCAGGATGGAGAAACTGTCTTCATTAAAGTATGGGGATTCTAGTGGGGGGATATAGGTAGCACACAGGAGGACATTTTTCTCAGTTGAGATAATTTCCTTTTGAATTTCTAACCAAATGTAAAATGTTCCTGTTTTGATTAATTTAATAGAGTGAGTTAGGTCTGCTCTATACCAAATTAGCATACCCCCTGAGTCCCTTCCCTGTTTCACACCTGGTAGTTTGGTGGATGGGACTACCAGCTCTCTGTAACCTAGAGGGCAACCAGTGGGTCCATCTCCTCTATACCATGTTTCTTGTAGGATGACAATGTCTGTATTTCCGATTTCTTTGGTGAAGTCCAGATTCCTGCTCTTTAGGCCAAAGGCAGATGACCTCAGGCCTTGGATATTCCAGGATGAAATAGTGAAGGCTTTGTGTTCCATAAAGTGTCTAATGTTGTTGGTTGTGTGGTTTGGCCTCAGGCCAGTAATTGTGAGCAGAGCCTGCTGAGCATCTGGTACATGCCATTGGCTTGGGCTAGTGTAAGAGTGGGTGTTGGGCCTGTTTGCCTGCTCACGGCCTGGGCGTATGTGTGACTTTCATGTTGAGGCCCTCTTTGTGGGAGTGGGGGGCTTGGGGTGGGTAGGAGGGGCATAGGTCTGATCTGAGGGGGCCTAAATGGGGTGTGGGCATGGTTGACTTGGGGGGGAGTTAATTGGTTGGGGTGGGGGTGTAGATGTGGTTGATGGTGCTGTGGTCTGGATGTAGGTCCTCTCTGCGGGGGTCCTCTATGTGTAGGTCCTGGGGGGTGTCCCGCAGGTCTGGGAGAGTGTCTCGCTGGTCTGGGCGGGGTGTCTGTTGATCTGTTGCTCCTGTGTGAGGTGTTGGGTCTGCGGTTGAGGGCGATATCCTTTAGGGTCCGGGCGAAGGTGGGCACTGCTGCCTTGTATAGGTGGACCTGGTCGTAAAGGCTGTTCACGTCCAGGGTGGAGTGGTGGGCCAGGAAGACATTTGGTTTTGATGCACAGTCACGGGAAATACTTGCGTTTACCCGCTGTATGGTAGCAGGGTGGAAGTCTTTTCGTGGTAACAGGGTTGAGATAACCACTTGTGCGTTGGGGAAAGTATAAGAAGCTTTTTCTATCACGCCCTTGAGTGATGTGGCCACCCTTTCCTGCTGTGTTCTCAGGTCGTTTGTGCCTGTGTGTATTATTATGTGGCTGGGTGATCCTAGTCGGTCCTTAGACAGAAGGTCTAGGGCGCGCTGGGTATTTGGACACCAGAGTTTAGACACTGTGTGTTTTGGAAAAAGTTTATTTTCTTGTATGTATTTCCCGTTTGAGTCCATAAGGAGTACAATCTGTGGCTTGTGTATGTCCTCAGTGGGTGTGGGGGAGTCGTCATGAGGGCTATCAGGGTGTCTGACTGGGGGGTTGCTCAGAGGGGTTGGGGTCCCCAGGGCTTGGGGTTCTTCATTTGTTTGTCTGGGTGTAATGTCGAGGCTATGGTCAGGGTCTAGGGTGTACTGTTCTGCTGCGGTGTCGAGACTTTGGCCAGGATCTGAGGTGGGCTGTTCTCTAATGGGTTGTTCAATGTCACCCGTCATTGTTCTCACCTTCTCCTCCAGCACTCTGATCCTCTCCTCTAGTGCTCTGTTCTTCTCCTGCTCCTGCTCTTTCTCCTGTTGATGTTGTCTCACCACAGTCCAGAGTGCAGACATGTCTCTCTCCACCTGCAGCTCTCCAGGTCTAGTTAAGGGGGTGTTGTTGTGCTGGACTGTTGTCTGGGTCTGTGCTGACTGGAGTGTGTTCACCTGCTGTTCCAGCTCCACCTGCCTTACCTCCAGCTGGGTGAATTTATCCTTCATTTCAATGAGGGAGTAGTACTCTGTGCTGGGAAGTTGAGTTTCTGCTTGGGGTTGCTCTGTGGGGTTATTTAATGAAGAGGTCTGGTCTGACCCGCTCGGGGTAGGGGTATCTTTCTCAAGGGACAGCTTCTCCTGCTGAGCTATTTCTTTGATTAGGTGAAAGTCCAGCTGGAACTGTTTGGTGTTGCCTTGAACCAAAACGGTTCCAGATTTATAGAGATTAATATTAGACGACTCAGAGTCCTCGTTGTCCAGTATCCTGAGTTTCCACCCGTCGCTAACACCCCCCCTCTTAACAGAGGGGTAGTGTGCTAGTATAGCACTGTGCCATGCCAGGGGATGGTCTGTGTGGAAGATAAGGTTGCTTATGTTCCCATTTTTATACAAATCAGCAAAAAGTGTCTCGTGCTTCCCCAAAATAAGTTTCAATTTGTACTCTTTTCGTGTCTTGTCGTTTTTTACATTCAGAGGGTACTGTATTTTAATGACCTCTGAACAGTGGGGGGGTGCTTCTAAGGCCTCTTCTAAGGCCTCTAGTTGGGGTAGACTGTACGACTCTCCTGCCATTGTTGGGCTCAAGGGCTTTGACACCTCTCACTTCACACGTCAGTGCTAATTGAAATTGTATCTCTTTGTAGCAAGCTTAAGCTTGGTAGCCTTAGAATTCAGTCCTTATAATATAAAATATATCATTGTAATGAATTTTTCTTCTTGGTTTTTGAAAGTGAAAAATAGCTTCATACTAAACATTACTCACTCAGTTCCAGGTTGGATGGTGTTTTCAGGTTTCTGTTTGTTTTCCAGAGCATTTGCTGTATAGTTTGAGAATAGTAATCCTTGGTAGTAGAAAACTTTCCAGGTAATTCCGTCCAAAATCAGGTTGTAGGTTTGGAGTTTTCATTTGGAATAAAGGTTATGTTGTGGAGGGTAGCATCCTGCATATGTCCCTGCCAAAAAATCCTACTTTATCTAACTCTAAATCTATATTTTTTGTTAAAAATGCAGGAGCAATGTCTTTGAGCTCTCTCTCTCTCTCTCTCTCTCTCTCTCTCTCTCTCTCTCTCTCTCTCTCTCACACACACACACACACACACACACACACACACACACACACACACACACACACACACACACACACACACACACACACACACACACACACACACACACACACACACACACACAGACAGACAGACAGACAGACAGACAGACAGACAGACAGACAGACAGACAGACAGACAGACAGACAGACAGACAGACAGACAGACAGACAGACAGACAGACAGACAGACAGACAGACAGACAGACAGACAGACAGACAGACAGACAGACAGACAGACAGACAGACAGACACACACACACACACAGACAGAATCTATCTCTCTCTGTCTATCTCTCTCTCTCTCTCTTTAATCAAATATCTATTTACAGAGATCTCCCATGTGGAGAGGACTCTCACCCCAGATGCCCCCTTCCAATTGATTAATCCCTCCCTGTGACGCAGTGGTGTAGGTGATGCCAACTTGGTGCCAGTCCTGATGTGGGCATCTTGACAGATAGCCCGACTGCACCTGCATCGCTGTCTGCCTGCATTCTATATGGCACCCTATTCCATTTACAGTGCACACACACACACACACACACACACACACACACACACACACACACACACACACACACACACACACACACACACACACACACACACGCTCTCTCTCTCTGCTGGAGGAATGGACTAAGGCACCTTGGCCTCTGTTGCCTCATCTCTCCTTCACTCTGCCCTCACACCTTCCCAGCCACCACTCTCTCCTCCCATCTGTCTAACTAGGGCAGGGCAGTAGAAACAGGCTCATGTCCATTTCAATTCCTGTGGGTGAGAAAGGACATGGGGAGTGTAGTTTAATTCCTGAAATGGAATTGACGTCCTTGTCTGCTGTGAGGGGAGAGGTGTCTTCAGTTACAGGTTATACAAAGGCCTTAAAAGACAAACACGTATTGACTGTTTTTACAGCTTTCTTATTCAAATAATGTAGAATGATCTTAATGTACTGCTCAAACTCCTTATAGAAAACAGGGAAGAGTTGTTTTTTATTAGTGAATTTAAATGAATATGAATATGACATTTTTCCATTAGCAAAATTACATTTAAGAGGTACATTTTTATTTATTTATCCTTGTTATAGTTAAGGAAACTGAGCAGTACATTCTCCCATAATAAACAAAAGTCATCAAGAATATTGCCAATTATAAATCTACAAATATCTTGCCATCATCTTTTTACATGTAGACGGTGCCAAAATAAATGCCAAAAAGTTTCTGGATGCTCATCACAAAAAGTACAGTTAATGTTTAGAGTTTCTTCAGGTAATGAATCGCAGGGTAATACTTATGGATCATTCTGAAAGAGACCTCTTGGAACTTGTTAACAAGCAGGTATTTGTGTGGTAATAACCAAACATTTCCCCAACAGATATTATTAACAAATGTATTCAAGTAAGTTGTGACATAAGGAATAGATATAATATTGTTCTCTCCTACTGCACGTATTGTTCTCTCCAACTGGACTAAGCGAGGGTATCTGAAGAAGGGGAGGTCTTGTTACACCTCTAAACAGCATTTAGGTGGAACAGGGATATTGTAAAGAGATTTAAAACATCTTCAGAATTGAGTAACATCCCTTCTGCATTAAAAAAGTCACTCACCAGTAGGATATGATTATCAACCCACTTCTAAAAAACTAAGACTTGTTTCTATACAAAATATCCGTATTGTTCCAAATTAAATACCTGTGTGGGGAAAAAATTATGTTTATATATTAATGAACACGCTAAGAACACTTGAAAAGCAGATCATTTTGTAGGAATCTTATCAATGTTAGAGTTAGAAAGCAAACTAAAATTGAAGCCACCAAAACAGGAGAAGATATAATGACGGATGAAATTCCAAATTGAAGTTGGATTCGTTAAGAAATATTCAGCCCAATTTACCTTAAAGTATTAGTCAAAGTAGTCAAATCAAACAAAATGTACCATATTCATATGCGTCCATAACGACAGATTTCCTAATATAATGTGTATAATTGTTCCAGATAAAGTTGAAAAGCATCTGGTCAACTGCTTTACCTATTGTGTTGTCAAGATGTAGGGACTGAGCTGTGGAAGTACGTCTGCAGATACCCTCAGCTTTAGAAAGCAATACTCAACCTTTCAAGGAGGAATCCCTCTGCAACAACTGGTTCAACTTCTTTTTTAAATTAAAAAAATATATATAATGGGATTGAAGTTTAATAAGCATCTTTCCTGTTGATTGTTAGATATGGTAATCCCAATGTATGTTACTCTTTCCTTGACTGGAACATTGCAGATAGAGGGAATCACACAGTCTTTAACAGCAAACAATTCACACTTATTAAGGTTTAAGTGAAGACCAGATGCTTTGGGAAAAATATGGTAACACTTTGTTTGGATGGTCCAGCTGTAGATGCTCTACAGACTACCAACAGTCTTATCAGTAACATTTCAACTAACTATCTACTAACCCTGGCTCTAACCCTACCCCTAACCGTAAACCTTATCCTAACCCTAAACTAAACCGTTACCCTAGCCCTTACCCTAACCCTTATTCTAAACCTTACCCTAACTGTAACCTTAGAAAGCAGTAGCTTATCATAAGATAGTCAGTTGCTATGCAACAGATAGTTTGTTGGTAGTATGACCATCTGTAGAGCATCTACAGATGGACTATGCAAATAAAGTGTGACCAAAAATATTTATCACATCGACTGCTCTAGGAATCTGGTCAGCATCTCTCAGAAAGAGGGTGGTGTCATCTGCACGCTGACTTATAATAATAGCTCTGTCAGCAATGGAGATCCCTTGTATATCGCTGGATTTAATACAACTTGTAAGAAGTTGTGTTGCAAGATCAGAATAGTCAATAAGGTCTAACACCAGTTGGATATTATTAGATATACAGTATGTCTATTCCTCATGAACCTGACTGGGTCTCCTCTATAATTTAGTCCAATACTGTGAAGTGATTTGCATTGTATGGATGTAACCTGCCCATTCCAACTTAGTTAACACTAGTGTTATCTGACAGTCTTTCCCAAATCTCTCCTCGATGAACCCCAGTTCCACTTATTCCAGCACTAGCTGATTCAACTAATCAAGGGCCTGATGATTAGTTGCCCAGTCAAATCTAGTGTGTTAGTTTGCTTGTAAAATCAAATAAGTGAAAAGGCTGGGTTGTACTCGAGGAACGGTATTGGAAACAGGTTTACCGAACTGAAGATCTACAGCGCGTCTCCATTTCACAGTCTTAAAAAACAGAGACGGTCTGTTTTTGACATCATTTGGCCTCGCTACCGAGTGTCATGTTCAGCTGCCTGATACAGGTTCAGATCTTATTTCACCATTCTAACAGTTAAGGTTGGGATCGGGAAGAACGCAATCTGATCCTAGATCTGCAATTCTATAGGAGGTTTTACAGGCCACTTCCAACCCGAGGCGCCAGGTCTAAGTCTCGGGGTCACTACAGCAGGTCAGGGGGAGGGTCATTAAATCTCTGTCCCTGTGTGGAACTGGAGACAGGGAGTGTATGTTTCCCCCCAGGATGCTGAGAAAGGTGCGTCCGCCCCTCTCCTCTGCCCTTATTTAACCACAGATCTAGGATCAGATTGCATTATTTCCAATCCTATCCATAACTTTTTGAATGTATCAGTGGCTAGGGGCAACTTCTACCTATGACTCCACATGAGGGAATAGGATTACATTTCTCCCTGAAACTGATCTAAGGTCCGTTTTGAGTTTCTGTCCCTGATGCTTAAATTAAGGACTTAGGTGCAGGGTAAGCTGATCCTAGATCTGTGCAATGTCTACCTGGAGCTCTGTGAGGGGGCTGCGTTAGCACATCTGCTTCAGTCATCATCAGACAAGTTGGAGAACATCTGAAGGTTGTGTGTGTGTGTGTGTGTGTGTGTGTGTGTGTGTGTGTGTGTGTGTGTGTGTGTGTGTGTGTCTCTGTCTGTCTGTCTGTCTGTCTGTCTGTCTGTCTGTCTGTCTGTCTGTCTGTCTGTCTGTGCAGATGGTGTAGACCCCACAGCCCTGTTCTCATTAACAGTAATCTCCACTAATCCTTCATCAGAACATTCTAGAGAGGGTTTGTTAATCCAAACTGGGCTATTACGGAGCTGCATTTTATTCCAAGAAGTTGCACTCTCCCCTTGTTCACACACACTCACTCACACACACACACACACACACACACACACTCACACACACACACACACACACACACACACACACACACTCACTCACACACACTGTTAGTAATAAGTGCCACTTCATTCAGGAGCACTACAGCAAGGCAGTTAACCCCCAACAACAGCTTCTCCCTGGACGCCGATGACGTGGGTGTTGATTAAGGCAGCCCCCAGCACCTCTCTGAAGACACATTTCGGTTGAAGGCATTCATTTGTACAACTGACTAGGTATCCCCCTTTCCCTTTCCGCTAAAGCAAAGCTATTCTCTAAGCTAAGAAAATACATGGACACGCCACTTCTAAAATGATATTGCATCAGAGAGCACCTGATGTAGAGCAATTTACCACAGACTGAGATTTCAAATGTAATCTCTTTCCAGTTATATGAGAATCAGATACATACTGTATAGACGCATTTAGACCCATAATATCACAATATCACAATACAGTACAGCTTGAAACACGCAAATGGATGCAAATTGCAGTGTCTTGTCTAGCCGGGAAAATGTTATTGCTGTCATATCATGATCCTACGTAGCTCAGTTGATAGAGCATGGCACTTGCAACATCAGGATAGTTGGTTTGATTCCCGTGATCAGCCGTACGTTAAGAAACAATTGTGATGCACACATGACTGTAACTTGCTTTGGATAAAGTTGTCTGCTAAATGGCATAAAATAAAATATCTGGAGAAGTTTAGTACTTTTGAGTATTTTCCTACCTACTCATTGTCTCGATCCTTCTGAAGGATCCATTCTAGAGCCAACCTCTTTGTTAGGGCCACAGGCTTGTTATAGGCTGGTCCAAACACAACCTCTACCTCCCACTGCTCTGGGGTTGGCTGATTGGTTCAACCTCTACCTCCCACTGCTCTGGGGTTGGCTGATTGGTTCAACCTCTACCTCCCACTGCTCTGGGGTTGGCTGATTGGTTCAACCTCTACCTCCCACTGCTCCGGGGTTGACTGATTGGTTCAACCTCTACCTCCCACTGCTCTGGGGTTGGCTGATTGGTTCAACCTCTACCTCCCACTGCTCTGGGGTTGGCTGATTGGTTCAACCTCTACCTCCCACTGCTCCGAGTTTGACTGATTGGTTCAACCTCTACCTCCCACTGCTCCGGGGTTGGCTGATTGGTTCAATCTCTACCTCCCACTGCTCCGGGGTTGGCTGATTGGTTTAACATGGTGATGGCTCCCTCTATCCATAGCTTGAGGCTCCACCATATTTCCTACACCCAGCCGTTTCCTTTAGATCTGCAAACACAGAAGAGGTATATAAGTTAGAGGTTGCTTCTGGACCAGAGTCCAACTCCTTGTGTGTTAGGCAAGTCAATCATTAGTAATTCCCTAGGACTTAATCTTTTAAAGACTTAGTGTGCGTCCCAAATGGCGCCCTATTCCCTAACTCTGTCCCAGAGCTGGGGATGGAGCTGGGGAAGATAGGGCTGGGAGAGAGCTGGGGATGGGGCTGGGAGAGAGCTGGGGATGGGGCTGGGGAAGAAAGGGCTGGGAGAGAGCTGGGGATGGGGCTGGGGGAGAGAGCTGAGAATGGTGGAGAGAGCTGGAGGTGGGTTTCACTTTACACCTTGCCCCCCACTTTCTGTCTGAAAAGTTCTATGTCACATTCCTGATGAAAGGACGTTCAGGTGCCAGCTTCTCGGTCAGTTTTTCATTTTGGAAATGTAATAACAGGAAATCACTGTCGGCTGCCATTTAGTGCTGGGCTTATATCTTTGTGTGTTGTTCTGACCCTGTGCTAATTGTGTTACTCCCACCCCTCTAACCATCCATAATGTATTACCTAATTTTCTCTCCTAATTATGTTAAAGGGGAAATCTGGGATTGGTTCATCCATTTCTGGAATTTTAAACTAATGACTCAGATAAGTTGTGGGGTGACCATTGTTGTTGTTCTTTGAATCCCAGGTTGCCCCTTTAAAGTCCTCAAATTACTCCTCTGTCCCACTCCCCCAACGCTGGACAATATACTGACCGGCTCTCCTCATCTCCTCTCCTCCCACCACTATCAGACCATAAGTCTATTAGCATGTATTAGAATATCATTCAGATAAGCTGCTGATTCAATTGTGGTGTTGTTGTGAGTTATGAGGAATTCATGCCTCTACAGGGAGGTGGCTCTGATATTAGAGCTAGGCTGCATCCCAAATGGCACCCTATTCCCTATATAGTGAACTACTTTTGACCAAAGCCTTACGGGCTCTATAGGGGATAGGGTGCCGTTTGGGACACAGGTGGAAGTCTTGCTGTGATTGTGTCCCCATCAGCTTGTCTCATAATGAAATAAATGTTTCAGATAATGTTCTCTCTGTCTCTTTGTTTGTGTCTTGGTTTGTTTGTTTGTGTTTGGCAGTATGTGTGTGCTTTCACTGTGTGTGTGTGTGTTTGTGTGTGTCTCTCCAGGGCCTTAGCTCATAGACTTATCTCATTGTGCGGAACACTCTTGATCATGTTCTTCAGTGATATTAAAAGCTCAGTGAAAAAACCCTCTGAGAATCATTCCAATCCAATACCTATCGAGATGGGGGATCATGATAATCGGATCGTTTTAGCTCTGTGTCGGCTGGTTCATGTCCTCACAGCAGTAAGGAGAGAGCAGTGTCAAGTCAACAAGTCCTTTGGTAGAACACAGAGCAGTTTACAATAGCTATTGAAATGGCTTCCACTAATTGCCTCTGTGAAGTGAATAGTAAATCTGCCCGCTTGAATCGAGGGCCTGGGAACCGTTGTTGTTCAGTGTTAATCATTGGACGAGGCTATAGCTGTTGGCTGCCAAGGCACAGGCCTGTGTACAATGGGAATCCGTTGTCTGTCGCCTCTGGTGTTTCCGAACTTAGAATACCAAAGTCCTCTTTCTTTGGCCCCATTCCATCTTGGTTTCTCCTAGCCCCTTACCTCTAGCCCCTTACCTCCAGCCCCTTACCTCCAGCCCCTACCTCCAGCACCTCACATCCAGCCCCTTATCTCCAGCCCCTTCTCCAAGCCCCTTGCCTCTAGCCCCTTCTCCAAGCCCCTTACCTCTAGCCCCTTCTCCAAACCCCTTACCTGTTCGTTCTTCACAGATCTGATTGGTTTGGATAGATCAAATCAAATCAAAGCAGGTCTAAGCTATATAAAAAGCCAAAGTGGTGGTCACAGCTATAATGTTACTTAGACCTATCTAGTCCTTTCAGATCTGTGATCACTGAAGAGGTAGGAGCTAGGGGAAGGGCCTGAGGACAGAAATGGATCTTAGCCTCGGAGCATATATTACTACTGAGACAAAGTACTCTGGCAGGTATATTTGGGACTCCTAAATCAGTCTATTCAAACATAGAACACAGCCTCCATCTGTAATTAGTCCTGTTAGGGATGTATCTCAACACTACTATATACCACACTACACCCTTATTTGTTATTTAGGTCCAGCCTCTTCTCACATTCGGTCATGAAGTGGGCTCTGGTCACAAGTAGTGCACTATATAGGGAGTATGGTGCCATTTGGGGTGCAGCCTAGGTCTATGGAAGATTACATTTACTTAAAATGTGAGGGGTAAAAGTATTAGGCAGTGATTATGTACTAAAAAGACTAGGACATAGACATTGAAGATTGTTACAATTGGCTCTCAATGCCAACATACTTCCTCTCGAGTTTGGAAGAGAAAGTAACTCAAGTGATTGGGTCTTTCCAGTGCTCGTCATCCTGTGGGAAGGGCCTGCAGTCCAGAGTGGTCCAATGTATGCACAGAGTAACGGGTCGCCATGGTAATGACTGCCCCGTGGTGTTCAGACCACCCACCTACCGGCCCTGCCACCAGGAGGCCTGCAATGATAAAGTCAACGTCAACACCATCACCTCCCCCAGATTAGGTAACCTAGTGTGTGTGTGTGTGTGTGTGTGTGTGTGTGTGTGTGTGTGTGTGTGTGTGTGTGTGTGTGTGTGTGTGTGAGAGAGAGAGAGAGAGAGAGTGTGTATACATAAGTGGGTGCACACACACTTAGTATATGTGTGTACTGTGTTTCTCTGTCTGTTGACGTGGCCCCTGTGCCCTTGTTCCTCTGTGCCCCTGTTCCTCTCCAGCTGCTCTGACCTACAAGTGCACAGGAGACCAGTGGACTGTATACTGCCGTGTGATCCGAGAGAAGAATCTGTGCCAGGACATGAGATGGTACCAGCGCTGCTGCGACACCTGCAGAGACTTCTACGCCAACAAAACACCCCGCAAGAGTTAATGATCAAAGCACTCGCACACATACACAGACAGACAGACAGACACACACTTCACTTAGTGCTATGATTTTAGATGCCTCTGTAACACTTTACTTAAAGCTTGCGGGTATAATGCTTTATAAGTGGTTATAAGCATGGATGAGCCTTTATAATGTGTTATAATAAGGCTTATAATATGATATGTCTCTCTGTGTATCAGCATGTTAACCGACTCAAAATGGCTGTTATTTATCCTGGATCAGGAGATGACACAAATATATTCTAAGGGTCTCATGGCAGGTCTTTATGCCGGCAGGCTTTAAGTAAAGTCTTACTGATGTTTTTACAGAATTATTCATATTCTTATTATTAATTATAGGACAATCAATTTTGGGAAAGAAAAGTAGAAATGAGTGCAGAGACCATTTCAAGTGGGATCATAAGCTTGCAGTGTCATGAAGACTTGAAAACCTTTTACTTGTTTTATTGCTGTAAACCAAAGCGAGGGACTTCGAAGTCTGGAGGGTCTCTCGGTAGGTAGCCTGTCACGTCAACGTTTGTTGTACAGTATGATTTAACATTAGCGTTAACATATGCGATAACACTTTATGTGGATAGTCCATTGTTGTCAGATTGTCTATAGATGCTCAGTGAACTATCAAAACATGTCCGATTTTCAAATGCACACGCCGAATCTAAGAATACAGCTAGGGTGGCTGAATATGAGTAATTGTATGTTACTTACATAGATAGAATGTACGTACATCACAGGAGGCTGGTGATGGGGAGGGCTGCTCATAGTAATGGCTGGAATGGAGTGAATGGAATGGTATCAAACGTGTGATGTGTTTGAAACCATTCCATTTATTCCGTTCCATCCATTACTATGAGCCCGTCCTCCCCAATTAAGGTGCCACCAGCCGCCTGTGTACATACAGTACTTACACACATACATTGAAACTACTGTAAGTACTTTGTTATTGCATGTTAACAGAGGTGCAGTTGACATGTAATAAATCCAAATGGTAGTTTGTACGTAGTCTGAGCATGTACATCTGTAGGGGACTATCCAGATAAAGTGGGACCACATATTCTCTTGTGTTTAGTTCAGCTGGCCCTGTATTCACCAAGCCACTGGCTGGACACTCACTAGACTGGGCCAAGAGAGCTGGGCCGTGTTCATTAGGCACCAGATGGACTGAAACAGGTAGGGACTCCCTGGACTTGTTCAATAAGAAATGCTCATTTTCTTTTTCCGTAAGAAATGCTCATTTTCTTTTTCCGTTGCAACGTTTAAAAAAGTTTTCCGTTGTGTGCTTTAATGAACACGACCCTGGTTTCCTCTCTTAGGGACAAACCGTAACTTGATGAATTGCGATAATGTGAATTTCGCATTGACATCAACGCATAAGCTACGCAGAAGTCTGGGTTACACGTTTGGATCTCAAGTTAGGATTCGTCCCTTAGTTCCACGATAAACTATGTGTACTTGCGTTTTGTTGTTGTTTTTTGTTGATGTCATTGTCATTTTTTGGCGGTTGTTGTTATTTAAAACTAGCCAGGAGCCGTTTTAAGGTACTGTAGTTCTACATTGAAATGATCAAGCTAACAATAGGAGACCCACTATTCCCTAGGCTCACCTGAAGGGCTTGGGCAGCCCATGTAGCATCCCATCTCTCTCCTGTGAGGAACTAATGGTAGAGAGTGCAGTGCCGGGGGTGTAACTTAAGAGAAGATGAGATGTATCTTAAGTTACTGTCATCCTACAGTTAACCACATACAGTGTATTCAGTATATGTGAGTCGAATGCACAACTTGGTGTTGGTAACGCCTTGCTCCAACTATGCTCCATCAACCAACTGAGCTATCCATCTGAACATTGATCATTTACACCTTACGGTGTCCATGTTAGGACAGCCGCAATATCAGCAGAACTTAAATCTCAGCAGGTTGAAGCAGGTTGCAGCTGTATTGTTAGGTTAATTGTAAAACAAAAATCACTGTGTCACATGTATGTCTTTGGCCCTCCCTTGGTGCTTGAGGTGTGCATCATGATGTACGAAACATGACGGAAACTAGACTCTGGTTTCAAACTTTACACTAACTCCAAACCTGGTGCTTGTTAACATTTCCATACATCATGAAATAGAAATTGGTTTTAACTATTAAACAGCAATTCAAACACAATGTGAGGCCTACACCGATTTCAACAGCTTGCCCTCGTACATGAGCGTGGCAAACGTAGACGTCACAAACATCAAAATGTAAACATTAATGGAGGCAGCTTTATGTTTGCTACAAAATTGTGGTGCAGTAGATAACTGACTGTAAATAATGTCATTGCTTCGCCCAATAGTTACCTAGCTAGCTAAAGTTATTTACAGTTAGTTAGCACCGGCATTCTTTCTCCAAAAATAACGAAGTGTCTTCAGTTGTGTTCACGTTTTACAGATTATGATTTAAAGGGGTAATCTGCAGTTTCTACATACATTTTTTTTACTTATAAATGAATGATATGTACCATTTGATTATTGAATAATATAACTTATAAATGCCTCATGAGCTTAGTTCAACTGTCTTACCCCATATAAACTCAAAATGCTTGTTTTACTCCAATGTTTGTAAACAAATTCAATGTAAACAAACACTATAAAGCTTCACAACATGATTAAAACTATCAGTTTTAGATCATGGATGGTCAGTCCTTGCATCCATAGCTCGGTCTATGAATTTGAGAGTGGTTACATTTCTCCAGCCTTTTTTGATTGTTTTAACTGCTGATTGCCGCTTTAATCCACTTTCCAAGCGTATTATGTAACATTCAGTTATGTAGTGTATATCTATGGCCCTGGCCTAGTTCTCTTGGGTCTTGGAGTTGGCTGAAGCAGAAACAGATCTAGAGTTACCAGGCTATGTAGTGTATATCTATATTTCTGGCCTGTTACTCTGTGGTCTATGGAGACCACCATGACTAATCAGTTATCCCCCAGGCAGAGACCCTGGCCCCCAGGCAGACCCCAGGCAGAGACCCTGGCCCCCACGCAGACCCCAGGCAGAGACCCTGTCCCCCAGGCAGAGACCCTGGCCCCCAGGCCTGGCCCCAGTATTGGAATAAAAGCTGATATGGGTCCTGGTTAGAACAGAGAAAACTAACGGCCCAGCTCTCAGAACTCCTGAGTCCCATGTTCCCAACCCTCCAGAGCAGGGAACCATTGATCAATCAAACATTCTAACGTGGTACTGTTTACCTACGTGTTCAGAACATGTAGGACGGACGACCACCCTGGCTGTTCCGTGTGTGTGTGTCATACCCACACACACAGTGCAGTAATCGATGCATGTCTCTGTGGTACGAGCCGTCAGTGGTGAGGTCTTCATTTAAAAGGTCACACTGTTCACACATTGAAGACAGCCTTGCAAAGAAAACAACACAGTTAAAGACATGCTCCGGTACTTTGGCGAAAATAAAGTATTTTTTAAACCTCACGCTTTGGGCTGGATGTGTCAATGTGTAGATCATACATGCATAATCTATGAACAGAATTACTGTCTTGCCTCAATTAGCCAGAAATTCGTAGTTTGAAAGTGACTGTTTTCTTGAAGCTGTGCCAAGCCATTTTCACGACATTTCCCCCCTCGTGGGCCAGCCTCCTAGCAATTTGAGTTCTAGACAATAAGCTTCAGCCCCTTGCATTTGAGTGACAGCTAGTAAGAGGCCTGCCTAGTTATTCAATTAGGTTGAATGGCGGGCCCAACGGCTCAGTGGACATAGCAGTGAAAGAGCGCGAGAGAGAGAGAGAGAGAGAGAGAGAGAGAGCAATGACGTGGTGCACATATCTGCACATACTGTATGTGACATGGTACGCAATTACTACTTTTGGCTACTTTTGGCTCATGAGTGTTACTTTCAGAACTACTGGCTAAAAGTGTACAAAAGTACCGGAGAATCTCTTTAAACAGCTGAGACCGGCCCATAGAGTTAGACAGATGACACATATTTGCATTGTTGCCATAATGGCTTCTGTGACTGAAAAAGTCCCACCAAGTGGACTACTTAAAAAAGGTGCAACTCCTCAATGGTGCTGTCCATGCTAAAATAGGCTTTGTGGCATGTGGGCCCTCTATAAAACTCTATGTCCCGGCCTGCTACTTTATGATACTGGTTACGGATAGAGGAGCCGATGCATCTTGTTTTGAGACCATTCTAACTTATGCCTAGACCCTGTGGTTGTGGCTATGGAGACCCTGTGGTTGTGGCTATGGAGACCTTGTGGTTGTGGCTATGGAGACCCTGTGGTTGTGGCTATGGAGACCCTGTGGTTGTGGCTATGGAGACCCTGTGGTTGTGGCTATGGAGACCCTGTGGTTGTGGCTATGGAGACCTGGTGGTTGTGGCTATGGAGACCCTGTGGTTGTTGCTATGGAGACCTGGTGGTTGTGGCTATGGAGACCCTGTGGTTGTGGCTATGGAGACCCTGTGGTTGTGGCTATGGAGACCCTGTGGTTGTGGCTATGGAGACCTGGTGGTTGTGGCTATGGAGACCCTGTGGTTGTTGCTAGGGAGACTGTGAATATACCATACAGGTGCAGTGGGGATAACACTTGTTAAAAAGGAGGCTTGACCTCAACTGTGGCATCACATTTCAAAGTTCTGACCCCTTTCGGTGTGTGTGTGTGTTGAATAGAGGCCTCAGTCCTGGCTCTACAGACAGCCTATGGGGTTTGAGTGGTGCTAATTTACGACATAATTCACTACTGTGGAATCCAACTTTGTTTCACGTTCTCTGTATTGTATGTTTCTGCTGTTGTTGTTGTTGTTGCTGTTTTTTTTTTTTTTTGGGGGGGGGGGGTTATTTAATACCGAAAAGTAGCTGCTTTTTTATGCGTAATTGTTACAACCTGCTTCAACTGCTATGTTACTGATATAGTGCAAATATGCTTAAATATTCCTGTACTGTACGTTATTGTAGTTGCACATATGTTTGGTACATAAATTGCCACTACAAGTATTTTATGGTGCTGATTAAAATACGTTTTGAACTGTTAATACTTAAATAAATGTGTTGTTTTACAGGGATTTAACCATTTTAGTTATTTTTGTTACTGTGCCTTATAGTCAGCCTATACTTGTACTGTTATACAGTGATACTCCAAGATTCACAGACAAATACAACCTTAACAGAAATCTGAGTACAAATCTGAATGATTGGAAATATATATATTTTTCAAGTCTACTGTAAGTTGATTCGTTTTATTTTTTACATAATAAAATGTGATTTTACATGGAGACTAATATGATGTTATGTTTCTGAAAATTATTTTCTTATCCTCTTTTCTTGTGTTGTTAAAACATCTGACTTTAGAAACAGTTAAAATGGGTTCATGCAGAACCAACATCGGACAGAAAAAGCTTCTGCAGAATTCTAGGCATGAAAGCTTCCGCAGAATTCAATGAGAAAGCGTTGGCTGAAGTCTTGAATGAGAAAGCTTCAGCAGAATTCTATGAGAGAACGTTGGCAGAAGTCTTGAATGAGAAAGGCAGCTTTAGCAGAATTCTATGAGAGAACTTTGGCTGAAGTCTTAAATGAGAAAGCTTCAGCAGAATTGTAGAACGAGAAAGCGTCAATCGAATTCTAGACATAAAATCTTCAGCAGAATCTATGAGAGAACATTGGAAGAATTCTTAAATGAGAAAGCTTCAACAGAATTCTAGATATGAAAGCTTCAGCAGAATTTGACTAGAATTATACGAGACAATGTTGGCAGAATTCCATAATGAGAAAGCTTCAACAGAATTGTAGACTTAAAAAGTTCAGCAAAATTCTGAGAGAACATTGGCAAAAAAATGTAACAAGAGAGCTTCAGCAGAATTGTAGAATGGGTACGCTTTAGCAGTAATCTACAATGAGAAACCATTGGCAGAATTGTAGAATGAAAAAGCAACAGCAGAGTTCTAAAACAAAGAAGTTGTGGCAGAGTTTTGGGAAAGGCGCACCAGCAGACTTGTAGTATGTTCATGCCTTGGTGAGTCTGTTTTCATAGTCAGTATATTCAGATATTCACTCTGACAGTCATACCATATCTACTGCTCACTTCAGCATCACCATGAATATATTCAGTAATAGTCAGCAGAACGGACAGAAAAAAATGGCTCTAAAATCCAAGGTATTTATCATAATCCAACATGGCGTCACTATACAATCTGTCATTACATTGTGTAGAACACCGTGATATCTGATAGATGATGTGATGAGCAACAAATTGGGCTAACCATTTGTATTCCAAATTATACACCCAATATGTCTGCCAGTCCACCCAACACAGTTCATGTATAGCACTAAATGACAATGTCTATTCTACTCATTCTAACTCTATACCAGGGCCACTTGCTGGGTTAGAGGATGACGAATGGCCATCTGGCTCGCTCTCGTTAACGGCTCCGAGTTGGTGGGAGAGGATAAAAGGGAAGGTTGCGTTCTCTCTCTCTTTCTCCCCCTCTCTGTGATGAGTGGAGAGGTGCAATGTGATGATACATCTCAGGACACAGTAAAGGTTGGAGTGTGTTCCAGCCGCTTCCTGTGCACTTCGACCCCTCCCTCCATGAGGACCTGCTCTGCGGTTTTCAGATATTTTATCGTTCACTGGCTCATTCCACAGCGTCTCTCTCTCGCTCTCTCTGTCAAGCAGGTTGAAAAGTGGTGATAAATGTTCTGCCTGTCAGACTTGGTCCCTCTCAGGAGTGGCTTTTCCAGAGGCTCAAGGATATGTCTGCTGTTTCAGAGAGACTCTCCTCGTTGGCAGATCGTACTGTTATTAACCATTACAGTAATCAGAGGCAGTTAGTTGTTAAAACATGGTGCTGTGGCCACAAATGGGTAGTTAAAAGAGGCAGTACGTGTGTGTGTGTGTGTGTGTGTGTGTGTGTGTGTGTGTGTGTGTTTGTTTCAGAGTGATCTGAGTGTGGTAGGCTGGTGGTAGTCTTGTGTGGTTATGAGGTGTAGATAGTATGGAAGGAGGGAGAGAGAGAGGGAGAACTGATGTGAAAGATGAGTGGGGCTGATTTGTCAGTTAAAAGACTGTATGACATACCAGTTCTGAAGGATCATGTCATGCAAAATCTCCTCAATTACCCTCTGGACACGCCCCCTCTCCTTCCAGCTCACCACACCTGAACTCACTTTGCTAATCTCAAGTCCTCTCCCATTCCTCTGGTATAAAGCAGCTTGTGTTCTCCTTAGTGTTTGTGGTGGCATGGAGCGGCCCGAGTCCTAATTCCGTTTTCTTTGTTGTGTGTACCCGACTCCAAAATAAGTACCTTTTCTGTGTAGGGAGAATTGTATGTTTATTGCCAATTAGACCATTAACACTGTCTACAAAACATTAGGAACTGCTCTTTCCATGACATAGACTACCAAGGTGAATCCAGGTGAAAGCTATGATCCCTTATTGATGTCACTTGTTAAACCCACTTCAATCAGTGTAGATGAAGGGGAGGAGACAGGTTAAAGAATGATTTTTAAGCCTTGAGACAATTGAGACATGGATTGTGTATGTGCCATTCAAAGGGTGAATGGGCAAGACAAAATAATTGAACAGGGTATGGTAGTAGGTGCCAGGCGCACCGGTTTGAGTGTGCCAAGAACTGCAACGCTGCTGGGTTTTTCATGCTCAACAGTTTCCTGTGTGTATCAAGAATGGTCCACCACCCAAAGTACATCCAGCCAACTTGACAACTGTGGGAAGCATTGGATTCAACGTGGGCCAGCTTCCCTGTGGAACGATTTCTATATCTTATAGAGTCCATGCCCCGACGAATTGAGGCTGTTCTGATGGCAAAAGGGGGATTCAACTCAATATTAGGAAGGTGTTCTTAATGTTTTGTACACTCAGTGTATATGATACTTAGAATACTTCCTTTGTTGTCTGAAATATCTATATCTCTATATACAGTGGGGAGAACAAGTATTTGATACACTGCCGATTTTGCAGGTTTTCCTACTTATAAAGCATGTAGAGGTCTGTAATTTTTATCATAGGTACACTTCAACTGTGAGAGACGGAATCTAAAACAAAAATCCCGAAAATCACATTGTATGATTTTTAAGTAATTAATTTGTATTTTATTGCATGACATAATTATTTGATACATCAGAAAAGCAGAACTTAATATTTGGTACAGAAACCTTTGTTTGCAATTAGAGAGATCATATGTTTCCTGTAGGTCTTGACCAGGTTTGCACACACTGCAGTAGGGATTTTGGCCCACTCCTCCATACAGACCTTCTCCAGATCCTTCAGGTTTCGGGGCTGTCGATGGGCAATACGGACTTTCAGCTCCCTCCAAAGATTTTCTATTGGGTTCAGGTCTGGAGACTGGCTAGGCCACTCCAGGACCTTGAGATGCTTCTTACGGAGCCACTCCTTAGTTGCCCTGGCTGTGTGTTTCGGGTCGTTGTCATGCTGGAAGACCCAGCCACGACCCATCTTCAATGCTCTTACTGAGGGAAGGAGGTTGTTGGCCAAGATCTCGTGATACATGGCCCCATCCATCCTCCCCTCAATACGGTGCAGTCGTCCTGTCCCCTTTGCAGAAAAGCATCACCAAAGAATGATGTTTCCACCTCCATGCTTCACGGTTGGGATGGTGTTCTTGGGGTTGTACTCTTCTTTTTCTTCCTCCAAACACGGCGAGAAGAGTTTAGACCAAAAAGCTCTATTTTTGTCTCATCAGACCACATGACCTTCTCCCATTCCTCCTCTGGATCATTCAAATGGTCATTGGCAAACTTCAGACGGGCCTGGACATGTGCTGGCTTGAGCAGGGGGACCTTGCGTGCGCTGCAGGATTTTAATCCATGACAGCGTAGTGTGTTACTAATGGTTTTCTTTGAGACTCTGGTCCCAGCTCTCTTCAGGTCATTGACCAGGTCCTGCCGTGGAGTTCTGGGCTGATCCCTCACCTTCCTCATGATCATTGATGCCCCACAAGGTGAGATCTTGCATGGAGCCCCAGACCGAGGGTGATTGACCGTCATCTTGAACTTCTTCCATTTTCTAATAATTGCGCCAACAGTTGCCTTCTCACCAAGCTACTTGCCTATTGTCCTGTAGCCCATCCCAGCCTTGTGCAGGTCTACAATTTTATCCCTGATGTCCTTACACAGCTCTCTGGTCTTGGACATTGTGAAGAGGTTGGAGTCTGTTTGATTGAGTGTGTGGACAGGTGTCTTTTATACAGGTAACGAGTTCAAACAGGTGCAGTTAATACAGGTAATGAGTGGAGAACAGGAGGGCTTCTTAAAGAATAACTAACAGGTCTGTGAGAGCCGGAATTCTTACTGTTTGGTAGGTGATCAAATACTTACAGTGGGGGAAAAAAGTATTTAGTCAGCCACCAATTGTGCATGTTCTCCCACTTAAAAAGATGAGAGAGGCCTGTAATTTTCATCATAGGTACACGTCAACTATGACAGACAAATTGAGATTTTCTTTCTCCAGAAAATCACATTGTAGGATTTTTTTATGAATTTATTTGCAAATTATGGTGGAAAATAAGTATTTGGTCACCTACAAACAAGCAAGATTTCTGGCTCTCACATACCTGTAACTTCTTCTTTAAGAGGCTCCTCTGTCCTCCACTCGTTACCTGTATTAATGGCACCTGTTTGAACTTGTTATCAGTATAAAAGACACCTGTCCACAACCTCAAACAGTCACACTCCAAACTCCACTATGGCCAAGACCAAAGAGCTGTCAAAGGACACCAGAAACAAAATTGTAGACCTGCACCAGGCTGGGAAGACTGAATCTGCAATAGGTAAGCAGCTTGGTTTGAAGAAATCAACTGTGGGAGCAATTATTAGGAAATGGAAGACATACAAGACCACTGATAATCTCCCTCGATCTGGGGCACCACGCAAGATCTCACCCCGTGGGGTCAAAATGATCACAAGAACGGTGAGCAAAAATCCCAGAACCACACGGGGGGACCTAGTGAATGACCTGCAGAGAGCTGGGACCAAAGTAACAAAGCCTACCATCAGTAACACACTATGCCGCCAGGGACTCAAATCCTGCAGTGCCAGACGTGTCCCCCTGCTTAAGCCAGTACATGTCCAGGCCCGTCTGAAGTTTGCTAGAGTGCATTTGGATGATCCAGAAGAGGATTGGGAGAATGTCATATGGTCAGATGAAACCAAAATATAACTTTTTGGAAAAAACTCAACTCGTCGTGTTTGGAGGACAAAGAATGCTGAGTTGCATCCAAAGAACACCATACCTACTGTGAAGCATGGGGGTGGAAACATCATGCTTTGGGGCTGTTTTTCTGCAAAGGGACCAGGACGACTGATCCGTGTAAAGGAAAGAATGAATGGGGCCATGTATCGTGAGATTTTGAGTGAAAACCTCCTTCCATCAGCAAGGGCATTGAAGATGAAACGTGGCTGGGTCTTTCAGCATGAAAATGATCCCAAACACACCGCCCGGGCAACGAAGGAGTGGCTTCGTAAGAAGCATTTCAAGGTCCTGGAGTGGCCTAGCCAGTCTCCAGATCTCAACCCCATAGAAAATCTTTGGAGGGAGTTGAATGTCCGTGTTGCCCAGCGACAGCCCCAAAACATCACTGCTCTAGAGGAGATCTGCATGGAGGAATGGGCCAAAATACCAGCAACAGTGTGTGAAAACCTTGTGAAGACTTACAGAAAATGTTTGACCTGTGTCATTGCCAACAAAGGGTATATAACAAAGTATTGAGAAACTTTTGTTATTGACCAAATACTTATTTTCCACCATAATTTGCAAATAAATTCATTAAAAATCCTACAATGTGATTTTCTGGATTTTTTTTCTCATTTTGTCTGTCATAGTTGACGTGTACCTATGATGAAAATTACAGGCCTCTCTCATCTTTTTAAGTGGGAGAACTTGCACAATTGGTGGCTGACTAAATACTTTTTTCCCCCACTGTATGTCATGCAATAAAATGCTAATTCATTACTTAAAAATCATACAATGTGATTTTCTGGATTTTTGTTTTAGATTCCGTCTCTCACAGTTGAAGTGTACCTATGATAAAAATTACAGACCTCTACATGCTTTGTAAGTAGGAAAACCTGCAAAATCGGCAATGTATCAAATACTTGTTCTCCCCACTGTATATATATCTATCTCCTGAGTTCCATAGATATTGGTAATGTCCTTGTTTGGTTAGCATGTTTGTTATGCTTTATGGTTCTCCTTAGTTATGGCACTTTGTCTTGTATACTAATGTGTTGTAGCTATCTCCCCTTTGTATTTCCTTCAGACCACAACTTGTATCACAACCTTACCTGCCGGCCTTGTGAGCTATCAAATCTCCCTCCTATTCCCCATCAAATCTCCCTCCTATTCCCCATCAAATCTCCATCCGATTCCCCGTCAAATCTCCAGCAGCATCATATTTATCTCCTGTGTCCTAGTGTTTTGTCTTGTTCGTTTAGTACTAAAATAACCAAAACTGGAAACCTTTTCTTCAACCATAATTCATGCTTAAATAATAGTGGCAACATATAGTGGCAACATCACTCCTCAACCTAGCCTAAGATACAGTTCACCCTGGTCCTTTTCTTTATGGTCCTTTGAGATGGATTTGATGGCTGTTATGTGTCCGGAAGAAGACAATCTGGTCTATGGCTCACACAAGGAACAAAGAGTATGTGGACAGCTCCAACAGCTCATAGAACTGCTAGGCGCAACCCATCTGACTTCAGCATCCTGATGCACCTGGTTCAGCAGAAACCCCCTTCCAGAACCAGCAGTCCCTCCAAACCTTCTTACCGGCACCCCCTCAACCTCCTACTGCCCAAGCAACGGCACCAGCCATCCGTGCCTCCACAGCAAACGACCTGAACAACTCCAAGGAGTCACCCTGGATTCGCATCCAGGGGCCAATCTGGCTCCGCGTCCAGGGGCCAATCCGGCTCCGCAACCAGGACTACTATGTGTATCCCTTCAAACCCCCTTCCTGTGGTTAACGTGCCAGCCACTCCTCAACCCAGCCTAAGAAACAGTCTACCCTAGTCCTTTCTTTAACAGGCATTATGGGTTACACACACACACAATCACACACACACACACACACACACACACACACACACACACACACACACACACTCACACAGGGAGGATGGTAGCTATTCGTTTCTACAGTATATATCCCCAGTGGAGTAGATCTGTTAATGGACTGTTTCAGTTCTGTAACTGTTCTCCCAAGGGGCCCGACTGTGTCTGTGGCTGGTGGATGGAGATATCTGAGGAAGGGTTCTTTGTAATGTCTGGTATGGAATAAATGCAACGGTATCAAACACATAGAAATCGTGTTTCATACCTTTCCAACCATTCCAGCGATTACGATGAGCCTGTGCTCCTTGTGGACACAGTTAGCCTGGGTTCCCATGTGTTTCTGCTTTTAGGGCAGATCTGAAAATGTTGTTCCAGCAGCATTGTTTGCAACCGCTGTATCGGTGGTGTACCACAGAGGAAGCGCACTGCATTGATTTAAAACTAGATTCATTTATTGAAACTTTGAAATTTATTTTCATCATCAGCAGCATCATATTTATCTTAATATATACACTTTAGCAGAAGCTTTTATCCAAAGCTAGTGACAGTCATGCATGCATACATTTTCATATGGGTTTCCCCAGCGGGAATCAAACCCACAATCTTTGCTGAAGAATTTGAAACAAATGTGCAGAATCGGGGGAAATAAATAGTAAAGCAAAAAAGTGACAGTTATTTAGTTATTCTAGAATGTCAATGTCTGCGTCGCAAATGGCACTCTACACTATTTTTTCACCAGAGGCCTATGGACCCTGATCAAAAGTGGGGCACTATATATGGAATAGGGCGCCATTTCGGGTGCAGGCTGTCACGGTTTCGGCCGAGACTGCTCCTCCTCCTGGTTCGGGCAGGCTTCGGCGTTCGCCGTCCCCGGAGTACTAGCTGCCACCGTTGAATGTTTCGTGGTGTGATTGCTTTGGTCTGTCTTGTACACCTGTGTCTATTTGTGTTCTGATTACGTGTCCTATAAGTTCCCTGTTTGGTATTGGTTAGATTGTGTGTTGTTGTCTGCCTGTATTTTCGGAGCTGCGTTTTGACGCTCTGTTTGTTTGTTTAGTGTTTACGCATGGTTTACGTATTCACTCGCCTCTGTTTGTTTTCGAGGCCGTGTATTGTAATTTAGCACTTTTGACTAGTAAAGTCTGTTGGACGAAGCCTCTGTGTCCTGCGCCTGACTCCTCCACCACATCCACATCGGTTCTACTGACAGAACAACACACCATCCATGGAGTCAGCAGGAGCAGCTGCGACACCCAAGTCGCTGGAGGAACGGATCAGCTATCAGGACACCATGATCCGGCAACTTGGGTCCGCCATGGACGAGGTGTCCAACACTCTGCGCCGGTTGGTTACTGGGGAGGTGCCCACGTCTTCTTACACCATCCCATCACCAACGGCCAGTCCTCCTCTCTCAGCACCGGAACCCAGGGGCATTCGGCTCTCGCTCCCGAGGGCATATGACGGTTCTGCAGCCGGGTGTCAGGGGTTCCTCCTGCAGGTGGAACTTTACCTGGCTACCCTACACCCAGCGCCCTCGGGATACGAGAGCGTCTCCGCCCTCATCTCCTGTCTATCCGGCAAGGCGTTGGAGTGGGCCAACGCCGAATGGAGGGGAATAGACGCCGCTACCATCACCTACGCGGAGTTCTCCCGCCGCTTCAGGGCTGTCTTCGATCACCCACCTGAGGGAAAGGCGGCGGGGGAGCGTCTGTTCCACCTCCGACAGGGGAAGAGGAGCGCACAGGAGTTCGCCCTGGAGTTCCGGACTCTAGCGGCGGATGCGGGGTGGAATGAGAGGGCCCTCATCAACCATTACCGGTGTAGCCTACGAGAGGACGTTCGTCGTGAGCTGGCCTGCAGGGACACCAACCTATCCTTCGACCAGTTGGTGGACATCTCCATCCGTCTCGACACCCTGCTGGCTACCCGCGGACGTCCCGAGTGGGGGTCGTCCATTCCACCCTCCAGCACCTCCGAGCCGATTCCCATGGAGCTCGGGGGTGCTGGCGCTAGAGAGAGGAGGAGAGAGAACCCGAGGGGGGCCATCCCCTGCACCAACTGTGGCCGTGGAGGACACACCGCGGCCAGGTGCTGGGGAGGGTCTCCTGGGAGAGGGGACAACAGGTCACGCACTGGGGAGTCATTTCAGGTGAGCTGGCGCCCCACTTACCCAGAGCTCTCTGTTGGTCACATGAGTATTCCTGTGAGATTTCCACAGGTGGCACCTCATTCCCAGCATAAGGCGCTAGTAGATTCAGGCGCAGCTGGGAATTTTATTGATTGTGCATTTTGTCATAGGTTAGGAATTCCCCTTCGGCCGGTAGAAGCCCCCTTTCCTGTCCACGCCCTAGACAGCCGGCCGTTGGGGTCGGGGCTGATCAGAGAAGTCACAGCACCACTTAAGATGACGACGCAGGGGGGTCATGAGGAGATCATTCAGTTTTATCTGATTGACTCTCCTGCGTACCCCGTGGTGCTGGGGCTTCCCTGGTTAAGCGCCCATGATCCTACCATTGCGTGGCAACAGAGGGCTCTTATGGAGTGGTCTTCCCAGTGTGTAGGGAAATGTCTAGGTGTTTCCTTAGGGGCGACCTCGGTAGAGAGTCCGAACCAAGTGCCCGCAATGCGCATTCCCCCTGAGTATGAGGACTTAGCACTTGTGTTCAGCAAAACGAGGGCAACACGGCTACCACCTCATAGACAGGGGGACTGTGCGATACATCTCCAAACAGGAGCGGCACTTCCGCAGAGCCGTGTGTATCCCCTGTCTCAAGAGGAGACTGCGGCTATGGAGACTTACATAGCCGAGTCCTTGGCACAGGGATACATTCGGTCCTCCACTTCCCCGGTTTCCTCGAGTTTCTTCTTTGTGAAGAAGAAGGACGGGGGTTTGCGCCCGTGTATTGATTACCGTAGTCTCAATCAGATCACGGTTAAGTACAGTTACCCTCTTCCACTGATTGCGACTATGACGGAGTCATTACGCGGAGCGCAGTTCTTCACAAAGTTGGATCTCAGGAGCGCGTACAATCTGGTGCGCATTAGGGAGGGGGATGAATGGAAAACGGCATTTAGTACCACCTCGGGTCATTACGAGTATCTCGTCATGCCATACGGGTTAATGAATGCTCCTTCAGTCTTCCAATCCTTTGTTGACGAGATTTTCCGGGACATGCATGGGCAGGGTGTGGTAGTGTACATCGACGACATCCTAGTGTACTCTTCTACACGAGCCGAGCATGTAGCCCTGGTGCGCCGAGTGTTGAGAAGACTGTTGGAGCATGACTTGTATGTCAAGGCAGAGAAATGCCTGTTCTTCCAGGAGTCCGTCTCCTTTTTGGGTTATCGGTTGTTCGCGTCTGGTGTGGAGATAGAGGTAGACCGTGTGTCGGCCGTGCGTAATTGGCAAACTCCAACCACTGTAAAAGAGGTGCAGCAGTTCTTGGGTTTTGCTAATTACTACCGGAGGTTTATCCGGGGCTTTGGACAGGTTGCAGCTCCCATTACGTCCCTGCTAAAGGGGGGTCCGGTTCGTTTGCAGTGGTCAGCTGAGGCGGACAGGGCATTTGTCAAACTGAAGAACCTGTTCACCTCGGCCCCGGTGCTGGCGCATCCGGATCCCTCTTTACCATTCCAAGTAGAGGTAGACGCGTCCGAGACCGGTATTGGGGCAGTCCTGTCACAACGGTCCGGCACGCCACCTAAGCTCCGCCCCTGTGCGTTCTACTCCAAGAAGCTCAGCTCGGCGGAGCGCAATTATGACGTTGGGGACAGGGAGTTGTTAGCTGTAGTCCAGGCCCTAAAGGTGTGGAGGCATTGGCTTGAGGGGGCTCAACACCCTTTCCTCATTCTGACTGATCACCGTAACCTGGAGTACATCCGGGCAGCTAGGAGATTGAACCCTCGTCAGGCTAGGTGGAACATGTTCCTGACCCGGTTTGTTTTTAAGATCACATACATCCCAGGGTCCCAGAACGGTAAGGCAGACGCCCTGTCCCGGCGGTATGACACAGAGGAGAGGGCCATTGAGCCTACTTCCATACTGCCGGAGTCTTGTCTGGTGGCTCCGGTGGTATGGGAGGTCGATGCGGAAATCGAGCGGGCACTGCGTACCGACCCTACTCCCCCCGAGTGTCCTGTGGGGCGGACGTACGTTCCGCTCGAGGTTCGTGATCGTCTTATTTATTGGGCTCATACATCACCCTCCTCTGGACATCCAGGTATTGGCCGGACAGTGCACTGCCTTAGCGTGAAATACTGGTGGCCAACGTTAGCTAAGGATGTGAGGGTTTATGTCTCCTCCTGCTCGGTGTGTGCCCAGTGTAAGGCGCCTAGACATTTGCCCAGGGGTAAGTTACATCCCCTGCCCGTTCCACAACGACCATGGTCCCACCTCTCGGTGGATTTTGTAACCGACCTACCCCCTTCCCAGGGGAATACCACCATTTTGGTCGTTGTGGATCGGTTCTCCAAGGCCTGTCGTCTCCTCCCAATGCCGGGTCTCCCTACTGCCCTACAGACCGCCGAGGCCCTATTTACCCACATGTTCCGGCACTATGGGGTCCCCGAGGATATTGTGTCTGACCGAGGTCCCCAGTTCACCTCCAGAGTCTGGGGGGCGTTCATGGAACGCTTGGGGGTCTCGTGAGCCTTACCTCGGGGTACCACCCAGAGAGCAATGGGCAGGTTGAACGAGTCAACCAGGATGTGGGTAGGTTTCTGAGGTCCTATTGCCGGTACCGGCCGGAGGAGTGGTCTAGGTATATCCCCTGGGCAGAGATGGCCCAGAACTCTCTCCGCCACTCCTCCACCAACTTAACACCTTTCCAGTGTGTTTTAGGGTATCAGCCGGTCCTGGCACCGTGGCACGAGAGCCAGATCGAGGCCCCTGCGGTGGACGAGTGGATTCGGCGCTCGGAGGAGACATGGGACGCTGCCCATGTCCATCTGCAGCGGGCCATCCGTCAACAAAAGGCGAGCGCCGATCGCCACCGCAGTGAGGGACCGGTGTACGCACCGGGAGATCGAGTCTGGCTCTCGACTCGAAACCTGCCCCTCCGCCTGCCCTGCCGGAAGCTGGGTCGGCGGTTTGTGGGGCCCTTTAAAGTCCTGAGAAGATTGAACGAGGTGTGTTACAGGTTACAACTGCCTATTGAGTACAATAATATTAACCCCTCGTTCCATGTGTCTCTTCTCAGGCCGGTGGTAGCTGGCCCACTCCAAGAAGATGAGATAGGAGAGACCCCTCCGCCCCCTTTGGACATCGAGGGGGCCCCGGCGTACAGGGTCCGGACCATCTTGGACTCGAGGCGCCGGATGAGTGGTCTCCAGTATCTCGTGGAGTGGGAGGGGTACGGTCCGGAGGAACGGTGCTGGGTACCTAGGAGGGACATCCTAGATCCATCCCTCTTGACTGAGTTCCACCGTGGGCATCCCACGCGCCCGGGTCCGCGTCCTCCTGGCCGTCCCCGAGGCCGGGGTCGGCGCACGGCTGGAGCCGCGCGTCAAGGGGGGGGTACTGTCACGGTTTCGGCCGAGACTGCTCCTCCTCCTGGTTCGGGCAGGCTTCGGCGTTCGCCGTCCCCGGAGTACTAGCTGCCACCGTTGAATGTTTCGTGGTGTGATTGCTTTGGTCTGTCTTGTACACCTGTGTCTGTTTGTGTTCTGATTAAGTGTCATATAAGTTCCCTGTTTGGTATTGGTTAGATTGTGTGTTGTTGTCTGCCTGTATTTTCGGAGCTGCGTTTTGACACTCTGTTTGTTTGTTTAGTGTTTACGCATGGTTTACGTATTCACTCGCCTCTGTTTGTTTTCGAGGCCGTGTATTGTAATTTAGCACTTTTGACTAGTAAAGTCTGTTGGACGAAGCCTCTGTGTCCTGCGCCTGACTCCTCCACCACATCCACATCGGTTCTACTGACACAGGCAATGGCTCCTGGTGGTGGTCTGTCTTATATAACTGGACAAGTATTGTAATAATGCTTGGTGGTATTGATAATCTCTCCATGTAGGTGGTGTTGATCAAAACTGTGGCTAGGGACTGGGGTGAGTTCCTGTCCCTCTCTACAGACTACTATGTGTATGCATGCGTGCCTGTTTGTGACAGATAGAAGCTGAATTGTATTCAGCATGGTGGAACTCTCCTGTCTACTTCCATTAATGCCCCTATCAGATTTAGATGCCCCCTTAACCCTTTCCTCACGACTGTTCCTGTTATTTTTTCACCAGTCTGGGGTGCAGTGCCTAGGTGCATATCTAGGATCAGCTTCCCCTCCCCCAATCCTCACCTTAACCATTAAGAGGGGGAAATGCAAAACTGACCCAAGATCAAGTGTCTAGGGGCAACTTCACCCTACTCTTTTGTTCACCAGCATATTGTTCATAGTCCTCCTTCCTGAGCATCAGAATCCACCTAACTGTGTCTGGCTGAGTTTAAACAGGCAGCCCAATTCAGATCTTTTGCCAATTATTTGCATGTCTAATACCTACAGTACCAGTCAAAAGTTTGGACACACCTACTCATTCCAAGGTTTTTCTTTATTTTTTACTATTTTCTACATTGTAGAATAATAGTGAAGACATCAAAACTATGAAATAACACAGATGGAATCATGTAGTAACCAAAAAAGTGTTAAACAAATTGTAGCTGTCTATTTACCACCACAAACCGATGCTGGCATTAAGACCGCACTCAATGAACTGTGTACGGCCATTAGCAAACAGGAAAACGCTCATCCAGATGCCCAGTGATACGAGCCTACCAGACGAGCTATACTACTTCTATGCTCGCTTCGAGGCAAGCAACACTGAAACAATCATGAGAACATCAGCTGTTCCGGACGACTGTGTGATCACGCTCTCCGTAGCCGATGTGAGTAAGACCTTTAAACAGGTCAACATTCACAAGGCCGCAGGGCCAGACGGATTACCAGGACGTGTACTCCGAGCATGCGCTGACCAACTGGCAAGTGTCTTCACTGACATTTTCATCCTCCCCCTGTCTGAATCTGTAATACCAACATGTTTCAAGCAGACCACCATAGTCCCTGTGCCCAAGAACACTAAGGTAACCTCCCTAAATGACTACCGACCCGTAGCACTCACGCCTGTAGCCATGAAGTGCTTTGAAAGGCTGGTCATGGCTCACATCAACACCATTATCCCAGAAACCCTAGACCCACTCCAATTTGTATACCGCCCCAACAGATCCACAGATGATACAATCTCTATTGCGCTCCACACTACCCTTTCACACCTGGACAAAAGGAACACCAGTGTGAGAATGCTATTCATTGACTACAGCTCAGTGTTCAACACCATAGTGCCCTCAAAGCTCATCACTAAGCTAAGGACCCTGGGACTAAACACCTCCCTCTGCAACTGGATCCTGGACTTCCTGGCGGGCCGCCCCCAGGTGGTAAGGGTAGGTAACAACACATCCGCCATGCTGATCCTCAACACGGGGGCCCCTCAGGGGTGCGTGCTCAGTCGCCTCCTGTACTCCCTGTTCACTCATGACTGCATGGCCAGGCACGACTCCAACACCATCATTAAGTTTGCCGATGACACAACAGTGGTAGGCCTGATCACCGACAACGATGAGACAGCCTATAGGGAGGAGGTCAGAGACCTGGCCGTGTGGTGCCAGGACAACAACCTCTCCCTCAACGTGATCAAGACAAAGGAGATGATTGTGGACTACAGGAAAAATAAGAGGACCGAGCACACCCCCATTCTCATCGACGGGGCTGTAGTGGAACAGGTTGAGAGCTTCAAGGTCCTTGGTGTCCACATCACCAACAAACTAACATGGTCCAAGCATACCAAGACAGTTGTGAAGAGGGCATGACAAAACCTAAGGAGACTGAAAAGATTTGGCATGGGTCCTCAGATCCTCAAAAGGTTCTACAGCTGCACCATCGAGAGCATCCTGACTGGTTGCATCACTGCCTGGTATGGCAACTGCTTGGCCTCCGACCGCAAGGCACTACAGAGGGTAGTGCATACGGCCCAGTACATCACTGGGGCCAAGCTTCCTGCCATCCAGGACCTCTATACCAGGAGGTGTCAGAGGAAGGCCCTGAAAATGGTTAAAGTCTCCAGCCACCCTAGTCATAAACTGTTCTCTCTGCTACCGCACGGCAAGCGGTACCGGAGCGCCAAGTCTTGGTCCAAGAGGCTTCTAAACAGCTTCTACCCCCAAGTCATAAGATTCCTGAACATTTTTATTTTTACTGCTGCTCTTTAATTATTTGTTACTTTTATTTCGTATTATTTGATATTTTATTTTTTTGTATGATTTTTTTTGGTATTCTTTCTTAAAACTGCATTGTTGGTTAAGGGATTGTAAGTAAGAATTTCACTGTAAGGTCTACACCTTTTGTATTCGGCGCATGTGACAAATAAAATTTGATTAGAAAATATATGTTATATTTGAGATTCTTCAAAATAGCCACCCTTTGCCTTGATGACAGCTTTGCACACTCTTTGCATTCTCTGAATCAGCTTCATGAGGTAGTCACCTGGAATCCATTTCAATTAACAGGTGTGCCTTGTTAAAAGTTAATTTGTGGAATTTTTTTCCTTCTTAATGTGTTTGAACCAATCAGTTGTGTTGTGACAAGGTAGGGGGGTATACAGAAGATAGCCCTATTTGGTAAAAGACCAAGTCCATATTATGGCAAGAACAGCTCAAATAAGCAAAGTGAAACAGCAGTCCATCATTACTTTAAGAAATAAAGGTCAGTCAATAAGGAACATTTGTTTTGCTCAGAAGTTTTTTTTTTTTTTGGCACGATCTGCCATTGTCATGACAACCACCCCAAGTTTAAAGGAACAGTAAAAGTAAATGAGCATTGCATCTTTGTGCTACTTCAGAGGCTACATCAGTGTGAATGCGTAAATCTGATATGGGTCACATGTAAAACTGCGTGTGTACAGTCAGAAAAAAAAGATCAGATTTGGGTCTGTGTCTGAAGGTGGGATAAAAGGTAAGGGAACTATTTTCCCACAGCTGCGAGGAGACATTTACCAACTAGCCCCTACACACACTGGTGAGGACACACACACACACACATTCCTGGCAGGCAGCTTGGGATGGTCATATGCCATCATAATAAGTGTGGAAATTGGCCCTAGATTAGTGAAGCTGACAGAGTTGCTGACACAGAGGGCGAGAAGAGAGAGGCTGACGCACAAGGTCACTTAACTGGAATCCGCCACACACAGCAGTGTGTGTGCGTGTGTGAGAGAGATTGGTAGTGTTTGTGTGTGAGAGAGATTGGGATTCTGTGTGTGTGTTTATTTATTTGTATTTTTAGTTTCTACATGTTCATTGCTTCTGCAGTGCTTGGTTTCCGGGGTTTAGGCCAGGTATTTGTAACTACTGATTTTAAATACATTTGATTTGATCTATCTTTTCAAGCCTCTGAGCTAACTGACATTCTATCATTGAGCGGATTAATGAATCCATATATATTATTGTAACTGTAATACTGAGGTTCACATGCAACATCCCCTAAGCATAGGATTCGTTATGTGCTTGTTGGTATGATGGACAGACAGACTGATGAAGGCTGATAGACAGACAGACGAAGGCTGACAGACTGACAGACAGACGCCATTCATTTACAGTACGCTGCTCTCTCACACACACACACACACACACACACACACACACACACTTGTGTGTGTCAGCTGTCTTTTGATGTGTGAAGGAGGACGCGAGGGAGTCTAGGGTTTGGTGGCTTTTCAGAGAAGGTTGACAGTGAGCAGCAGGGGTCTCTCTCGCTCTCGCTCTCGCTCTCGCTCTCTCTCTCTCTCTCTCTCTCTCTCTCTCTCGCTCTCTCTCTCTCTCTCGCTCTCTCTCGCTCTCTCTCTCTCTCTCTTTATTTCTCTCTCCACCCTCTCTCCCTCTCCCTTGTCATGTGTGCTTCATTTTCATGTCTCCACAATGTATGCTGTGCCGGCATGCCTGGCTCTGCTTAGTCTAACTTTAAAGTTGTATGTTAGACCTGACTGATTTCAAATAGAAATGTGGGTTTTAGATATGTCATTCTCATTGAAAGCAGATCTGATAATCAGTAGATCATTTATATGGGAGCCATTTTCCTGTTGCAAAGACACCTGCACTGTGTGCTAACATACTGTAGGTGAATTTATCATCTGTAGCACGATTTATGTAGTAACAAACAATTTCCATACATTTGGGAATTGTAGAATGTTAGAAACCATAGGAGGTTGTCAGTTAAGCACTGCACTGCCCTGTTCTGACTGGACAGTCCTGTAACAGTATGTCATAGCTTCACTCCGTATAGCAATTAACACTTCCATTCTGTGGGGAGAGGGAGGAGGGAGGGAGGCATGGGCTGGTTGAGGGATGTGTTCCTTCTGTCCCTCCGCCTGCCTATCTGTGTGTGTATTTCAACATGAGGACACTAGCTGTACAGGAATGTCCACGCAGTACAGTGATATTGCAACTAACTGGGTGACTTTAATTCCTCCAATCCCACGCTGGTAATGAGGACCAGGTGCCCTGTGGAGGAGAGGAGATCGAAACCCAGCCAGCCGTGACTGTCAAAACACTCTGAGTGATGATATCACACACACACACACACAGCCTGCAGATCTATTGCACCTCTTTCCACTCTCCTGACACGCCACTCAAATGACAAATAGCCCTTCAGACAGCTCTCTCTCACACACACACACACACACACACACACACACACACACACACACACACACACACACACACACACACACACACACACCCCTCAGGTGACAGACTGATGAATTAGCCCTCTCCTTCCCATGACAGAATCAGTTTTTTCTTTTCAGTGTTCATATACTGTAGAGGCAGATTCAAAGTTGAGATTCACGCACTTAAGACCCACCAGTTTGGAGAGGCTTTTAAAGTGAATACCTAAATCATGGCACGCTGCTGTACATGTCTGACCTGACTGTTGTCTTACCTGACTTATCTTACCTGACTGATGTACTTGTCTTACCTGACTGCTGTACTTATCTTACCTGACTGATGTACTTGTCTTACCTGACTGCTATAATTGTCTTACCTGACTGATGTACATGTCTTACCTGACTGATGTACATGTCTTACCTGACTGCTGTACTTATCTTACCTGACTGCTATACTTGTCTTACCTGACTGCTATACTTATCTTACCTGACTGCTGTACATGTCTTACCTGACTGCTGTACATGTCTTACCTGACTGCTGTACCTGTCTTACCTGACTGCTGTACATGTCTTACCTGACTGCTGTACATGTCTTACCTGACTGATGTACCTGTCTTACCTGACTGCTTTACTTGTCTTACCTGACTGCTGTACATGTCTTACCTGACTGCTGTACATGTCTTACCTGACTGATGTACCTGTCTTACCTGACTGCTGTACATGTCTTACCTGACTGATGTACCTGTCTTACCTGACTGCTGTACTTGTCTTACCTGACTGCTGTACATGTCTTACCTGACTGCTGTACATGTCTTACCTGACTGCTGTACTTGTCTTACCTGACTGCTGTACTTGTCTTACCTGACTGCTGTACATGTCTTAACTGACTGCTGTACTTGTCTTACCTGACTGTGGTACTTGTCTTACCTGACTGCTGTACTTGTCTTACCTGACTGTGGTACTTGTCTTACCTGACTGTGGTACTTGTCTTACCTGACTGCTGTACTTCTCTTACCTGACTGTGGTATGTGTCTTACCTGACTGTGGTACTTGTCTTACCTGACTGTGGTACTTGTCTTACTTGACTGCTGTACATGTCTTCGTAGACCTATGTCTTTATGTGTTTGTATTGATTTGATCTGAGGTTTGTGTCTGAGTTGTTTGTGGGTCGGAACAACACTAATACTGTGTTGTGTATGTGTGCTACTTCATCAGTTCCTCTTGGTTTGGCTGAACCTCTATTTATAATACACAGTTGTGACAGGCAGAGCAGGGGTAATGAATTGTTCATTTTTCTTATTGCAGAAAATTGAAAGTGGAGTGTTCTCTAAGGGTGGGCACTATAAAGGGAATAGTGTGCCATTTGGGATGCACCCTAAAAAAGTTTAATCAAAATATGACTAATAGTGTATTTGATGGAATCATTAGTTGTAAATCAGCAGTGTTTTACCCTCTCTTTCGACCAGCCCAGACCAGATATCCCACCGTCAACAATAAATGTGTATTCCAACCGCAGTAGATTTATTATTTGCTTACTGAGGCCTCTGTAGGAGTGTTTGCAGAGCTTAATGATACCAGCGGGAATAGAAGAAAATAGCATGCTTCAAATATCCGGTAAGATAAATCTGTCTTACACACATTAACACACATTTTATTATTATATATCAGCATTTTGTGTTTTCTGAAGATACAATCAGAAACTGGTATTTGTGCATGCTGTGTGGACAACTTTGTGGTTGTTTTTAAGTATGACCTTCCAGAGACCTTCCATTGTACATTTCCATTTCAGACAGTTGTTCAGCAGACCCCCTTGCCTAAAGAGACTTACTAAAGAGCATTAAAAATGGACGATGACTCACCACATAATAACAGGATGAACAAAGCCAATTAAGTGTTAGTAAAAATCACTAGAATAAAATAGACTTTGTTTATAGCTTGGGATTATGTCATGCAAACAGACTCATATAATATGTGTCTGGGTTGTTTGAAATGATGAGACAGAGCAGAATCAGATATTCTCATCAAAACACAATCAGACTATTCTCATCAAAACACAATCAGATATTCTCATCAAAACACAATCAGACTATTCTCATCAAAACAGAAACAGACTATTATCAAAACAGAATCAGACTGTTATCATCAAAGCAGAATCAGACTATTATCATCAAAGCAGAATCTGACTATTATCATCAAAACAGAATCGGACTATTATCATTGTTACGGATACAGGTATCCTGTGTCCTGTGTTTTTCTCTCCTTCTGCCCTAATCACAGGTGTCCTGTATGTTCCTGATTGGTGGTCGTTGAGGTGTCTGCTGATTGGACCAATCAGTGAACATTCCTGTGCATTGCACCACCTGTTACTCGTTTTTTCAATCACACATCCCATTATATAAAAACCAGTCACTTGTGTTTGTTGTGAGAGAGAGAGCCATGTTCCGTATGTGAGTATGGACACTGTGGTGTCCTGTTTTTGTTTACTCACTAAATTGCTGGTTACTCTGGTTGGTAATTTTGTTAGATTACTTTTTTGTATGTGAGTAATGGATACTGTGATGTCCTGTGTTTAGAGTACTCATTAATTTGCTGGCTACTCTGTTTGGTACTTTGTGTGGTTCTGGGAAAAGGGGAAGTTAAGCAAGCTGCCCTTGGGCATACATTTCCCGTAGAAAGAACTGTCTATAAACACTAGTTAGACCTGAGCGGACCACCCCCTGTACTTTTGTATGATTAGCAGTAGTTTAGCGGTTCTTGAGGCAGGTAAGATCAGTTTAGGGGTGTTTTACACTATTGTTTCATTTCTTGGGTCCTGCTCAGCCCTTTTTCCCAAACCTTTACCGTGTGTTCAGAAATAAACCATTTATGTTTGACGGTAGTTTATGGTTGTTGCGTAGTTTTTTCTCACTGTTCCATGTCACACGCCTAATTTGCCTGAATTATGTTACGGGTCTCATGTTCATCCCCCCTAGACGTTTAGAGCCACGGGATTCGTAACATAAAGTGGGGGCTCGTCTGGGATCTATCCCATGCTACTCATGCAAATTAGTAAGTGTCTGGTTCAGTGTTGAGCATCACTTAGCTATAACTACCTGTTTTTTTGTGTGTGTTCAGTATTCGACGGCTCGTGTTGCTAGTTTAGGATGGCTACTTTTGATTTGGACGCATTTTTGAAAACCCTACGTGGGAGGTTTTTGATAATTGCCGTAGAGTGGATCTACAGGCTTTGGCTGACCACTTTTCTGTACCCATACCGAGGGGTTTAGTGAAAGCAGAAGTTAGGGAAGTAGTGCTAGCGATATTGTTGAACGAGCGAGTGCTTGAGTTACCGCTGCCTGAGTCTGCTGCTCCTGTAGGGGATGTGGTTGCTGTTCCTGTAAGCCCATCAGTGTCTGAGGACGAGACTAAGGCTCCAGCCACATTGCCCCGTTATGACCCACTCTCCCCACTGACTGACAGTGATGCCAGGATGGATGTCCGCTCGACACGGCTCCAAATGGAGGCGGAAGAGCGGGCACAAATCAGGCTAGACAAACTGGAGAAGCGTAAGATGGAACTGGAGACGCGTAGGCTTGATCAAGAACTGGAGACGCGTAAGATGGAACTGGAGACGCGTAGGCTTGATCAAGAACTGGAGATGCGTAAAATGGAACTAGAGGCAGAAACAGCGAGGTTAGTCTCTGCTCATACTATGCCTGCTAGTGAGCCATCCTCACCAGCTGTGTCGTCTGCTACGTTTGATATTAGTAGGCAGATCACCTTGGTACCTGTGTTCAGGGAGTCAGAGGTTGATTCCTATTTCAGTGTTTTTGAACGTATAGCAGTAGCATTGAAATGGCCCAAAGAGGTATGGTGCCTATTACTTCAGTGTAAACTAACAGGTAAAGCCCAAGAGGTTCTGGCAGCGCTACCTCTTGAAGACAGTTTGAATTATGACGTGGTCAAAGCTACTGTTCTTTGTGCCTATGAGCTTGTTCCTGAGGCATATCGACAGAGATTTAGGTCTCATAAAAAGTCTCCTACTCAGACTTATGTGGAGTTTGCTAGAGACAAAGGAAATCTGTTTGACAAATGGCACAGTGCTAGTAAAGTAACTGATTTTAACTCTCTACGGGAGTTAATCTTGTTAGAAGAGTTTAAAAATTGCTTACCCGAACGCATTGTAGTTTATCTGAACGAACAGAAAGTATCCTCACTGTCGGAAGCGTCTGTATTGGCAGACGAGTTTGTGTTGACGCATAAGAGCGTGTTTTCGGCTCGTACGGAGGGCAGGGCTGCGGAGTTGCTAACTTTTAGTCCTAGTCGACCAGCAGTACATCCAGCACGCCCAAAAGATGTGCGTCACTGTTTCTATTGTCATAAGGTGGGACATATGGTTAATGATTGCTTTCTGCTAAAACGCAAACCGGGGATGCCTCAGCACGCCAGGCCGCCAACGGGTGTTGGGCTGATTCGTACGGTTGTAAGGCCGGAATCAAGACAGAGGCCTCATACTGAATGTGGTTTGAAAGTCCCTGTCCCAGATCACAGTTATGAACCGTTCATTTTTGAGGGGTTTGTTTCTATATCAGATGACGAAGCGTCTCAGCGTCCAGTTAGAATCCTCAGAGATACTGGTGCGGCGCAGTCGTTCATACTATCTGATGTGTTGCCCTTGTCCAATAATACATATTGTGGTTCCAATGTGTTAGTACAAGGAATTGAAATGGGATTTGTCCCAGTGCCATTGCACTTTGTGAACGTACACTCTGAGTTAGTCAGTGGATTGTTCAGAGTGGGCGTACGTCCTATGTTGCCAGTAAAAGGTGTGACATTTATAATGGGCAACGATATTGCCGGAGGAAAGGTGATACCCGTATTGGAGGTATTGGATAAAAGTGACCAGTCTCTCTCCGAGGAGCTGGCACAGGGTTATCCAGATGTGTTCCCCGCTTGTGCTGTCACACGTGCTCAAGCACGACAAGTGGGTGAAGTGATAGATTTGTCGAACACGATTCTATTCAGAGAGTGTGACCCAGAGGATAGTTCGGGTGCTACCTCTGGTAAGCTGGTGCAGTCTGACCAACAGCCCAGAGAAAGGAAGAAGGATGTGGAACTTGTTGCTGAGGCAATACAGTTACCAGTTACTCGTGAGCAGCTGATCGCTAACCAACAGGTTGACATTAGCCTGGCTAAATGTTTTTCTAGTGTTGTCTCAGAGGAGGAGCTAAAGAAGAAAAACATGGCATACTTCATTGATGGTAATCTCCTCATGCGTAAATGGACATCCCATGTTGACGCTGGCGGAGATTGGAATGCTGTTTACCAAATAGTGATTCCTACAGCCTTTCGACAAAATGTTTTATCCCTCGCTCATGATCACCAGTGGTCCGGACATCTGGGAGTCACCAAGACTTATGATCGAGTTTTGCGACATTTCTTTTGGCCTGGTTTAAAGCAAGATGTGGCTCAGTTCTGTCGGACTTGCCACACCTGTCAAGTAACTGGGAAACCGAACCAGGTTATTTCCCCCGCGCCTCTTTGTCCCATACCGGCCATAGGTGAACACTTCGAACATGTGATGGTTGATTGTGTTGGACCATTACCAAAAACAAAATCTGGTAACCAGTTTATGTTGACAATTATGTGTGTGGCCACCAGGTACCCAGAGGCCATTCCTCTGCGAAGGATTACTGCTCCGGTGGTGAGTAAAGCGTTGATCAAATTCTTCTCAACTTTTGGGTTACCTAAGGTGATACAAACTGATCAGGGTACGAATTTCCTTTCTACACTTTTCAAACAAGTGTTAAAATCCTTGTCAGTTACACACCGTGTGTCAAGCGCATATCACCCAGAGTCTCAGGGTGCGCTTGAACGTTGGCATCAGACACTGAAGTCTATGCTCCGTAAATATTGCTTGGAATCTGAGAAAGATTGGGATGAGGGAGTTCCTCTAGTTTTGTTTGCTGTCCGTGAGACAGTACAGGAATCCCTAGGGTTCAGCCCAGCGGAACTGGTGTTTGGACACACCATGAGAGGACCTATGAAAGTCCTTAAGGATCAGTTTTTGTCACAAGAGTTGTGTGTGAAAGAAAATGTGTTGGACTACGTTAGTCGCTTTCGTGAGCGCCTACATGCTGCCTGTGCTCTAGCAAAGGAAGCGCTGTCTTCCTCACAGAAACGGATGAAACGACAATATGACACACAGGCTGTTTCTCGTTCACTGCAGCCAGGTGACCAAGTTCTTGTATTGTTGCCTGTGCCAGGAGCGTCATTGTCAGCACGTTTCTCTGGTCCTTATGTCATTGAAAAGAAACTAAGTGAAACTGACTACGTGATACAGACTCCTGATAGAAAACGCCAATCTCGTGTGTGCCACGTTAACATGTTGAAGACATACCACACCAGACCCGTCACTCAGGTAGACAGTCCAGAGAAACTGGCCGAGTCGGCTGTCTCTATTGCTGCTACGGCTGTAGTGGGAGGTCATGTTAATGATGTGGACGGAGATGGTTTGGAGTTGCGCAATACTCAGCAGCAGTGTGCTAGATTGCCCAATTCAGAGATGCTGCTGTCTCTCCCGTCAAGCCTGATTCATTTAACGGACAGACAGTCAGATGATATTGTGAGACTATTACACAGCTTTCCGTGTCTTTTTAATGATGTTCCTACATGTACAAATGTGTTAGAACATGACATTAATGTTGGAAACGCTGCACCTATCAAGCAACATCCTTATCGTGTCAACGTCTCTAAAAGAAAGATAATGAGGAATGAGATCGGTTATTTGCTGGAGAATAACCTGGCTATGCCAAGTTCAAGTCCTTGGAGTTCTCCGTGCATTCTGGTTCCTAAACCTGATGGCACATCCAGATTATGTACGGACTATCGGAAGGTCAATGCTGTCACAGTGCCCGACTCGTTCCCGTTACCCAGACTGGATGACTGTATTGATACTGTTGGTGCTGCTACTTATGTAACCAAACTAGATCTTCTAAAAGGTTACTGGCAGGTGCCGTTAACCCCACGTGCCTCCGACATCTCTGCCTTTGTGACCCCAGATCACTTCCTACAATATGCTGTCATGGCATTTGGGATGCGGAACGCACCAGCCACTTTCCAACGCCTGGTTAACACAGTATTGGCTGGAGTTCCTAATTGTAGTGCTTACCTTGATGATCTGGTAATTTATTCAACTGAGTGGTCTGATCATGTTAACACTCTAAGGGTAGTGTGTGAACGTCTAGCAACCGCTTCTCTAACCCTGAACTTAGCAAAGTGCGAGTTTGGGAAGGCCACTGTTACTTATCTTGGTAAACAGGTCGGCCATGGTCAGGTGCGCCCTCTAGATGCCAAGGTCTCGGCTATAAACGCATTTCCCGCACCTACCACCAGAAGAGAGCTATGCCGTTTTTTAGGGATGGTTGGCTACTACCGTAGTTTCTGTAAAAATGTATCTGCTGTAGTTGCTCCATTAACGGATTTGCTCAGTCCGGCGAGAAAATTTGTATGGTCTGAAGATTGTCGTACTGCTTTCAACACTGCTAAAGCACTCTTATGTAGTACTCCTGTTCTTGCTGCGCCAGATTTTGAACGACCGTTTAAACTGGAGGTAGATGCAAGTGCCAGAGGTGCTGGGGCTGTTCTACTGCAGCAAGACCAGAGTGGAGTGGACCATCCTGTCTGTTATTTTTCACGGAAATTTAACAAATGTCAGACAAACTATTCCACCATTGAACAAGAAGCTCTAGCTTTGTTGTTAGCTCTGCAGTACTTTGAAGTTTATGTTGGTTCCAGTGCATTACCAGTGATAGTGTATACTGACCATAACCCCTTAGTTTTTCTCCACCGGATGTACAACCAGAACCAACGCCTTATGCGTTGGGCACTTGTCGTGCAAAATTATAATTTGGAGATCCGCCACAAAAAGGGGTTGGATAATGTGTTGGCAGATGCTTTGTCTCGTGTGTAATGATCTAGGTTTTTTTTTGTTATCCCGGCAGGATGATTTGTGAATTTTGGATGTTGTGATAGTACGTGTGTCGCAAACCATTGTGGTTTGCTCTTTTAAGGGTGGGAGTGTTACGGATACAGGTATCCTGTGTCCTGTGTTTTTCTCTCCTTCTGCCCTAATCACAGGTGTCCTGTATGTTCCTGATTGGTGGTCGTTGAGGTGTCTGCTGATTGGACCAATCAGTGAACATTCCTGTGCATTGCACCACCTGTTACTCGTTTTTTCAATCACACATCCCATTATATAAAAACCAGTCACTTGTGTTTGTTGTGAGAGAGAGAGCCATGTTCCGTATGTGAGTATGGACACTGTGGTGTCCTGTTTTTGTTTACTCACTAAATTGCTGGTTACTCTGGTTGGTAATTTTGTTAGATTACTTTTTTGTATGTGAGTAATGGATACTGTGATGTCCTGTGTTTAGAGTACTCATTAATTTGCTGGCTACTCTGTTTGGTACTTTGTGTGGTTCTGGGAAAAGGGGAAGTTAAGCAAGCTGCCCTTGGGCATACATTTCCCGTAGAAAGAACTGTCTATAAACACTAGTTAGACCTGAGCGGACCACCCCCTGTACTTTTGTATGATTAGCAGTAGTTTAGCGGTTCTTGAGGCAGGCAAGATCAGTTTAGGTGTGTTTTACACTATTGTTTCATTTCTTGGGTCCTGCTCAGCCCTTTTTCCCAAACCTTTACCGTGTGTTCAGAAATAAACCATTTATGTTTGACGGTAGTTTATGGTTGTCGCGTAGTTTTTTCTCACTGTTCCATGTCACACGCCTAATTTGCCTGAATTATGTTACGGGTCTCATGTTCATCCCCCCTAGACGTTTAGAGCCACGGGATTCGTAACAATCATCAAAACAGAATCTGACTATTATCATCAAAACAGAAGCAGATTATTATCATCAAAACAGAATCAGACTATTATCATCAAAGCATAATCAGACTATTATCATCAAAACAGAATCGGACTATTATCATCAAAACAGAATCAGAGAGTCAGATGAAAACAAAGTGGTATTCTAACTGACATATGATGAGTGAAAAAGAAAATCACCATGGTTACATCTCAAATGGCACCCTATTCCCTACATAGTGCACTACTTTTGACCAAAGCCATATGGTCAAAAGAAGTGCACTAAAAGGGAATAGGGTGGAATTTGGGACGTAGCCCATGTCTGTAGCCAGAACACAAACCAGAACAATAGTCATCAGTTCAAATCATTTACGTCTTACATCTATTTCAACCTCACAACAAAAATGTGCAAATGAACTGCACTACATGGGGAATATGTTGCCATGTGGGACACAGACAGATATAGATCAATAGAATAGAAGTGTGCTGTTTAGATTGCTGTTAGTGTTCATTACCTTTCTAACTGTGTGTATGTGTGTGTGCGTGCATGTTTACAGAACTGTTCATTCTTTCTCAAAAAAGATTACAGATCAAAATTAGCCTTTTGGCTAAATAAAAAAATGTGCACACTTACAGAAATGTTGATTAATGTGCATTGTTGCTGCCCAATGAGTGTAATAAAATGAAGTACAAACGTCGCTATTTGTTTTTCAGACGGTCATATTCATCAGCGCTCAATATCAATCAGATCCTTCTATTTACCAAATCTCTATTGCAAACACACTCAAGAAAAACAATCACAATCCTATAATATCTCCTTGTTGTTAAGATTTTAATCAGCCTCGATCTCAGTGTAAAACAGGATAAATGGATTGGTGTTGTGTGCAATTTGTTGTTTGAGATTTATAGTGTCTATCACAGAAAGTGGCAGCTGTGGCCTTTCGGGTGTTATGGCTAAATGTTATTCCCCGCCAATCTGGCTGCCATTCAGTGAGAGATAAGATGCCTGATCAACAATACATCAGGGTATTAGATGTTATATTGTCCGCTGGGGTGTTTCCTCACCTCTGGTGAACCCATCAAGATGTGGAGAAGAAGTTGCATTTCTACTTGATTTGATGGGGATACACTCTTTGAAAGAAAGGTGCTATCTAGAACCTAAAAGGGTTCTTCGGCTGTACCCTTTGAAGAACCCTTTTTGTTCCAGGTAGAACCCTTTTAGGTTCTATGTAAAGCCATATCCACAGAGGGTTCTAAATGGAACGGAAAAGGGTTCCACCTGTAAGCAAAAAGGTTATTCAATGGCGACAGCCGAAGAACCCTTTTGGAACCCTTTGTTCTAAGAGTGTAGCCTACCTTAAGAGCTGAAATGAACCTCTCTCGCGCTCTCTCTCTCTTTTCTTCAGTCTGAGAGAGTAAAGAGATGTGTGTCATATTGCCTCTGGTGACAGGTAACATTTTTGAGTTAGCACTCGATGGTTGGGCTGTGGCCAAATCCACAGCCATCAATTTACATTTTAGTCATTTAGCAGATGCTCTTATCCAGAGCGACTTACAGTTAGTGCATTCATCTTAAGATAGCTATGTGGGACAACCACATATCACAGTCATCGTAAGTACCTCTTTCCTGAATAAAGTAGCTATCAGCAAAGTCAGAGCTAGGAAGGGGGGAAAAAAAGTAAATTGTGAGTGTTGGTTCATGAAAGGCATATTTTGGGGGGAGGGCCAAGAGACCAGAGGTGGCAGAACGGAGTGCGCGTGTTGGGGTGTAGGGTTTGAGCATAGCCTGAAGGTAGGGAGTTCCTCTTGCTGCTCCGTAGGCAAGTACAATCACACACACATTTATCACCGCAATAGCCAATGTAAGCATCCTGATACAAAAGGCCAGTAGTGCATCACACTTCTGATGATGTATCAGTTGAGTTACTCCAACACAATGACCTGTAAATACTAGGATGTAACTACTGAAATATACCACACCACTGATTTCTTCAGTCCTGAGTCGGACTAGGGCCAAGACTCAATCCGAGGCATAATGAAGAGCGCTGTCAACAATGTGACTTTTAAAGGCAATGTATCCGGGTTTGTAAAGATCACATTCATAATCGCTGCAGATGTCAGCTTAATTGAAAATGACCTTTTAAATGTCAAATGTACTGCAACGCGCCTCGGATTGATTTCTGGCCTAGGTTGTATATCTTAAGACACAACAGTTTTTTTCATGGGGTTTTGAATTATCTGATTAATTGTTACAGCTAAGCATCAAGAAAGAAAATGTAATTGAATGTATCATTCATCTTGGTGTGGGTGAAGCCTGTTACACACTTCATCCCTTGTTTTTAAGAGGGTCATTTTTCAGAGGGAGCAGGCATCGTTTCCTAAATGTATAATACATTATCAGGCGACGAATAAGGATTGTTAAGTCTCTAACGGCTGCGTCACAAATGGCACCTTATTCTCTATATAGTATACTACTTTTGACCAGGGCTCATAGTGAATAGATGGAATAGAGTGCCATTTGGAACACAGGCTCTGTGTCTGAGAACATGAGCAGCCAATAGAACTAACACATTGCTCAATACGCAGTGGTGTGTGTGTCTGTGTGTGTGTGTGTGGAACTAACACACTGCTCGTTATAGCTTTATGAAGTGTGGGAGAGTGAGGGGAGTTTTTACAGTAATCTATTGAGGAGAATATGTATCATGATGACAGAGTGAGGGGAGTTTTTACAGTAATCTATCGATAAGAATATGTAATATGATGACAAACAAGCTATCAGAGCCCTGTTCTGACAATATTGAATTAGAGGCGGAGAGAGGGAACGAGAGTAGGAGGGAGAGAGAGAGCGGTGTGAAAGATTGTGTGTGTGTACGTGTGGTTCCACATCTCCAGCATCCATTTCTACTTTGAGACCCGTTTGGTTGTAATGCATTCAGCTAATGGCTATTTAGACAATATTGGTTCTTCATAGTGTCAGTGGTAGTGCTATGCTTCTCTAAATGAGTATATCCCACGACCTAGCAGGGGTACGGGAGACTTTGTGTGGGTCAGAAGTAGTGCACTACAAAGGGAATAGGGTGCCAGTTGGGACATAGCCTTAAAGCCTCACTGACTCAAGGTCCTGCTGCTGAACCTACAGAGTGATAAACGTGTGTGACTGTGTGTGACTGTGTGACTGTGTGTGTGAGTGTGTGACTGTGTGTGTGAGTGTGTGACTGTGTGTGTGAGTGTGTGACTGTGTGTGTGAGTGTGTGACTGTGTGTGTGAGTGTGTGACTGTGTGTGTGAGTGTGTGACTGTGTGTGTGAGTGTGTGACTGTGTGTGTGAGTGTGTGACTGTGTGTGTGAGTGTGTGACTGTGTGTGTGAGTGTGTGACTGTGTGTGTGAGTGTGTGACTGTGTGTGTGAGTGTGTGACTGTGTGTGTGACTGTGTGTGACTGTGTGTGTGAGTGTGTGACTGTGTGTGTGAGTGTGTGACTGTGTGTGTGAGTGCGTGACTGTGTGTGTGACTGTGTGTGTATGCACATGTGTTTGTGTGTGAGCGAGAGAGAGTGAGCGTGCTTGCCTGTGTCGTGACAAACAATAGGACATTAAGCGTTATGGCTGTTTTATCTTGAACTTGTTTCATGTCACTATTGTGAAACACTCAGACAACCCATTCCATAGGGCAACGTCCCCAATGGCACCCTATTCCCTCTATAGTGCACTACTTTTGACCAGGGCCCATAGGATGTCCCTTTGGAACGCATCCTCAATACACTAGAGATGACAATAAGAAGTTTTGCAGGAAGATGAGATAGCAAAGACAAATGGTTAGTGTATATAATAGAGACTCATCATCAGGATACAGTCCAGCTATGAAAACATCATAGGAGAGCACTAGAACCAGGAGAGAGCAACAATTGGGGTGAAGGCACCCAGTGGGAGATAGCCGTGTGTGGGGGTGGGGTGTTTGTACAGGTGTGTGCGCAAATGTGTGTGTGCATGATGGCCTGTGGATTTTAATAATAAATCCCATCAGTAACCATGAAAATCCCAATTATAGGACTCAGCAGAAGAACACACACACTCTGGTGTGCCGAGATTTTCCCAAGGTGACTGCTAGTCCGAGCTGTCACCCGGGCGTGGGACCAGAGAGGACGTGGTGGGGCCTTCCCCTTTCAACATGCCCGATTATGAGGCTGATTGGTGGGGGAAGGAGAGTGGGACGGCAGGGGGGATGTGGAGGTCTCTAAAAATACCAGCTCATGAGGATCGTCTCCTGCTGGGTGTGAGGATGTAACAGAGGATGTAACAGAGAAGCCCAGACCCAGCAGTCTATACTCTGTCACATGCACCAGCATTAGCACTGTTCACTGCTGTAGGCCAACATCCAACCTAGAATTGTCTCTCTGGCAGGAAATGATTTAGCATTAGCACTGAGTGCTCTCGTTTGCTGTTAATGTCCGACTGAGTTTTAATCAAATCGATTTCCGGTATTGCAAGCAGCATTGACAAGGTTTTCCTTGACTTTCACTTTCACTGATTGAATACTTGAAAAGCTGCTTTGACTGTATAATAGTTTACACCTTTTACTTCTGCCAAAAATGTATCATAGTCCTGAATATTTGTATTCTGAGAACATTTTGAAATGTGTTTATTTGGTGCAGTCGTTAGAGGTACTGCCCAGGGCATACAGGGTATGTGTGTGTGTGTGTGTGTGTGTGTGTGTGTGTGTGTGTGTGTTTATTTGACCTTTATTTAAGCAGGGAGTCACCATTGAGACCAGGGTCTCTTTCACAAGGGAGCCCTGCATATACAATTTCATAAGACAAATCAAATACAATATAAAACAAGTAATTAAAATACAGCCCCACAAAAATATTAAAGAAAAACAATTACATTCCTCAATAACAAGGTCCCCAATCAATATTTTCAATTGCCCGAGCGGCACCAGAACATCCTATTGTAATATATTTTGTAGTTGGTTACAGCAATGAGGTGCTTTAAAACTAAAAGAGGATTTAACCTAGTTCGGTGGAGACCCGAGGAACCTCGAGAGTTAACCAACCCTGTGAACGGGGTCATCTCATGTTTGCATATTTTAACAGTGAAGTTAGGTAACTCAAGCTGGTGTGGTAGAGCTTTGTAGGGCGCTATGGAAGGGCGCTGTGGTAGGATGCTATGGTAGGGTGAAATCAAAGGGCAATATGGTAGGGTGCTATGGAAGGGCACTATGGTAGGGCACTATGGTAGGGTGCTATGGTAGGGTGCAATGGAAGGGTGCAATGGAAGGGCGCAATGGATGGGTGCTATGGTAGGGTGCAATCAAAGGGCAATATGGTAGGGTGCTATGGAAGGGCACTATGGTAGGGTGCTATGGAAGGGCACTATGGTAGGGCACTATGGGAGGGTGCTATGGTAGGGTGCAATGGAAGGGTGCAATGGAAGGGCGCAATGGAAGGGCGCTATGGTAGGGTGCAATGGAAGGGCGCTATAGTAGGGTGCTATGGTAGGGTGCAATGGAAGGGCACTATGGTAGGGTGCTATGGTAGGGTGCAATGGAAGGGCACTATGGTAGGGTGCAATGGAAGGGCGCTATGGTAGGGTGCAATGGAAGGGCGCTATGGTAGGGTGCTATGGTAGGGTGTAATGGAAGGGCACTATGGTAGGGTGCATTGGAAGGGCACTATGGTAGGGTGCAATGGAAGGGCGCTATGGTAGGGTGCTATGGTAGAGCACTATGGTAGGGCACTATGGTAGAGCGCAATGGAAGGGTGCAATGGAAGGGCGCAATGGAAGGGCGCTATGGTAGGGTGCATTGGAAGGGCGCTATGGTATGAGTGTATGCTGAAGAAGGAGTAGATACAGTGAGGGAAAAAAGTATTTGATCCCCTGCTGATTTTGTACGTTTGCCCACTAACAAAGAAATGATCAGTCTATAATTTTAATGGAAGGTTTATTTGAACAGTGAGAGACAGAATAATAACAAAAACATCCAGAAAGACGCATGTCAAAAATGTTATAAATGTATTTGCATTTTAATGAGGGAAATAAGTATTTGACCCCCTCTCAATCAGAAAGATTTCTGGCTCCCAGGTGTCTTTTATACAGGTAACGAGCTGAGATTAGGAGCACACTCTTAAAGGGAGTGCTCCTAATCTCAGCTTGTTACCTGTATAAAAGACACCTGTCCACAGAAGCAATCAATCAATCAATCAGATTCCAAACTCTCCACCATGGCCAAGACCAAAGAGCTCTCCAAGGATGTCAGGGACAATATTGTAGACCTACACAAGGCTGGAATGGGCTACAAGACCATCACCAAGCAGCTTGGTGAGAAGGTGACAACAGTTGGTGCGATTATTCGCTAATGGAAGAAACACAAAAGTACTGTCAATCTCCCTCGGCCTAGGGCTCCATGCAAGATCTCACCTCGTGGAGTTGCAATGATCATGAGAACGGTGAGAAATCAGCCCAGAACTACACGGGAGGATCTTGTCAATGATCTCAAGGCAGCTGGGACCATAGTCACCAAGAAAACAATTGGTAACACACTACGCCGTGAAGGACTGAAATCCTGCAGCACCCGCAAGGTCCCCCTGCTCAAGAAAGCACATATACAGGCCCGTCTGAAGTTTGCCAATGAACATCTGAATGATTCAGAGGAGAACTGGGTGAAAGTGTTGTGGTCAGATGAGACCAAAATCGAGCTCTTTGGCATCAACTCAACTCGTCGTGTTTGGAGGAGGAGGAATGCTGCCTATGACCCCAAGAACACCATCCCCATCGTCAAACATGGAGGTGGAAACATTATGCTTTGGGGGTGTTTTTCTGCTAAGGGGACAGGACAACTTCACCGCATCAAAGGGACGATGGACGGGGCCATGTACCGTCAAATCTTGGGTGAGAACCTCCTTCCCTCAGCCAGGGCATTGAAAATGGGTCGTGATGGGTATTCCAGCATGACAATGACCCAAAACACACGGCCAAGGCAACAAAGGAGTGACTCAAGAAGAGGCACATTAAGGTCCTGGAGTGGCCTAGCCAGTCTCCAGACTTTAATCCCATAGAAAATCTGTGGAGGGAGCTGAAGGTTCGAGTTGCCAAACGTCAGCCTCGAAACCTTAATGACTTGGAGAAGATCTGCAAAGAGGAGTGGGACAAAATCCCTCCTGAGATGTGTGCAAACCTGGTGGCCAACTACAAGAAACGTCTGACCTCTGTGATTGCCAACAAGGGTTTTGCCACCAAATACTAAGTCATGTTTTGCAGAGGGGTCAAATACTTATTTCCCTAATTAAAATGCGAATCAATTTATAACATTTTTGACACGCGTTTTTCTGGATTTTTTTTTGTTATTCTGTCTCTCACTGTTCAAATAAACCTACCATTAAAATTATAGACTGATCATGTCTTTGTCAGTGGACAAACGTACAAAATCAGCAGGGGATCAAATACTTTTTTCCCTCACTGTATCAGACTCCTCTTGAGGACCGATGAAGCTGGCAGCGCTCCATAGATCCTGTGTGCGAGCATGCTTGTGCTTGTGTGAAGAAGTGTGTTGGTGTGTGAGGGGAATAAAATGTGTGGTTCCACCCTGCTTGGAGTAGAACTGCATCTTCCCAGCCACATAATTTACTGCATTGTCCCAACACAAGGGTCCGTCTCGTAGCGTACACCCTCCGATAGAACCGCTAATGAGCACAAACACACATATACACACATATATACACACACACACACACAAACACACACACACACACACACACACACACACACAGGGTCACTAATGAACCATAGCAAGACTACCAGACAGCCCAGCTATTGATACACAAGCTGCACACGGAGACAGCACTGGTCAGTCGCTGCATTCAGAAGGTGTACCACTCCGCTCCTGTATCAGAATCCTAATGAGGTACCAGGGATGAGTCCACAAATGGCACCCTATTCCCCATTTAGTGCACTACTTTTGATCAGAGCCTATTTGACCAGAGCCCAAGGCTCTAGTCAAAAGTAGTGCACTAAATAACTAAATATGGAATAGGGTGCCGTTTGGCATGCAGCCAAGGAGTCAAAACACAGGCAGCGGATTTCACAGTGTCTGGTCTGACCCTGGCTGAACTAAACCTATTGTCATGGAGTAGAAGGGAGACATACTGCCACTGCTTCATTTGTGATGTGCCGGAACATTGTTAACCTATAGGGTCCGGGAAAATGTGCCCTTCTATAAACACATTTTCATGCAATTCTACATCATTTTACAAGACTGGAGACTTAGCAGAATCTTTTTAATACTGCACAAAAGACCGAAATGACAGGCTACTTTGACAGAGACAAACTGAGAATCGGAGAACAATAAAAATTGTTTTTGTCTTAAATCCATCAGTATCCTAGGCCTCAGTGTGTGAAGACACACATTGTACAATATGAGGAGGAAAGTATAGTCCTAAAAAAGCTCTCAAGTTTCACTGACTCACCTGTTTTGGCTGCATGCTGTTCACTGACAGATTAGCCGCGCGTTCCCGACACCTTGTGATTGGGATACACACAATTCACAGCTAGGCAATTTTTTAAAGGGAGTTATTGATCCTATGTGGCTAAATTATAGGCCTAATCCTGGTGTAGTATTCTGAATTAGTTAATCTATTTCTTAACGCACAGCAGTAGACCTAATTCAATAACTTTGGCAAATGTATTTCAATTTAACAGAGGTGCTGCAGCACAGATCCCACGGCTATGATTCTATAAGGAAATAAATGATGAAGTGCTACGCTGGAGAGATGACAGTTGCAGGCTCATGTCTATCAGAGCAGAGAGAGGGAGGGAGATCATAGAAAGTAAATCTCATTCTAGTTCTGTGAGAGATAGGCTACAGGCTCGCTTCTCTCTCTCTCTCACCACAGCAACGGCCACGCATTGGTCTCAAGACTACAATGTTGTGCAAACCATAAGCCCAGGCCGCCCAACCTAAATCAATTCTTATCAGGCGGGGGCTGAAAATCTACGTTTTCACATTATGTTTTTTAAGGCAGCAGGAGGCAACTCGAATTAACTTGTTTACATTGCAAACTGTAAAACCATTTATTCGTGCCACGAGTGTTACCGGATCCTGGCGAATAGGTTCCCGGAACAAAACAGTCCAAAACTAAGATGTGCCAGATCCTGTTCCGGCATGATCCGGCTCAAATTAAGCATTGCATACTGGCAGTGTAGTAGTCAGACACTAGCCATAGTGCAGAGATGTGGATCAGATCTCAACTAATGCGTGTTCAACTTAAAGCATCCTGTTAATTATGCATTGATGTCAATGGGTGATTTGTGAGAAAGTTTGAGTTGAGCAGAAGTAGCAATACCAGGGGTTGGAACCAACATTATTTTCCAATCGTTTCGTTGTGAACAGAACCACATAATTTTATTTTGATTCCAGTGTTCCGACCAGCATAATAAAGTTCTGAACCGGTTCGAAACAGAAAAAAGTACTGGTTTATATTGTTCCTTTCTGTTCCCTTTTTAACTTGTGAAATGGACAGAATTTTTACATTTAGCTCAATAAATAACTCCAGCAATCAGTACAGATACAGCAGCTTTCTATGGACCGGGAAAGCTAGTTGTTTACATGCTTGATGGGCAGACAAGTGTAGGGAGAGATGCAACTGACATTTTGTGGGGTGGGGAGAGAGCGAGGGAGGGAGAGGGGTGGATATGCAGGAGGCTAGGCTTGAAGTGCTGGACATCATGACATGACATGCATCATAATGTGTTTAGGAAATAAGTAGACCTATCATTACTTCACTGAATTACATAATTAAATGCTAGCTAGATACATAGCTATGGAGGAACGGCTAATATGGAGGAACTTTGAACGTCAGAGAGTTGGCTCAATGCTGAGGCTAGCTCAATGCCCTGTACCAGCGCTAGCTAACAAGTTGTCTTACCTTTTTGTGTTTAAAAAAGTAATATTTGAAATGTGATAACTATAGTACCCTTAACAGTGGAGGCTGCTGAGGGGAGAACGGCTCATAATAATGGCTGGAATGGAGTAAATGGATTGGTATCAAAAACATTGTTTGATACCATTCCATTCCATTCCATCCATTAAACTCCATTCCAGGCATTATTATGAGCTGTTCTCCCCTCAGCAGCCTCCACTCATCCTTAACTAGCCTAGAACACTATAGGTAGACACTGGAAGGAGAAGTTTCTGAGTGACAGAGTGAGTCCTTTGCATAGGCGCTTTGATGGCGTTTTTTGTGGGACTGATATTTTTTTTCCGGAATGTAAAATTATTTATTAACCGGTTCCCTTGCTTTTAAAATAATGGTTCTGTTCCAGAACACTAGAGATCACTTTCGTTCGTGGTTCTGTTTCCATTCCTCAAAATCGTTTGTTCTTTTACGGTTTTCAGTTCTGTTTCACTGAACCGGTTCCAACCTCTGAGCAATACTCTTGGAAAGTGGAGCTGTCACAAACCTCAATAATGCAAACAAAACTGGAGACACCTTTGTCTGTTTTGGAGACAGCCTTTGTTTGCAAGCAAAGAACGGTGTGCAGCTAATAATGGTAAAGCTAGCTAGCTAAGGTTGTTTACAGTTAGTTAGCAATCACCCCTACACTCTGCAGGTCAAACACCTGTCTCCAAAAATGACGAGGTGTCTCCAGATGTGTTTACATTTAGCAATTGTGACGCACTTTCATGCATATTCACTTTCCATGCGTATAGGTATCTCAATAAATACCGTATTCACTTTCATAATGTTTTGCAGGGTTATGCACCTGCAGGCATGGGATCCGGTCCCAAAATATTTCTGGTTTTCTTTTCCCTGATAGTTCATTGATTGATTCACGCCACTGATTGGCCAGAGTTACTCACCCGGTGTCAGGTCTGAATCAGTCCCTGATTTAGAAGGAGAGAATGAAAACCAGATACGTTCCCGCCATCCAGGACCGAAGTCGAATAGCCTTGATGTACTAGACTGTTACATAACCTAATGACTACTCTGTCCTGTGGAAGTCATTGATACTCCATCACTCATTACATTACAAACTACCATTTCCATTACATTTACATTTACATTTACGTCATTTAGCAGACGCTCTTATCCAGAGCGACTTACAAATTGGTGCATTCACCCTATAGCCAGTGGGATAACCACTTTACACTTTTTTTTATTATTATTATTATTATTTTTTTTTTGGGGGGGTAGAAGGATTACTTTATCCTATCCCAGGTATTCCTTAAAGAGGTGGGGTTTCAAATGTCTCCGGAAGGTGGTGAGTGACTCCGCTGTCCTGGCGTCGTGAGGGAGCTTGTTCCACCATTGGGGTGCCAGAGCAGCGAACAGTTTTGACTGGGCTGAGCGGGAACTATGCTTCTGCAGAGGAAGGGGAGCCAGCAGGCCAGAGGTGGATGAACGCAATGCCCTCGTTTGGGTGTAGGGACTGATCAGAGCCTGAAGGTACGGAGTAGTCTTACTACGTAGTATTCATGCCTTTGAAAAAGCAATCTCATCAGGCTGTCAGGCATGCTGGGATCAGTTTCCACTCCCCCATTCATAACCTTAACCATTAGTGGAGACAATGCAAAACTGACCCAAGATCAGTGTCTAGAGGCAACTTCACCCTATTACGCTAAATTGTACTACTTTGTAAATGGAGCATTTAAAGACAAAGCCTGGGCGTCATGGGAACCCCAGTCCCCAGCAAAGAGCACACTGACCTTTTCCAGCCTGCAGTGGAACAGAGAAAGAGAGCAAGGGAGAGAGGGAGAGAGGGAGAGACGGGGAGGGAGAGAGAAAGAGATGGTAAGAGAGGGAGAGGGTGGGAAATGGCGAGGGAGTGGAGCTTTTTCAATTCCACCCCTCTAATACACTCTTATAAAAAAGGGTTCCAAAAGGATAACCCTTTTGGGTTCCATGTAAAACCCTCTGGGGAAAGGGTTCTACATGGAACCCAATAGGGTTCCAACTGGAACCAAAATGGTTCTATCTGGAACCAAAAATGGTTCTTCAAAGGGTTCTCCTATGGGGACAGCCGAAGAACCCTTTTAGGTTCTAGATAGCACCTTTTTTTTCTAAGAGTGTAGGATAAAAAATTCCTAATTTCTTTTCAACTATGTTTTGGATTTATCCGTCATCTGAAGCTTGTACTTTCTAGTAATGCTGTTTGGTGTGTTATGGGTTGGTGGTTCAATACCTAGTTGCTCAGTTTGGAAGGGGGATGTTTTGGTAAACCATAACAGTTTTAGACTAACAAGTGACTTGAATTTAGCCCCAACCTTTTAGTCCCAACATGTCCATTGTCTTTTAACCAGTACAACTGAGCATTATATTTATTTCATAATACCTGTACCTGATACCTTATTGACTGTTTAAAGTATTTTGAGATGTATTCGTAGAAAATGAAATGTGGAACAAAACTGAACAAAGTGGGTAATAGGATCATTAGAAATGGCAATAGGACATTTTCACAGCTCACTTCTTTATCATTAAGGTGAACTTTGTTACATTTTCACAGCTCACTTCTTTATCATTAAGGTGAACTTTGTTACATTTTCACGGCTCACTTCTTTATCATTAAGGTGAACTTTGTTACATTTTCACTGCTCACTTCTTTAACATTAAGGTGAACTTTGTTACATTTTCACGGCTCACTTCTTTATCATTAAGGTGAACTTTGTTACATTTTCACGGCTCACTTCTTTATCATTAAGGTGAACTTTGTTACATTTTCATGGCTGATGTCCGAATCCTTAATCTTCAGCTCAGACTTATTGAGAGAAAGACCATTAATCTTGCCCAGCTGAGCACTGTTTAACCCTGAGCTCTGTGCCCATAGAGATTTGTGGACGTTATTTAAACCCACGACATTGTGATAAGTCACCTGAATTTAAAGCACATGGATAGGGGGGAGAAAAAGAGGGGTAGAGTAGGGAGAGGGTGGGGAGTGTATAGAGCAAGAGAGAGAGAGACTGAGTGGGGAGAGGACTTGGAGTATATGGGCGGCATGTAGCCGAGAGGTTAGGAGCATTGGGCCAGTAACCGAAAGGTCTCTGGTTCGAATCCCCAAGCCAACTAGGTGAAAAATCTGTCTGTGCCTTTGAGCAAGGCATTTAACCCTAATTGCTCCTTTTAGTCGCTCTGGATAAGAACATCTGCTAAATTACATAAATGTAAAACGAGTAGAGACAGAGAGTGTGAGGAATACTGGGAGAGGCACAGATGAAGCAAGTGAGAGTGATGGGGGGACATAGAAAGGATAAAGTGAGTGAGAAAGACAGAGGAGGGGAGGGCAACACATCAACGCTGCTTTTACACACCTCGCACTATACAATCAGGTGATTGTGGCACTGCGACAAGTGAGCTTAGCTTACTGTATAACATTAGTGCCTATGCTGTAGCGATGCAAGCACTGATAAGGGAATAAGAGTGCCATGGGGGTCGTGGAATAATTGATTTATCCAATAGAACTTCTAAAAGCTCTCTCTATCTGAGCCTAATGAGCAGAAACATCTATTTGGGGCAGAGAGACTGTGTGTGTGTGCATGTCTGTACACGTCTCCACACACAGAAATGCATACAAGGCCCTCTCTCAGCCTCTCTTTGGCAAATCAGACCATAACTCTATCCTCCTGCTTCCTGCATACAAGCAAAAACTCAAAGAGGAAGTACTAGTGACACACTCAATACGGAAGTTGTCCGATGAAGCGGATGCTAAGCTACAGCACTGTTTCGCTAGCACAGACTGGAATATGTTCCGGGATTCATCCGATAACATTGAGGAGTTTACCACATCAGTCGACGACGTCATCCCCACAGTGACCGTACGTACATAACCCAACCAGAAGCCATGGATTACAGGCAACATCCGTACTGAGCTAAAGGCTAGAGCTGCCGCTTTCAAGGAGCGAGACACTAATCCGGACCCTTATAAGAAATCCCGCAACGACCTCCGAGCCATCAAACAGGCAAAGCGTTTAATAGGGCTAAGGACTAAGATCAAATCCTACTACGCCAGCTCTGATGCTCAACGGATGTGGCAGGGCTTGCAAACTATCATGGATTATAAAGTGAAACCCAGCCGTGAGCTGCCCAGCGACGCGATCTTACCAGATTAGCTAAATGCCTTCAATGTTTGCTTCGAGGCAAGCAACACTGAACCATGCATGAGAGCACCAGCTTTTCCGGATGACTGTATGATCTTGCTCTCCGTAGCCGATGTGAGTAAGACCTTTAAACAAGCTAACATTCGCAAGGTCTCGGGGCCAGACGGAATACCAGGACGCGTACACAGAGCATGCGCCGACCAGCTGCCAAGTGTCTTCACTTATATTTTCAACCTATCCCTGACCCGGTCTGTAATGCCAACTTGCTTCAAGCAGACCCCCATAGTCCCCATGCCCAAGAAAGCCAAGATAACCTGCCTAAATGACTATCGCCCCATAGCACTCACATCTATAGCCATGAAATGCCTTGAAAGGCTGGTCATGGCTCACATCAACAACATCATCCCAGACTCCCTGGACCCACTCCAATTCAGATACCGCCCCAAAAGATACACAGATGAGGCAATCTCTATTGCACTCCACATTGCTCTCACCCACCTGGACAAAAGGAACACCTATAACAATGCTGTTCATTGACTACAGCTCAGCATTCAACACCATAGTCCCCTCCAAGCTCATCACCAAGCTCAGGAACCTGGGACTGAACACCTCCCTCTGCAACTGGATCCTGGACTTCCTGGCTGGCGGACCCTAGTCTGTGAGGGTAGGCAACAACACATCTGCCACGCTGACCATCAACACGGGGGCCCCTCAGGGGTTTGTGCTTAGGCCCCTCCTGTACTCCCTGATGACCCACCATCATCACGTTTTCTGACGACATGACGGTGGTAGGACTGATCACCTACGATTATGAGACAGCCTATAGGGAGGAGGTCAGAGACCTGGCAGTGTTATGCCAGGACAACGACATCTCCCTCACCGTCAAAAAGACGAAGGAGCTGTTCGTGGACTACAGGAAATGAAGGGGCGAGCACGCCTCCATCCACATCGATGGGGCTGTAGTGGAGCGGGTCAAGAGCTTCAAGTTCCTCGGTGTCCACATCACTAAGGAATTAACATGGTCCACACACACCTACACAGTTGTGAATAGGGCACGACAGCACGTCTTCCCCCTCAGAAGGCAGAATATTTGGCATGGGCTCTCAGATCCTCAAAAAGTTTATGCTTACGCCCATCCGACTTGGAGTATTGACCTGTTGTCATTGACTGGGATGTGGAAGGAAGACATTGTGTGTGTGTGTGTGTGTGTGTGTGTGTGTGTGTGTGTGTGTGTGTGTGTGTGTGTGTGTGTGTGTGTGTGTGTGTGTGTGTGCGTGTGTGTGTGTGTGCAAACTGTGTGTATGCGCTGGGGGTGTGTGTGTGCAGTGGGTCGCTTTCACATGAAGAATACACTGTCATCGTCTGACCGTCAATTCGATCTATGAAACAGTCTTAAGCGATTGTAAAAAACAAATCAGAACAAAACAAAGGTAACATTACCATGGCAATAGCAACATGGATTGTACATAGAACACACAGAAGGCACACATGACTTACCTTCTACAGTAGATACAACAGTCATGACAATCTCTGAAAGATGCTATTAGGCAAACTGGGGAAGGTCATCCATACCCAAAGTATATTGCAGCAGAAAGGCTGGCAGTCCCATCTGAAAGGTAAAGAGGAAGAACAAAAACCCAAACCACTTTAATGCAGAGCGCTCTGGGTACAAGCAATCACATCAGAATGCAAAGGCTATTACAAAGTGAAACTTCCTCGAGCTCTGGGTTATATACATTGAGTTAATTTAAGTATGCTTTCATCACTTCAGTGTCACAATTATGTAAATGATTGTGGGAAGTGTGTGGTTAGCTTCAGGGTTGGGTAGTAACGGATTACCTGTAACGGGGATTACATAAACCAGGTATGCAGGTCTGTACCTCCATTTGCTACATTGGTGTCAGAAGTGAGATGGCGGCCATGTGGCCATCAGAACGCACAGCCGGATGTGCCTTCCCATTCAGAGGGGGCAGTGTAGCGATTCTCGCTTTAACTACTGTAGGATCGCTAGCTAGCCCATTATAAGGTTGCTAGCTAAAGCCTATTGTAGGGTTGCTAGCTAGCCTATTGCAGTGTCTCTATCTAAAGATAAACATTTTTTGATTAATCAAACAATTTTTTCTTTCTATGTCCTTCTATGTCCTCAGAACAAAGGGTGTTTAAAATAATAACTATGAACTATCGTTCATGCCTCTTTCTTCTAACAATTGCCTCTTCAGAAAGAATTGTAATCACCAGAATCTCCAAATCGTTCGTTCAAAATTACAGCTCTCCGCGTATGACTGTGAACATTTTAAAGACTAGATGGGACATTCATATTATTATTTAAATTATATTCAGGTTTTTTGTGTAGGTTATTTATTTTCCCTGGTGCTAAACTGATGGGATCTCATCAGACATAAAACTGTAATTGCACCTTTACTGAAATTAAAAGTTAAAAAATCTGATTAAAAAACCCAGCACTAGTGAAAAGAGGGAGAAATTACTGAGACAACTATTCTCCAACACACACACACACACACACACACTGAACCGAGCAGTCTGAAAAAGCCCCATTCATTAGCAGTCTGTCTGTCTGCTAAAGTGATTCAACTCTACCTTGGGAACCTTCATTATTAAAGTCACCTGAGTCTGTCTGCTAAAATGATTCCAGGCAGATCATTCATGATGCTTAGCTGAAGGATTCATAATCAGTTAGAAGTATGTTTCAATCGACCCCAGAACAAACCACCTGAGATTGGATTTGAAAGCAGGTAATTGTTCTCTTTTAATTATGAGTTCTTCACAGATTCATCTGTTCATCAAGGAATGGGGCTCTGAGGAGTTAGCAGGAGGAGATCATCTTCTATCTCAACCTTTCAATCTCCTTGCTAGAGCTTTCAGGAGTTTAGGCCCATGTTGTTGTTAAAAGCACTTTGTGAAAAACAGAGAGAGATTTCCCCCAGAGACACACTCCGGTCAGTGTGGATCCAACCTTATTGACTGGCATTGTGCTGATGTTGACCACTAAACTATAGGGAAACTAATGGCCTGTCAATAGTAATTAACTCTCTCTAAATGTTGAATGCTTCAAAATGTCGCTCCGGTTTACAGTATTGATTGGATAGGATTTGATTACAGTACTAGGCAACACTTCAAAGTCATAACATCAATACCATCGGAAGGCAATTGCCACCCATATATGACATTTCTAGTGTCAAACAGTTGTGTAAACATATAGAATATGCACACAGAAGACGTGGATATGGTGTACAACTACTAGACAGACTGTGGATATGGTGTACAACTACTAGACAGACTGTGGATATGGTGTACAACTACTAGACAGACTGTGGATATGGTGTACAACTACTAGACAGACTGTGGATATGGTGTACAACTACTAGACAGACTGTGGATATGGTGTACAACTACTAGACAGACTGTGGATATGGTGTACAACTACTAGACAGACTGTGGATGACAGTCTATTCTTCTTGAGCACCACACCACTGCTGGAAGAAGAGAGACAACGAACCTGTAACACAGGTCTCCCCCTCGCCAAGCCAACATCTTAACCGTCTTAAACTGAGAGTCAGTGATATGACGTTACCACGAGCAGCACCGCAGATGTTGCAGGTGAGCGCGATGCAAGATGATGCACTCCCAGAATATCTGTTCAAATCAGCAGAGAAGTTTAGCCTCAAACTTCAATGCTCTTCGTTGTTGCAGGAAATCGGCCCGATTTTGCGGTTTACTTCGTGCATTGTTAACTCTACCTTTAACCAAGAGGGCATCCTCAAGGCCTGAGGCTGACCTTGGCCTTACAAGCCTCAGCCAGGGATACCTGATTACGAGAGTGTGATTCCAAATCCCCTTCACTACACATGCACAAAGTGAACAGCACAACATAATTAGTCTGAAGTCTGATTCAACCATCACAGCCTAACATGGCCTACAACCTAGCACATCCTAACGCAGCCTATTAGCTCAGCCTAACAGCCTATAGCACAGCGTAACACAGGTAACACAGCATATAGCACAGCCGATAGCACAGCCCTGAACACTGATTGGGCCCCTCTCAATGAACTTATTTCCTGCCTGCCTGGCCCAATTAAAACATGCCCAGTCAGCCAGAAAATGAAGAACTCCAACCAGGGTTCTGCCTTTTCAGTTGAATTTTGTTTTAATATGACTTTGGTTATTTGCAAATATGCATAGCTGTCTGGTGGAACTCTCACCACTGTCTGGTGGAACTCCCACCACTGTCCCTCACCTAACATCAGTCTCTCACCTAACGGCAGTCCCTCACCTTACGGCAGTCCCTCACCTTACATCAGTCCCTCACCTTACATCAGTCCCTCACCTAACATCAGTCCCTCACCTAACATCAGTCCCTCACCTAACATCAGTCCCTCACCTAGCATCAGTCCCTCACCTTACATAAGTCCCTCACCTAAATTCAGTCCCTCACCTAACATCAGTCACTCACCTAACATCAGTCCCTCACCTAACATCAGTCCCTCACCTAACATCAGTCCCTCACCTAACATCAGTCCCTCACCTAACATCAGTCCCTCACCTAACATCAGTCCCTCACATAACTTCAGTCCCTCACCTTACATCAGTCCCTCACCTAACTTCAGTCCCTCACCTAACTGCAGTCCCTCACCTAACTGCAGTCCCTCACCTTACATAAGTCCCTCACCTTACATCAGTCCATCACCTAACTGCAGTCCCTCACCTTACATACGTCCCTCACCTTACATCAGTCCCTCACCTTACATAAGTCCCTCACCTTACATAAGTCCCTCACCTAACATCAGTCCCTCACCTAACATCAGTCCCTCACCTAACATCAGTCCCTCACCTAACATCAGTCCCTCACCTTACATAAGTCCCTCACCTAACTTCAGTCCCTCACCTAACATCAGTCCCTCACCTAACATCAGTCCCTCACCTAACATCAGTCCCTCACATAACTTCAGTCCCTCACCTTACATCAGTCCCTCACCTTACATCAGTCCCTCACCTTACATCAGTCCCTCACCTAACATCAGTCCCTCACCTTACATCAGTCCCTCACCTTACATAAGTCCCTCACCTAACATCAGTCCCTCACCTAACATCAGTCCCTCACATAACATCAGTCCCTCACCTAACTGCAGTCCCTCACCTAACTGCAGTCCCTCACCTAACTGCAGTCCCTCACCTTACATCAGTCCATCACCTAACTGCAGTCCCTCACCTTACATAAGTCCCTCACCTTACATCAGTCCCTCACCTAACTGCAGTCCCTCACCTTACATCAGTCCCTCACCTAACTGAAGTCCCTCACATAACTGCAGTCCCTCACCTTACAGCAGTCCCTCACCTAACTGCAGTCCCTCACCTAACTGCAGTCCCTCACCTAACTGAAGTTCCTCACCTAACTGCAGTCCCTCACCTAACATCAGTCCCTCACCTAACATCAGTCCCTCACATAACTTAAGTCCCTCACCTTACATCAGTCCAGTCCCTCACCTAACTGCAGTCCCTCACCTAACTGCAGTCCCTCACCTTACATAAGTCCCTCACCTTACATCAGTCCCTCACCTAACTGCAGTCCCTCACCTTACATACGTCCCTCACCTTACATCAGTCCCTCACCTTACATAAGTCCCTCACCTTACATAAGTCCCTCACCTAACATCAGTCCCTCACCTAACATCAGTCCCTCACCTAACATCAGTCCCTCACCTTACATAAGTCCCTCACCTTACATAAGTCCCTCACCTAACTTCAGTCCCTCACCTAACATCAGTCCCTCACCTAACATCAGTCCCTCACCTAACATCAGTCCCTCACATAACTTCAGTCCCTCACCTTACATCAGTCCCTCACCGTGCATCAGTCCCTCACCTTACATCAGTCCCTCACCTAACATCAGTCCCTCACCTTACATCAGTCCCTCACCTTACATAAGTCCCTCACCTAACATCAGTCCCTCACCTAACATCAGTCCCTCACATAACATCAGTCCCTCACCTAACTGCAGTCCCTCACCTAACTGCAGTCCCTCACCTTACATCAGTCCCTCACCTAACTGCAGTCCCTCACCTTACATAAGTCCCTCACCTTACATCAGTCCCTCACCTAACTGCAGTCCCTCACCTTACATCAGTCCCTCACCTAACTGCAGTCCCTCACCTAACTGCAGTCCCTCACCTAACTGCAGTCCCTCACCTAACTGCAGTCCCTCACCTAACTGCAGTCCCTCACCTAACAGAAGTCCCACTATTGTAAGCTTACTAATGTTTTCTTTGATGCAGTTATATGAGAGCAGAATTGACATTGATACACTTTGCATTTGGGGATAATAATGGTAGAGACCTGAATAGGTTTTGTATTTGATTTCTTGAAGCAAATTATTAGAATGTCTGTATTGTGCAATGTCCATGATGACACATACAGTACAGTTCACCTTGAATGCATGATTGGCTTTAAGCAAATTCGACTGTTAATAACTATAGCACGGACAAGACTATGTGAGTTTGTGCATTTGGGGTCTCGACCGACGAGCTGTATCACTATTTTGTATTGGAGGAAATAAGAAAAGCAGAGAGGGGGTTGCCATTGGGTTAGGGTTACGGATGTTGCCATTGGCCATAGAATGTCAGCAATGCATAACTGGATTGGAACAGAGCTTGACATCAGACTAATGAAGGAGAGTTGTTTTCTAGCATTGGATTCACTCTTCCTTCTCCACCTTATGACAGGTCAGTATCGGTGCTTGGGTAAAATCACTGAGGAAGCCAAGCCAGTAAAAAAGCCACATTACAACCTATGTTGTGATGTTTGCTCTATAACCCTTTCGTTCATACGTCGCCATGAAATACAATAAGGCCGTGACAACAAAAAGACAACAGTCACACAGTGGCGGAATAAATTCAACTACACATATGTTTGTTAAAAAAAAAAGAAAAGGGGAACAAAATCTGTCTGGTGAAGTCCACAAAACAAATATTGCACGTAACAAACAGTTATATCACCTGCAGCATGGTCAAGCAAGTTAATGTTTAAGACAGTTTACTAAATAAACAACTTCTGCTTTAGAACCAGGAAGTTACCGCAAGTCAGCACAAAGACAACAGGAGCACTGCCTCTGCTATTCCAGCACCATTTCAACTTAAACATTTAAACATCATCAAATCAACAAGGCTATATATGCTTAGTTTAATACACTGAAAACAAACTTAAAGATACCCAAAACAATTTAGTCCAATCAATGTTGCTAAATATAATGTGGCTGTCGATGGTACTGATTTGTGTGTGTGTGCATGTTTGTGCGCTCGCGCAAGTAAAACAAAACATGTTGACTCACCCTACTTGTAGACTAGACTCTCTTTCATGTTGGCGAAATGGTCTTTGCTCTGTCATACAGTACACTTTTAGTTTTTGTTGTCATCGGCTACCTAGCTAAAATGCTTGCTAGCCTGACTTCCTAGCATGAGCAACAATGAACCAGCTAAGTTAGCTAGCTAGCTAGTTAACGTGAGCCTACTAGGCTACATCTAGGCTACATATTGAACTTCATTCGTTTCAGGCCAGTGACACAACATATTAATTTATGGTTAGATCAGAATCGGCGTCATAATCATTGGCCTGTTCAGAGAATGAAGTCAAACCCACAGGTCTAAATCCCCATCTCCATCCATGGTTTAGGAAAAGGCTGATTTAGCAAGCTAGCTACTGCAGGACACAAGCAGACCAGAAACGTTTTTCTGAAAAGAAGTTTTGCTTAAGAAGTGTTTTTATCCAATTAGTAGTTATAGTCTTGTCCCATCACTGCAACTCCCGTACAGACTCGGAAGAGGCAAAGGTTGAGAGCCATGCGTCCTCTGAAACACGACACTGCCAAGCCGCACTGCTTGCTTAACCCGGAAGCCAGCTGCACCAATGTGTCAGAGGAAACACCGTACAACCGAAGTCAGCTTGCAGGCACCCAGCCCGACACAAGGAGTCACTAGAGCTCGATGGGACGACATCCCGGCCGGCCAAACCCTCCCCTAACCCGGACGACACTGGGCCAATTGTGCGCCGCCTCATGGGGGTCTCCCGGTCAGGACTGGCTGTGACACAGCCCGGGATTGAACCCGGGTCTGTAGTGATGCCTCAAGCACTGCGATGCAGCGCCTTAGACTGCTGCGTCACTCGGGAGGCCCTTTAGGAAGTGATTTGATTGGTCTGAAGCCAAATCCAAACTGGCCTCCCTTGGGGGGCCTTTTTCTGAACCAGGACAACCCACAGTTGAGCTATTTTATTTTTTAAATGATCAAGGGAGGCCAAATGTTTGCTGGCATCAATCAATCAAATGCTAAGGCGGCAACATGTTATTCTCTTTTGGTCCAGAGCATCAGATACATGGGCTACATATACTGAGACAGAGGGGCGCTGTTTCCCTCTGATGATTTATCCTGTGAGATTCAGCCACTTGCGAATTTACCCAAAATTATGAAAACACAGAGAGACGAAAGATAAATTATTTTATCATTTTTATTGGTGAAATATTTGGGAAATCCTGGCTTACCTTGGCATCCATGAATACACCCCACTGTGGCAGGTGCGCAAATATAAAATCACACCAATGCACAGTTAACCCTATATATCCTACTTTGTGTTGTATGATTTATATACATAAAAATGTTTCCCCTCGCATTGAACCGAGGGAAAAAATACACTTCCTCAATGACAAGTGAATAAAGAAACCTATTGTACGTTTTAATATATACACATAACGCTAACCCCATAGGAATTGACTATGTTGTACAGTAGCCTAGCCTATAACACGCAATGTGCTGAATAATGTACAGGACAATAATCAATATAAATATATAGTCTCCATCGCTGTGCTTGCCTTGCAGTTGGTGCTAAGGTGTAATTACGTCATTCTAGGTGGAAACAAAGCCGACTGGGTGGTTTTTCAGCACCGCGCGCGCGTGAGCGCGGACAGCTCGATTCCAACAGCTCCAGCAGACCCGGTCCCGGAGTGAAGACATAACCTGCACTATTGGAATAAAATACAAAAGATGATAAAGGAAGGATTTATCCGAACGGGAGTGAATGGGGATCGAATCGGATCTTTTGGGTGGTTATTTACCCCGGTGTCCGACTGGAATGTATATTATGGTTTATGGTTCAATTTACGAATGAATGTTGTGCGTCAACTTCGCATTGCTGCCGCCTTGTTTTGGTGACTTTGAGGAATCTATAGCTTTTGAATGCTCACTCGGAGGAGAGCAAATGGAATCGTGCGTTAGGTGAGTTTATTTGTCCCTTTGTTGGTTATGTACTGTATGAGCGCGCTCGCGCCAGTGAAGAGCTATATTATTGATTTTATTCTCTCTCGCTCTCTCTCTCTTTCTGTTTCGAAGTACTCAGTGTTGAATGTGAGGGTATGCAAATGTGATTGAATTATGACCGTGTGGATATCCATTTATTTTTGAGGAATGACACTGTTCAGAGTTCTTGAACTGAATCTAGTGGGTATACAATGACAAAAACGTAGCCTACTCTATATTCCTGAAAATGTTATCAATTTAATAGCAGCTGCATGATAATATATATTTTGGAATTATTTTCATATGAAAACCAATCTTTACTGATCCCTATCTAAACAGTGAAGCCCTCTCCAAACTATTACCTCATTTAATTTATATTTTATTCACAATAACACAAATAGAAGTGATCACTGCTTTGGGATAATAACATGGGATGTAACACCTTATATTCATGATTATGTACACTACATTATGCAATGTCTGGCTAAGTTTTGATTGTGGTATGTGATTGTCCAATAATCAATCAATCATTCAGTCTCTCTCTCTCTCTCTCTCTCTCTCTCTCTCTCTCTCTCTCTCTCTCTCTCTCTCTCTCTCTCTCTCTCTCTCTCTCTCTCTCTCTCTCTCTCTCTCTCTCTCTCTCTCAGGGTCATCCTCCTATCTCTCTCATAAGGGGTACAGGTCTCCCTTGTATTTGAGACATTCCATCTCAATGGCATCCCCTGTACAGTATACTTAAAGAATAGGAGACTAACAAGGATATCAACATCTAGCTCCATCCCACACCACCAGCCATGGATCCCCTACCAGAGTACTCCCTGTTCCTAGTCCGGATCCTGGAGGAACTAGACACTAAACACAGCAGTGTGTCCTACCAGGACCTGTGTAAATCCCTGTGTGCCCGCTTTGACCTGGTCCACTTGTCCAAGCTACGGAGCCTTCTGTTCTACACAGCCTGCCTGGACCCAGCCTTCCCTGCCACTCTCTTCAAAGACAAGATGAGATGTACCGTCGAGGACCAGCAGTCTAAGAAACTCATGGTGGCAGCGGATATCGTCACTATGTTTAACCTAATCCAAATGAACGGGGGGATCGCCAAAGATAAGCTACCGATGGCACCACCCAGGCCCAAGTTCCATAAGAACCAGTCGTTTGAGTCGTGTAGGTCCGACACAGATGTTTATAAGTACCAGGACTATGAGAGGGGCGGCGGTTATGACCTCATGGATCAACCCTCCAGGGCGGGTCACCACCCCCACCATCGCCCCATGTCTCAAAACAACTCCTCCCACCCCCGTCCACACCCCCATCCCCACTCTGCCAGCTCGAAATCCAACTGCACCAACTGCAGCCCGCAGTTCATCCCGACCTCAGACCCTAACTTCCTATTGGGCGTCAACAAGGATCTAAAATGTCGAGCAGCATCGCTAGATAAGCTGCAGCACCTGCCCCAGTACTCGAGCTGCAGTCCTCCCTCGCCGCCCTGCGAGATGCAGAGCACCTACTTTCCTATGGACATTGACAGTGAGTCCACCACGGACCAGGAGTCCCTGCAACACATCAACCACACTGAGCCCTTCTCTGTCCACTCCTGTGTCCAGAAGAGAAACATCTTCAAGGAGGATTTTCACAACCTGCTAGCGTTCTCCCCTCAGGTCTGTGTCTCTGGTCTCTAATTTTATATTATTTATTTATTTTTACTAAGCATTTTTTTTTTTTTTTTACATACCATTCATTATGCAATAATAATTCTAATGACATATTTGTTAGGAAGTACCCCAAATAAGTTTGAGTTTTAATGTTGTCCCATTACTACACTGAAACAACAATACATGAAAAAACAAACATTGAAGATAAAGTCAGACTGATTTCCATTGCAGCCTACTCCTCTTTTAACCATCTGTTATCACTGTTTTCTGTCGTCTAATTTTCACTGCTATATGTGGTGGCTACTTTCCTACTAAATGGTGCTAGCTGTAAGTATTTGTGCCATTGTTTGCTAATCTAACCATCTAAATGTCAAAGAAAAGCACACAAAACCCAAAGGAGAAAATAAAAGTGATAAAACAGTACCCCCCACTTCCTGAAGCTGGTCCATAGATCTACAGATGTAGGATCTTAATTTGACCTGTATTGTTGCAGCAAAATAATCCTGCAACAACAGGATTTTAACGTTTAGTCCATAATGTTGCTTGATCGGTGGTTAGGCTATTAGCTGGTCAAAATGCGGCTACATGAAAAGTGGAATACTGTTAATAGAACCGTTAGTGCGGGTTTTCAATGAATATATGTCGATCATGAAGGTCATCTGCATTTCCTGTGGCACAGGAAAATTCTCAGCAACAAAAGAGTGATCAAATGAAGATCCTACATCTATATAGCCTATGTCACATAGAATGGAAATGTCTCAACGGACATAGCTCTCTGTGAGAGTAACCAATCTATAAAACGTATTTCTTTCTAGAAAAGCTTGGTCTGAGCCTAATGTTACATCCAGCACCTTTATGCTTAGTTTGACTCTTTCTTTGTTTGATTTGATAATGCAGGGTGTTTTGACTGATGTTAACACAACAGTGTATTAACATGTTATTGTTGTAAAAGCGAATTACTCTGTAACAATTTTTCATTTTTTCACTTGTGTAATGACTCAAAACAATTACCAAATTTCTATGAAACTATTACATTTTGGTTTTAGTCATTTAAAAGACGCTCTTAGCAGCGTGACTTAGAGCTAAACAATACAATGTTATAATACTATTACAGTGTCACTACACAGGTTTAAGAGCAGCTTAATGAAGTGTTACGCCATTGTCGTTATAGGTCATCACGTCAGAGTGCAAGCCAAACATCAGGGCAACTGGAGGCTACCACCGGAGGGAGCTCCACAAACCTGCTACGTTCTTCAACCACAGCTTTGAGCTTCCCTACAGTAACCCCTACTTTGAGCCTTCTATGAACTCGCCCATTCAGGAGAAACGGCGAGCGAAGCACGAGAGTCTGGACGACCTTCAGGCGTCTACGTATTTCGGCCCAACAACAGTGACGGAGTGCGTGAACACACGGAGGAGTACGTCTAAGCCGGGGAAGCAGCCATCTTGGCCTGTGAAAAGCCTGAGTCTGAACGCAGAAGAAGGGCCACCGGATTTCGAGAGGTCGTTTCTGAACGGGAAACCTCTGAAAGACAACCATCGCCACAATGTTGTCAATAAAGAGAATGAGCAGCACTTCCAGTGCGCCAAAGAGAAAGTGACAGCCTCCCCTTCAGGGTTCGCAAAGAAAACCAATGGGTTGAAAACAAAGGATATGTCTTCAATGGCGTGCGGTCCCGGGATCAGTGTCGACAAAAGAGAGATTGGGAAAAGATTTAAAGAGAAAGGCATCAACAGTACGTCTTTTCAGGGAGGTAACATAGACAACTCGTCCAGCGTGGGGACCCAAACAGAGCAGGCCGAACAGAGGAAGTTAAAAGACTACGCAGCCGCTCACGCGAAATACGTCGAGAGAGAGAGGCACTCTTTCAAACACTCGGAAGAGGACTCTGAGATCATCAGCGACGACATCAGTGACATCTTCCGCTTCCTTGACGACATGAGCGTGTGCGACTCGCTGGGCGTCATCCAATCGTCGTGCTACAACAGCATCGGATCTCTTTCTCAGGTGACCATGAAGTCTGACGGCGACAGCTCGCCCGAAGGCAACACGATCAAACTGGCCAAGTCCAAGCTGGACTGCCTCTTTCACTCCCTGGAGAACACGGATGATGAGCTCAAATCAAGCGTGTGCAAGCTTGTGATGAGGATAGGTGAGATCGAGAAGAAACTGGAGTCTCTGTCCGGAGTCCGAGGGGAGATCTCGCAAGTGCTCTCCAAGCTCACCAAACTCGATGAGAAGATCCAGGAACCTGAAACCAACGGGAGACCGGGTGAAAACGCTTCAGCCACCGCCTCCACCCCAGATCACCTCCACCCGAACCCCCTCCCCGACCCCAACCTCTCGCCCCATGTCTTTCAGTGCCACACGACAGGCCACAACATCAAAGGGGACAACGGGTCAGCAGAGTGGGGCTGCTCAGACAGCGAGAGTCTGAGGATCAAGGCAGTTAAGAAAAGTATGTTCTTGCGGAGGTCGTCACGCTCGCTCAATGAGGAGAACAGTGCCACGGAGTCAAAGGTGGCGAGCATCACCAACTCACCACGGGACTGGAGGACGGTGTCGTATTCCTCACACCATGGGGACGAGGGCAAAGACAAGGACAGGGACAGAGACAGAGAAAGGGACACCAAGGACAGACACAGGAAAGCCAAAGAGGTAAGAACAACGGTTTACATTTATAGAACACTTTTCACATTACACTTACCTTGTCCACCACCAACATTAGATACTCTCTTTGTATTTTTTTTTTAGCTGTTTTGATGTACTATGAGAGCATATTTTCTATCACAAGAAAGCGTCTTTGGGAGAAAAGCGCTATTAAAATCCTATGTATTATTATTATTATTATTTAATTTTTTATCACAGAAACATGACAAGAGTAATGTCAACGAGGTAAGAACAATGGAATACATTTATATAAGGCCTTTGTAAGTGCTGGACCACACTGTACGTTGTTCAAGAACAGACACAGACATTATTCATACCCCTTTACTTTTTTCACATTTTGTTGTGTTACAAAATGGGGTTAAAATTGATTTTAATTGTAGTTTTTTGTCTACAATCTACAATTTTTTTACATTAAAAAAACGAATGAAAAATAAAACACTAATATATCTTGATTAGATAGATATTCAACCCCCTAGTCAATACATGTTAGAAAAACCTTTGGCAGCGATTACAGTAAGTCAGCGAGTCTTTTTGGCTAAGTCTCTAAGAGCTTTGCACACCTGGATTGTGCAATATTTGCCCATTATTCTTTATAAAATTATTCAAGCGCTGTGAAGTTGGTTGTTGATCATTGCTAGACAGCCATTTTCAAGTCTTGCCATAGATTTTCAAGCATATTTAAGTCAAAACTGTAAGTAGGACACTCAGGAACATTCAATGTCGTCTTGTAGATTTGGCCTTGTGTTTTAGGGTTATTGTCCTGCTGAAAGGTGAATTTGTCTCTGTGTCTGTTGGAAAGCAGACTGAATCAGGTTTATCTCTAGGATTTTGCCTGTGCTTGGCTACATTCCATTAATTTTTATCCTGAAAGACTCCCCAGTCCTTGCTGACGACAAGCATACCCATAACATGATGCAGCCACCACCATCCTTGAAAATATGGAAAGTGGTACCCAGTGATGTGTTATGTTGGATTTACCCCAAATATAACACTTGTATTCAGGACAAAAAGTTAATTCCTTTGCCACATTTTTTACAGTATTACTTTAGTGCATTGTTCTGTACAGGCTTCCTTCTTTTCACTCTTTCATTTAGGTTAGTATTTTGGGTAACTACAATGTTGTTGATCCATCCTCAGTTATCTCCTATCACAGCTATTAAACTCTGTAACTGTTTTAAAATCACCATTAGCCTTATGGTGAAATCCCTGACTGGTTTTCTTTCTCTCGGGCTACTCGGTTTGTAAGGACGTCTGTAACTTCGTAGTGACTGGGTGTATTGATACACCATCCAAAGCCAAATTAACAGCTTTACCATGCGCAAAGGATATTCAGTGTCTGCTTTTTAAATTTTTACCAATCTACCAATCAGTGCCCTTGTTTGTGAGGCATTGTAAAACTTCCCTGGTCTTTGTGGTTGGACCTTACAGATAATTGTATGTGTGGGGTACAGAGATGGGGTAGTCATGAGTCCCTGCAACTTATTATGTGATTTGAATACTTTTTGACTCAAGACATTTCAGCTTTTTATTTCTAATGAATTTGAAAAAAAAGATGAAAACTAAATTCCACTTTGACATTATGGGGTATTATGTGTAGATCAGTGACACAAAATCTAAATGTAATCAATTTTATATTCAGGCTGTCACAACAAAATCTGGAAAAAGTCAAGGGGTGTGAATACTTTCTGAAGGCACTGTATTCAAATGATTATTCTGACTCTACATTTTAGTCATTTAGCAGATGCACTTATCCAGAGCGACTGACAGTAAATGAGTGGAGGCTGCTGAGGGGAGGATGGCTCATAATAATGGCTGGAGTGGCGCAAATAGAATGGCATCAAACACATGGAAACATTGGCTGTACATGTCTCACACTGTATAATCACATGGCATTTTGAGGACATTGCATTCCTGAAAACCCGAGGACTATGACAACCAAGCCATACAAACATCAACTGTAAAACTTCAATTAAGTCTCAAATAGCCGCCTGTCCCTTTTAATAGCCTGGCATCAGCACACATTTCAAATCAAATCAAAGTTTATTGGTCGCGAACACAGTTTAGCAGATGTTATAGCGGGTGCAGCGAAATGCTTATGTTTGTAGCTCCTAACAATGGAGTAAAATGTCAAACAAGTACACAAATGATAATAAAAAAATAAAAACAACAAGAAATCAAGAAATGTCGGAACAAATCCAATTAATAATAATAATAATATAATTAACAACCCAAATAGCACTGTAACAGTAATTCAAATGCAATCTACTATATATTTCAGAAAATAAACACCTGTTTCTAATAAATGCCAGGTTTAAGTGAATTGTTTATGAGTAAACTTCAGTGAGTACTGTAAAGATTATGCTCAAGAAGATAAAGGAGAGCAACATCATTGCCATCATTGTCTTTTCAACATTTTATTGAGCAAAAGCTGTGTGCATTGAGGAAATAGAAGCCTGGCTCAAATAGAAGCCTGGCTCAAATAGAAGCCTGTCTCTAATAAGCGCCAGTGATTGAAGCAAATAAACGCCCGTGGCTATTAATTAAGTTTTACGGTATATAAAGTATATAAGTAATTATCTCCTATTTACATGTAGACAGAGACGGGATGTCATAGAAGTACTGTCACAAATGTCTAGAGATTCAACAGTGTTAATTAAACAGTTGCTATGAAAAGGATATCATTTCCCTTGCTTCCCTTCCTCAAATCTCACACGCACGCACACACGCACGCATGCATGCATGCATGCATGCACACACACACACACACACACACACACACACACACACACACACACACACACACACACACACACACGAAGGAGACAGGCAATTGGCTTGACGGCAGGATTTGATGCTATAGTTGGGTCACAGACGTCAGTGGAGCTAAATTATTCCAAACCCATATCCCCCTTCCGTCTCACAGAAGGAAATGAGACGCGTTCTACCAATCTCTCCAATGAGAGGAGAGATTAATACTGTCATATTAGGAACACAAGAGGCAAGGGATTGGGGGCTGAATCTTTCTCCTTGGGGGCGTTTATGAACTCTCAGGTTAGCACTCTCACCATTCATCACTCGTCAAGGGGAAGGGACCAGAGCCATATCAGGCTTAGCAGAAAAACTGCTGGCATCCAAATATAGAGCAGGAGGTAACATGCTAACAAGGAAGTATGTAAAGGAGTCTGTTGTGAGATTTACAGGGATCAGAGTGCCATAATGTAGGTCTACTGCTGTTATACAGACAGAGGTAATAGGGTCTGTTTGTGAACGATTATCCGTTTTTAAATGAATGTTCTGTGATTATTGTTGTTTTTTATCTAATGGGGACTAATTCTCGGGCACGTGAATTACAATAGATTCCTTTCCTGAGTATTTCTTCAAAACCCTCCCACCCCCTTCCCATGGGAGAAGGAATTCACTTGTCCATAGACTCTGATTTAAAGTCAGATTTACATTCCCCCCTTCATGGTTAAGGTTAAGTTTAGGTGAGGGTTACGCGGAACCTAGATCTGTGCCTATGGGCACCCTCTTCTACCCCCTCCTTTCCTGTCCCTGGGGTTAATGGGCTTTTAAACAGCATGTTGAAATGTCGGTCTCAGTTTGCAGGTGTAACACTGACTAGTCATTCTCAGTGACCTTTCCCTGCGAAGCCAAATGGAGTGGATGTTAATTGAAATGGGTCTCGACCTCGAGCTGTCATTCTACAAGCCCTGTGCTGTGTAAGCATATTTTTGATCACTGAGTGGATAACTGCCTAGCATGCATGCCCTCTCCATCTAGATGAGTGGCATATGTCTCTCTCTCTCTCTCTCTTGCTCTCTCTCTCCTCATCTTTCTCTTTTCTCTTTTCTCCTCTCTCTCTCTCTCTCTCTCTCTCTCTCTCTCTCTCTCTCTCTATCTGTCTCTCTCTATCTGTCTCTGTCTCTCTCTCTCTCATAGCATTTTCTTAATTGCGTAGGCAGGTAGCCTAGTGAAACAATCCCTAGAGGCGATCCAGCAGCCGGAGGGTTGCCAGTTTGTATCCCATATCCGATGGGAAAAGTCTGTCAGGAAGTGAGCTGGCAACCGGAGGGTTGCTGGTATCTAAACCTAGATACCATTGCCTGCCGTTGTGCCCTTGAGCAAGGCACTTAACCCCCCCAAAACAATTAGCTCCCTGATCAAATCCCTCCTAACCTTGTTAGTTAGTTCCTCTGTCTGACCACATTCCAAACCCAGGGACATGTGATGAAATATTTCACTTCCCAAAGTAGAGTCTGAAAGAGCAAATTCCTCAGTCAGTTACCATGTGTTGGGACTTAACACGTACCCCATTGTCTTACTTCAGGAAGCAAAATGGCTGTCGGTACTCATCTGTCTGATGACTCGTGAACCCTTATGGAATAGATCAAAAGTCATTTGGCTACAATATGCTGTCATTACATTCCAATAATACCTAGGTGACTGTCAATATCAGCTCTTTTTCATCCTCAAAGAATCTGAATTAATCTTAATTAAACCCTACTGGAAGTTTCACACAAGATTAACACATTGTGTTTGCAATAACATAAACATGAAGTGATTTGATAACCTGTTTCTAATATGAAAAAGAGCGCCACCAACTGGTGGTGGTCTCCGAAAGAGATGCTGGTTAAATATAGATCCAATCGTCCCGGCGTCTCTATTAGAAGGCTTGGTAATGACCAGTAGGAGACAGATGTACAGAACACACTTTATTGCACACAAACCAACGTAGCAAGAGGGGACTAGTACAAGTGGTTTCTATGAAAGAAGGACATAAATAACATATTACACAGCGGTAATAAGGTGATAGCAATGTGCTATATTAACTGTAATGTAGCAGTAGTGTGTATATACAGTAGATGACAATGGCCTATATACTGTACATACAGAGCTAGGGGAAAGCATCAACATGCTAGCAAGCTAAATATAGCACACAGTGAAGATCAAATATACAATAGCTTAGACAGTAGCTATATATTAGCAATGGGCTAGCATGCTAGGTAGCTAAGCTAGCATGCTAGGTAGCTAAGCTAGCATCACTGGTTTACCGGACACAGCTCTGGGGGCCCATGCGCCTGTCATCGATGTTTAATAATAAAAAAATGATATAAATCATTTTGACAATAACCCTTCAAAAAGTCATTCATAAAAAATTTTTATTTACATATGTACTAGGAAGTTAAGTGTTTGTTTCTTGGACTGACTGAAAGTACAGGGGGATATCGGTGAACAAATGCCATGGTCAAGGCTACGACGGCTCCAATGAAATGAGTGGAGCTTACTCAGGTGTTCAAAAGTGCATGTCAGACCGAGAGCTTAATGCTTCTTAGATAGTTCTTTATGAGTTTTAGTTTAGAAATAGATCTCTCCACAGAAGCGACAGTTACAGGGATGGTAAAAACAGCTTGATTGCCGTAGCAACATCAGGGAAACTGGGCAGACGGGAGTGGTGCTTCAAATACAGCAGTTCTGCATAATGAAACAATCCCTAGTAAGCTAGTGTTTTGAGGGTGGACTGACTTATTTGGCATTAATAGACTGGTTTTACGCACAACTTTCTATCCAAGTTGGGAGAGAGCGCGAGGACGGCTCATGTCATGCAGGTTCAGGGATTATTTAAGATACTCTTTGAAGAGGTAGGGTTTCAGATGTTTTCGGAAGATGAGCAGGGACTCTGCTGTCCTAGCTTCAGGGGGAGGCTGGTTCCACCATTGGGGTGCCAGGACAGAGAAGAGCTTGGACTGGGCTGAGCGGGAGCCGCCCTCCCATACGGGTGGGAGGGCAAAGAGACCAGAGGTGGCAGAATGGAGTGCTTGGGTGGAAGGTTAGAAGTTCAGAGTTAGGTCAGAGTTTGTGAGCCTGTGTCCCAGGGCCGTAGAGAGTGACTGTGAAGGGTTTTATACTTGCCTGACACTCAAACTGAATTCTTCCGCTGCTCTATCATTCACTACATACTTCAGTCTGAGACTGCCATCACTGAAGGCATTTGTGGTGACGTCAAAATGAGGGGGTTTTGTACAAAACAAAGTCATCAGCGATTGGATCATCTCTAACCAATCAGAGTATCAAAGCAAATTACGAATTTTCAAAATGCCGCTTTAGCCACGCGTGTTCTGGCTCTGGCCCAACCCATCGGTTTCTGCGACCAATCGGGCTGAATGGATTTCCATTCTAGAAATCGTCAGGAAGTACTCAGATCCCGACTCATTACGTGGGCGTGGCGTAGCGTTTGACTGCAGCAAAGAGTTTGGGTAACCAGGCAAGTCTTCTACATAACACATTTGAAATGTATTTAGGAGCTACACATGCACTCCAAGCTAGTCCAACCAACTGTAAAAACTTCGATACAAATACACAGGGATCAATGGAGGGAAGTGAAACAGCGGGGGGAGGGGGTCTTTGGAGACTGGAAGTAAAACTGAGTCGTCTTGAGGTGATGGAATGCTTCTGAATTTCATGGTAATATATGCTGGAGGGAGAGTCACACAACCTGTGACTCTGTTGTCTTCTGATGATTGTCTAAGAAGTATATACTCAGAGGACAGTCCATTGGTGGAACATAATAAGCTTGAGAAGAAATTGGACCAAACTTTGTGTTAATTGGAGTCAAATAAATGACATTTGCCACCTCTTCCTCCAAAAATTAACTAACACTTTATTGAACCTTTATTTAAATACGAAAGGACAATTGAGATTAGAAACACCATTTTGCGAGGGGGACCTGGCATCAAGAGCCTCTTGATGAATATTACATTTACATTTTACATTTTAGTCATTTAGCAGACGCTCTTATCCAGAGCGACTTACAGGAGCAATTAGGGTTAAGTGCCTTGCTTAAGGGCACATCGACATATTTTTCACCTAGTCGGCTCTGGGATTAGAACCAGCAACCTTTCGGTTACTGGCACAACGCTCTTACCCACTAAGCTACCTGCCGCCCTGGAAATGCCGGAAATACGCAATGGGACTACATATTCACAACTGAGTATTTGTCTGCGCTCTCTTCTATGTTGCTGGATCCTTGTAAATCCAATAAGGGGCTATTCATTGAAAAAGTGCACAGTCCGTGAATCTCTCAATGATACCAACATGAAAGTAATCTGTGGAAAGAAGAACCTCCAAGCCATAGCAGAAGACATTCCATGAAAAGTAAGATTTTTAGACCTTTCCATCAACAACATTGTGATTAACAGAAAATGTGATTTCAAAGATCTCTCAGCCCTCAAATCTTTAAATACGTTGAGCAACCGGATCTCTCATGTGGACGATGGGGCTTTTTCAGACCTGGTCGCTCTTCAGGAGCTGAATCTAGCCAATAACAGACTCAACACCCTCTCAGACCACCTGTTTCAGGGCCTAGGCAACCTCTCCGTGCTTCGACTAGACCACAACCACATCAAAATCATTTCATCCTCTACCTTTCAAAATCTCTCCAGCTTAAATGTACTAAACTTAACTGGCAACCAACTTTATCTTCTAAAGAAGCTTCAGACGATTTTGCCGTTCACACACCTGCAGGAGTTGTACATTGGGAGCAACGGATTTACCTCTTTCCAGCCACAGGACATATCAAATAAGTCCATAGGACTGAGAGTGCTGGATTTATCCCAGAATCCAATGAGAATCTTCAGGATTACAGCTGATGTTCTTCCTGAACTCCACTATGTAAACCTCTCTGACTCCGGTCAAAATGGAAGCATGACATGGGATGCACCAGACAGGTATTTTCTGAGTAAAATGAAAAGTCTCAATTTGAGCTGTGTCCACGTCTTTGAAGGAAGTTAACATTAGGGCCACTATGTTCAGAGGACTGACAGCCTTAGAAAAACTCGATTTGAGTTGGAATCATATTAAATATCTACATTATGGTGAACTTAAATAAATATGGTGAACTTATATAAATATTAAATATGGTGAACTTAAATAAATATGGTGAACTTAAATAAATATGGTGAACTTATATAAATATTACATATGGTGAACTTAAATAAATATGGTGAACTTAAATAAATATGATGAACTTATATAAATATTAAATATGGTGAACTTAAATAAATATGGTGAACTTATATAAATATTACATATGGTGAACTTAAATAAATATGGTGAACTTAAATAAATATGATGAACTTATATAAATATTAAATATGGTGAACTGAAATAAATATGGTGAACTTAAATAAATATGGTGAACTTAAATAAATATGGTGAGCTTATATAATATTAAATATGGTGAACTTAAATAAATATGGTGAACTTAAATAAATATGGTGAACTTAAATAAATACGGTGAACTTAAATAAATATGGAGAACTTAAATAAATATGGTGAACTTAAATAAATATGGAAAACTTAAATAAATATGGTGAACTTGAATCCCCACCCTTTTTCTCTTCTGCCATCTCTCAAGATCCTGGTCATCTCCACTCATTCCTTTTGGAATGTTGAATATACCCAGGGGCGCAACCTTGGTTTTAGAAGTGGGGGTTGACGACATAATATTATGATATATTTTGTATTTTTTTATCCAGTCAGATAAACACTCCAAACAGCCTACCCGACTGCTCGGAGGCGTCCGCATGGTCCTAAAGCACACCCTTGCTTCATTTGTATCACATTCCAATGGGGGACAACAATGCAATTTCAGAATGTGGGGGGGGGGGGGGGGGGGGGGGGAATTTATTGGCATTCAACGCAAGGAGTCTTAACATTTTAAGTCCTTTCACCCAGACACATTCATCCACACACCACAGTTGTGGTCCCTTGACATCAGCCTGAATGAGTTCACAGCCCTGAGCACGGAGTTGTTTCACCCAATCCCACGACTCAACAAACTATACCTGTCTAAAGTCCAACTTCAGTCTTTAGATTTCATCATAGGAGCCAACCTCACTCAACTCAGTTACTTGCAGGTGAGAAAGAATTACTTTACAGTGGTCAGTGAGACAATTATTCATTCTTTGCCTGCTTTAGCTTACTTTGACCTGCAAGACAAGACTTTCACCTGTGACTGTAGCAATGCTTGGTTTATCCAGTGGGCGACAACAGAAAACCAAACGCAGGTTATTGATGCCTTTGACTTTACCTGCAACTATCCGGTCAATCTAGGTGGTACCAAACTGTTGGACCTTGACACCCACTACTGTTCAGTAGATATAGGATTTTTCTACTTCATCTCCACCCCTTCTCTGGTCCTCCTAACCTTGCTGGGGTCCTTTATCTACCATCTCCTGAGATGACAGGTGGTCTACGCCTACTATCTCTCCCAGGCTTATCTCTATGACACAAAGCGAAGGAACGTCCGTGTGATTCATCAGTAGGATGCCTTCGTCTCCTACAACGGCCACGACGAGCCCTGGGTCCTGAGGGAACTTCTGCCAGAGCCGGAGGGAAACCAAGGCTGGAAGCTGTGTCTGCATCCCCTGACTTCCAGCCAGACAAACCCATCATTGACAACATCACGGACGCCGTCTACGGGAGCCGCAAGACCGTCTGCGTGATCAGCAGCCGCTACCTGGAGAGTGGTGCTCCCGGGAGATCCAAGTGGCCAGCTTCCGTCTGTTTGATGAGCAGAAGGACGTTCTGATCCTGGTGTTTCTGGAGGAGGTCCCAGACCAGTAGCTCTCCCCCTACCACCAGATGAGAAAGCTGGTGAAGAGACGCACCTACCTGAGCTGGCCCAGAGCTTGGGTGCACACCGGAGTCTTCTGGTAGAAACTCCGGGTGGCTCTGGAGACCAGGGACTGCCTTGCTGAGGAGAACCCCATCCTGTCCAGGGTGGATAGAAAATGATAGTGACACACTAAATGTAACGTTTCTAAATGAAAATGAGTTATTTCATCCAAACATGGCAGCAAGACAAAGAAAAATAGTTTTAAAAAACAATTATAAAAAGATACCAGTCAGGCTTTGTTCTAGATTTACCCTATTGAATATAATTGACAAATGGCAATGTTTGAAATCAGAAATTTAGTTTATGCAAATCTACAATAAACTATGATGAAAAGTAAAATGAAATGTATTATAAAATATATGATGTGTGATATTTGATAATGAATTTATGATGAAATGTTTGACTTACTTACTTGTTACGTTCTCTTAGTTCTCTAGCTTTCTGGAACTTTTAAATGTTAAGTTTTAGGTGTAAGAGTGAAGATTCTTGAAATTGTTAAGTGTAAGCGAAAACCACTTTTTGATTCTTTATGATGAAAAACGCTTTGAAAATGAAAATGTCAAATACATTTGTCATCTTGCTCTTTAGACAAACTTTGTTTTTGACCAGCTATGAACTTTTACTCCTTCAGCTCCTTATTACATTATTAACATGAATCACTGTCAATCGTATCCATTTCCAAATGCCACAGATAAATCATCACCCAAAAATATTAATATTTCACTCTCTGTCTTTTCATCTCTTCTTCCTCTGTTGGCATATTGCCCAGATGGAGGGTAGCCAGTTCTTTCTGACACTCTGAATCAGCTCAGACTCACTTGGGGAATCTAGTGTACCTGTACACTGCTGCCATACAACCAAGCCAAGCCCACAACTTTGACTTTCTCTTGAATTCTCCACACTGCAGTTACTGCTGTGGAATCTACTCCAGTAGCCTCCATACAGTAATAAAACTATGTTAAATGACTTTAGGTATATTGAGTTATTATATATTTACCAGACTTATAGTATTGGGGGTAGACCATTGCAGGGCTGCCCACGGGTGATAGGCAACAAATCAGCATCATGTTATTGTCCTGCTCACAATTTGTGTGTAATTCTAGACCTGGGTATTGATTGTAATATAGTCTAAATGAGCAGTTCCTTTCAGATCTGTTATTGTTTACAAAGTCATACAGTCATACATTTATCCACAGCAATGTGAATACATTTATTTTACATGATAGTTCCACTTCCCAAATCTTAATTTACCTGATTATATGAAAATAGTTCCACTTCCCCCAAAAATTTAAAAAGTTCAAGATGCAGTTGAAACCTTCATTTTGCAAAAATGATCAGTTGCTTACAGGCCCATTAATGTTTTCAAAGTAATAGTATTCTTAATTCACAGTATTACATATCATTACACATTCATATTGTTTAGATACTGTATCTAACATTCCAGAGGATACGTTGGTATATTCATATTTAATGTTAGAAGAGGCTTTGTTTTTTGCAGTACTGCTGTGTCCCTGTGAACAGAGAGAGGTCAGATGCAGACCCATAGTAAAGGTTAGTCCATCTGATCAGTGGCCTGTGAAGCCCAGACATGCCCCCTCTGTCTTATCAGCAGTCCCCTGTTCCTATACCTCCTCTCCCTCCCTCACTCTCCCATTCCGCTCTACTCTAACTCCCCTCTGTTCTCTTCTCTCCTCCATCCTCTCCCCTCCATATGTACTCTCTCTATCCTTTCTCCTCTCATCCTGGCCCTCTCTACTTCATCTTCCCTCCCTCCCCTCTCCTCTTTTCACCCTCTATTCTCTCTTCTCTGTACCTTTTGACTCCCTCTCCTCTCCTCTCCTCTCCTCTCCTCTCCTCTCCTCTCCTCTCCTCTCCTCTCCTCTCCTCTCCTCTCCTCTCCTCTCCTCTCCTCTCCTCTCCTCTCCTCTCCTCTCCTCTCCTCTCCTGTCTATTTTCCCTCTCCTTTCTTTTCTTCTTCATCCTCTCTTCTCTCTGCTCCACAACCCCCCCCCCCCCCCCCCTCTCTTTTTCCTCCCTCTGTTCTTCTCTCTCAATCTCACCTTCCTCTCCTCCTCGGTCTCCTCTCTCCTCCCTCCCTCTCCACTGCCTCACCGTCTCTTTCAACCAAGCGGTCCCCTGATCCTCCCTCTCCTCTCCCCTCCCATTCAGCTCAGAAATCTCCTGCACCTCCCTCCCTCCTCTCCCCTCCCACCTCCCTCCTCTCCCCTCCCTCCTCTCCCCTCCCACCTCCCTTCCTCCTCTCCCCTCCCACCTCCCTCCTCTCCCCTCTCCCCTCCCTCCTCTCCCCTCCCACCTCCCTCCTCTCCCCTCCCACCTCCCTCCTCTCCCCTCCCACCTCCCTCCTCTCCCCTCTCCCCTCCCTCCTCTCCCCTCCCACCTCCCTCCTCTCCCCTCCCACCTCCCTCCTCTCCCCTCCCTGTCACCAGAGCCTCTGCAAGACTCGTATAACTCCTGACTTAATAAGGATGTCAGGTAAGAGTGCCAAAACAATATTGGGAGAAGTGTGATGACGGTGTTGAAGCTTTCATCTCGCTTGTCACTCTCATTAGGTAGGTAGGTAGGTAGGCAGGCAGGCAGGCAGGCAGGCAGGTAGGCAGGCAGGTATGCAGGCTGGCAGGCAGGTAGGCAGGTAGGTAGGTAGGTAGGTAGGTAGGTAGGTAGGTAGGTAGGTAGGTAGGTAGGTAGGTAGGTAGGTAGGTAGGCTGGCAGGCAGGCAGGCAGGCAGGTAGATAGGGAAGGTAGGTAGGTAGGTAGGTAGGTAGGTAGGTAGGTAGGTAGGTAGGTAGGTAGGTAGGTAGGCAGGCAGGTATGCAGGCAGGCAGGCAGGCAGGCAGACAGGCAGGCAGGCAGGTAGGTAGGTAGATAAGTAGGCAGAAAGGCAAGCAGGTAGGTAGGTATGCAGGTAGGTAGGCAGGTAGGTATGCAGGTAGGTAGGCAGGTAGGTAGGTAGGTAGGTAGGTAGGTAGGTAGGTAGGTAGGTAGGTAGGTAGGTAGGTAGGTAGGTAGGTAGGTAGGTAGGTAGGTAGGTAGGCAGGCAGGCAGGCTGGCTGGCTGGCAGGTAGGTAGGTCAGCAAGTATGTATGTAGGTAGGCAGGCAGGTATGCAGGCTGGCAGGCAGGTAGGCAGGTAGGTAGGCTGGCTGGCAGGCAGGCAGGCAGGCAGGCAGGCAGGCAGGTAGGTAGGTAGGTAGGTAGGTAGGTAGGTAGGTAGGTAGGTAGGTAGGTAGGTAGGTAGGTAGGTAGGTAGGTAGGTAGGCAGGCACAGCCTACAGTGTGTTCACAACATTCTCCACTCTCTGGAATGATTCCATAAACATGCCCATCATCTCCAACTGCCTAGATGATACAGCTAGCTACTAACCTCAACTGAGAGAACATCCTCTAACTAGGACTACCACACAGATAGATAAGCCTGATTGACAAAGACCCTGGGTGATCTGGAGCTGAGAGCAGATTTACTTGGCAAAACAAACCACACACACACATCGATCTGCCTGCGAATGAGCATTCGTGAATCCAGACATGCACTCTGCTGTTCTCCTCCTACAACTCGGTATTCAACTCGGTATTCATCAACTTCCAATTAACATTGAATGCAGATTGTCTCTTCAAAGCGACTCAAAGCGACTTCAAAGCGACTCTTCAAAGCGACTTCAAAGGTCGGTGTCAGGACTCAAGGAAAAAAAATGGTCCGGTGTGTTAGAAATGCCCGGGCAGATTTCTGGTCCCAGTCCGTCCCTGCGTTGACGTGTACACTGAGAGGTGGAAAGAGCCTAAAAACACTCATGAAGAATTTAGTATTTGTGCTAATTAGGTGTTTTTGTACTGGCCCAGAGATGTAATCAATATATTGCACTGTAGAGTAATGTGTTCTTCACGTTGTTTATCTTGGTCAGTGGAGGGGAGAATCATTCATGTGAGGGAATTGTAGACATAAAAAATGTAAGACTTAAAGGAGATGTTTTGGGGAAATACTGTTTTTTTTTGTCATGGATGTGTGTGTTAGAATGAAGAGAGAAGGTCCTCCATTAATCAATAACATTTATGGATTTTTATCTGTCCAATAGAAACATGCTGTACTTGTTTTGATTGACTGGTTTGGCCGTTTGAAGGGTTCATATTGACTGTAGACTCGAATGAACTTAATGGCTTACACTACTAAGTCAATTTCCAAATGATGACTTTCATTGTGTTAGTAAAGACTGATTTCTACGCTTATCCCACGATAGTCCAATATGCACTTCAAATGGCAAGTACAGAGAGCAATTTGTTTTTGTTCCTTTTGGAAAAATGGCCAACTCTCCAAATCTGTACAGTAGCATTTCCTTTGCTTCCCCCAGGGCAGAAATCAGATGCTGACTCGCAGATATTAAAAACAAATATTGTACTTCATAATACGGCACTGTGTTTACGGATTACTTTTTTATTGAGTTGAAAAGAGAGTGGATACCTGAGTCTGTAGCACAGTGTTATGTTCAGGGCTTCTAGCTGTCTGTAGCACAGTGTTATGTTCAGGGCTTCTAGCTGTCTGTAGCACAGTGTTATGTTCAGGGCTTCTAGCTGTCTGTAGCACAGTGTTATGTTCAGGGCTTCTAGGCTGACTATCTCTCAGCTGACTACAGTAGCATTTCTCTTATGTCTCTGGGAACTGGAGTATTCAACCAAACTCATTTCCGGGGGTAAGGCAAAACAGCACACTTCCCAAGCTGCAGGAGAGTGTGTATTGTATACATTGATACATTGGCATAGTATCTTTATTGGGTCACAAAGTCACTCAATGAAAACATTGGTTGAATACAGAAATACTGGGTTGTTTTTGTCTTACCTCAACAATGTGACAGTTTTTATATGATAACATATACAGTATTTCTCCCTCAGAGCTGCTTCAGGTTTCTCTCGCTCTCTCGCTCTCTTTCACTGGCCATTTACCCCACCTTTCAACTTTAACCTCTGCCCCCCCCCCCCCCACCCCCCCTCCCTCCCTCCCTCCCCACTACAGTCAGAGCGTGAGCGCCAGTACGAGATCGCCCCCCAGCCCCACCGCTCCTCTAAGCCCCCCAAGGACTCCTACCTGGTGGAGCAGGTCTTCTCACCACACCCCTTCCCTCCCTCCATCAAGTCCCACATGAAGGGCAGCCCCCTGTACACGGACCTCAGGCTCACAGGCCTGTCGGGTGACGGCAAACGAGGTCAGCCCTCCTGGACCATCGAGGAGTACAAGCGCAATGCGGGTGGTGAGAAGGGCAAGCAGCTGACTGCCCTGGACCTGCAGGTAAGGACTGATAGGAGGGGGGGGGGGGGACTATTACAGTAGACAGGGTGGATATTACAGTAGATAGGGTGGATATTACAGTAGACAGGGTGGATATTACAGTAGATAGGGTGGATATTACAGTAGACAGGGTGGATATTACAGTAGACAGGGTGGATATTACAGTAGACAGGGTGGATATTACAGTAGACAGGGTGGATGTTACAGTAGACAGGATGGATATTACAGTAGATAGGGTGGATATTACAGTAGACAGGGTGGATATTACAGTAGATAGGGTGGATATTACAGTAGACAGGGTGGATATTACAGTGGACAGGGTGGATATTACAGTAGGCAGGGTGTATATTACAGTAGGCAGGGTGTATATTACAGTGGACAGGGTGGATATTACAGTAGGCAGGGTGGATATTACAGTAGACAGGGTGGATATTACAGTAGACAGGGTGGATGTTACAGTAGACAGGATGGATATTACAGTAGATAGGGTGGATATTACAGTAGACAGGGTGGATATTACAGTAGATAGGGTGGATATTACAGTAGACAGGGTGGATATTACAGTAGACAGGGTGGATATTACAGTAGATAGGGTGGATATTACAGTAGACAGGGTGGATATTACAGTGGACAGGGTGGATATTACAGTAGGCAGGGTGTATATTACGGTAGACAGGGTGGATATTACGGTAGACAGGGTGGACCTTACAGTAGACAGTAGATAGGGTGGATATTACGGTAGACAGGGTGGACCTTACAGTAGACAGTAGACAGGGTGGACCCCACTACAGTTGTAGGATCATCCTTCCATTGCTGTTTCCATTACTTAGGCAGGGTGAACCCCACTACCTATTTCTGTTGTCCCCTACCTTAATGATGTTTTGGATTGAATTGGTTTCTATAGAAAATGTTAGCTTTGGTAGATCCTGGAATGCTGATCCTGGATGTTGATTCAAAGGGCCTCTTTGACCTGAAGAAAGCACCCAGGGGAAGCGGATAACTAGAGAACCGCTGACAAAACTCTTTCTCACCTCCCTCGTCGATTTTTATTGATCTGAGAGGTGTGTGTATGTGTGCGTGCTCGTGTGTGGTTGTTCATGTGCTGCGTGTGTGTACTCTACGTGTGTGTGTGTACTGTACGTGTGTGTGTGTGTGTGTGTGCGTGTGTGTATTTATGTGTGTGAGTCAGGGGACTGATTCGATCCTACTGTGTAGTGACATGTGAAGATGCGGAGCCACATTGATATCACCGGTGACCTTGTTAATCTTTCAAGAGTGTCACAACTCACTACAGATGGGTGGACTCCATTATAATGGTAATTTCTTGTTATTTATTTGATCTAGATGACGTATTCTAGGGCCAGAGCAGCTGTATTAAGGTAACTAACCATCTTGGATAGTTTGCACTATAGTCTAAATAATATCACAAGAAACCTATATAAAGAGGACTACAGTGTTTTCTACCTGGTACCATTGG
>NC_140024.1:28328532-28341032 GCF_964263955.1 Coregonus lavaretus | reverse complement strand
TCTTCTTCTTCTTCTTCTTCTTCTTCTTCTTCTTCTTCTTCTTCTTCTTCTTCTTCTTCTTCTTCTTCTTCTTCTTCTTCTTCTTCTTCTTCTTCTTCTTCTTCTTCTTCTTCTTCTTCTTCTTCTTCTTCTTCTTCTTCTTCTATTACCCTCTCTCTCTCCCTCTTTGTCTTTCAGATCCACAAAATCCATCTCCCTCTTTCCCTCCTGCTTTCTCATTGGCTGAGTCCCAATTCTCCACCCCTTTCCCAAAGTGTGCACTTGCACACTTTCCATAATGCATTTCACAATAGTGAAAACTCCCTCTGGCTGATGTTTAAACCAATTAAATTATTTTAAATCCATGACCAGAGGTGTGCAAGTGTGCACTTTGTGAGAAGATTGCAAAATTGTGACGTAGCCTTTCTATCTAAAATCTAGGGTTGGGCTCAATTTTGAATTGAAGTCACTCAATTCAGGCAGTGATTAGAATAAAACTTTTTACATAAATACCTTTCTTTTTCAGTTTATTGAGAAGTCATTGAAAAGAGAATGCCTTTTTTCAATTATTGAATTTGAAATTCAGTTTACTGTCTGAATTGACTGGCTTGCAAATCGAATTGTCCCCAAACCTGCTAGAATCACATCCCAGTGGGCATAACTGATTGACATGAACTCCAAATGGCCTTTCCACCCCAAACCCCCTCTTTCCTTTTCAGACGCAGGAGTCATTGAACCCCAATAACCTGGAGTACTGGATGGAGGATATCTACACGCCGGGTTACGATTCGCTGCTGAAGAGGAAGGAGGCGGAGTTTCGGAGAGCCAAGATGTGCAAGATTGGAGCGCTGATTGCCGCCGCTGCCTGCACTGTGATCCTGGTCATCGTCGTGCCCATATGCACTATGAAGTCATGAAGTGCTCCATGTCGTGCTCTACGAAGTGCTCAAAGTCGCACACTTTCCTTCTGCCCTTGTTTATTCTGGCTAAATGTTAAAGGACTGAATACGTGTGAGCAATATGTTATCAGCCCCAATTACAGGAGCAGCCCTCTGATTGGCTATGTGGACGTTTGAAGAGTGAGGTACATGTATTTTTTAATGTGAATCTGGCCTATGTTTGTGGTATTGGAATCAAGTCTATGTTATTTTCTACATGATTTAGTTGTTATGCCACGGGATAGGGCATTGGTATTAGGGAATCGTCAGTACACATTCAAAATGACTTTGTTCAGAGGGGAATGTCTCAAGTTTGATCTTTTCTATTTATTGTTGCCTATATTAACTTATTGACATGATGTATTTATGATCAAAGACAAAATGGAACTGGCACATACACAATGTCTAGATCTGTTACATTTACATTTCTATTGTACTGGTGGACGGTGTTTATTACCATGTTAAATATTTATTTCACTTTTTCTCTTTGTTAAAGGGGCAATCAAAAACAACAAAGCGGCTACCCCGCCACTGTTTTTGTTAACTGAAACAGATTATCTGGACAGTATACAGTCGACAGCTGGATTTGTTTTTGTAGACAGCGTCTGATATTTTTATTTTAGTATAATTGCTGTATAATGTATTTTAATGAGAGTTATTTTTTATGAATTATCTGGTAGAATGTGATGAGGTGCACCAGATATTATTTATCTTTATCAATAATAATAATAATAACCAGAGTTTTAATTCATGGGATTTGTGCAATGCCTTTTCTAAATAGACATATACAGTATATTGAAGTACTGTAGTTAAAATAGACAAATAACAAACAGTACATATAAAACAACATAAAACACTACAGAGCTAACCTGAATGTATTGAATGTAGCATTACTCACAGAGAGCAAAACACACCTATTATTTCTCATCATCACTTGAGCAGAATTGAGTTGAATGTTGCTCTCCTTTCCTTGCTTTAGATAGTTTAACTACTAGCCAAGAGCACATAGCTGCAGTAGGGAGCTCTGAAGTAGGGAGTTATTCTTTGCCTTGTGAGAGTGTTTATATAGTAAATACTTGACGTTTCCACTGTCGACTAACTGAGCACCTCTGGGAGAGAGACTTGTATTAGTTCAGTCAGCGGTATCGACTGCACCAGTCTCCCAGGCTGGCAGAAACCAACAGATACACTAACACTAGCAGAAGCTTCTTATGAAGTGCCGTGTCACCTTATGAACATTCATAGCACCTTGTGCAGTTCTATAGAGCGTTATGACATGTTGTATTAATTAAGCAATAAGACACACTAGGTTATGATGTATCGTGGATATATTAAAGCTTAGCAGCCTCATGCCTCGTTGCTTTTACAGTTTCGTAACGGTCCATGACTGCATTACAATGTGGTTTGAATGTGCTACGAATGTTTATAAGGCATTGTAACACTTTGTAAGAAGCTGATTCAAGTAAATAAAATAGTCCCTCCTCTCAAGCCCAGCTTACAGATCTAGTCTCCTAAGAGGCCTTAGAACCACTGAATGCAAACTGCCTGCCGTTAAGGTTGTGTCCCAATAGTTTAGAAGAACGTCCTTGTCTCATCATCAACTGTAGCGGTGGTGATGAAAGGAAGGAGACGAGGAGGGGAAGCCATTTCACAGTTCTGGGACACAACGTGAGAGTCACATCTCCACTCATGAACCTGAGCTCAGAGACACTACGCAAACCAAGATGGCCGATCGCACAGATGTCACCCAGATAAATGTAAACCAAGGGATGCTCAACTCCAGTCATCCTTGGTTTCCCTCTCAAGTTAGTTAAGGTAGGCCGCGTTCCAGGCTGACTACATTGCAGACTCCTGGCAGATATCAAAGCACCTGGATAGATGTTTAAGACATCAGCTAACCACATCCTATGATATAGCAATCTGATGCACGACTGTGCAGTCGATAACGTGGCAAGCAACCATTGGTTGATGCAGTGCAATGTCTGTAATGTAGTAGGCTTGGAATGCAACCTTTAGGCTAGTGATTTATGGGAGAGAATGTTGTCATACTGCCAAAATGAACATGAGGAAGTACGTACTTCAGGTTGTACACATTAGAAGTTTGATATACGTTCAAAAGTAGACACTGTAACCTGTTAATTGCGCACTGGAACAGTCAGTTTCATGTCAGGTTTGCTTGTTAGGAGAGCACTGGAGTTGAGCCCTCCCACCTAATGGGTGTAGGGTGAAGTTGATGTTTATTGTCACAAGTCTTGTCCTGGAGGCAGAACTGAGCTATTTCCCCTTAGATAGGCCAGCTGCAAAGTCAAAATTGGCTATATTGTAAACATAAATGTAATGTTAGGGTTAGGCATTAGGGTTAGCAGTGTGGTTAAGGTTAGGGTTAGGCATTAGGGTTAGCAGTGTGGTTAAGGTTAGGGTTAGGTTTAGGTTTAGCTAGTGACCACTCTGCAGAGCTGCCTCCAGAACAAGATTCAGGACGAAAAACACTAACCTGCAAAGTTGACCCTAGATGCTGATCCTGCGTCAGTTTTGCATTTTCCCCACCGATGGATTGGGGGAGGGGAAGCTGATCCTAGATCTGTACCTAGGGGAAACTTTACCTCTGAGCGGTGTAATGATTACCCAGTGGATTTGCCTTCAACACAGGAACTGTGAGCCGCAGCACACTGTAGTAGTCTGTAAATAGTTAGATGCACACATCATGTCAACAGGTGTAAACTGGAATATATCACAATAAAAGAGAACTGTTCTGACTGTTACTGTGTCAACTTTTGTTTTTAGCTGTCCTTTGAAATGAATATTGGCTGTGTAAAGTGGTTGTCATACTTACACTTTCTTGTTTTGTGATATTTTTCTATCATTTATCTTTTTGTCTTCAGATCGAAGAAGAGGTTCAGTGGAGACATGACAGAATATTGCTCAGCATAACAAAGCCTGCGGTTTTCTGAGGGTTCTTATTGTGTTTTTATCTGGTTGTTCACTTCTCATTAATGGGATTATTTGTATTGTTCTTTAGTTGATCTTTTGCATAATACTCCGGTTAGACTAATACAATAGGATTTGTGAAAATTTCAGGGGCCGTATCTATCAATCAAGCATCTCAGAGTAGAAGTGCTGATCTAGGATCAGGTCCTCTTTCTTATTCATTATAAATAAAAAGCAAAACTGGTCCAGCCCTGAGGCGTTTAATGAACATGCGTCCAGATCACTGGTATACAAAGCACTTAGATCATGTATACCTTATGTACCTACGTACCAGTGGAGGCTCCTCAGATGAGGAAGGGGAGGACCATCATAAAAAAAAGAATTTCATAAAAATAAAATGTTTAAAACATTTTAAAAGTTAGCCTTTTTAGATAAAACTATACTAAATATAATCACGTCACCAAATAATTGATTAAAACACTATTTTGCAAAGAAGGTCTACAGTAGCCTCAACAGCACTCTGTAGGGTAGCACCATGGTGTAGCTGGAGGACAGCTAGCTTCCGTCCTCCTCTGGGTACATTGACTTCAATACAAAACCTAGGAGGCTCATGGTTCTCATCCCCTTCCATAGACTTATACAGTCATTATGACAACTTCCGGAGGATGTCCTCCAACCTATCAGAGCTCTTGCAGCATGAACTGACATGTTGTCCACCCAATCAAAGTATCAGAGAATTAATCTAGTACTGAAAGCATAAGCTACAGCTAGCTAGCACTGCAGTGCATCAAACGTGTTGAGTAGTTGACTCAAAGAGAGAGAAAGAAAATAGTTGAACAGCTTTGAACAAATTAATTTCTTCCTAAATGAAGGAGAAGCAAGAGAGAAATAGAGAGAGAGAGATTGTCATTTTTTTCTCTCACTTTTACTTACTTAGCTAGCAAATGCAGCTAGCTAGTTTAGCCTACTGAAACATCCTGCTCAAACAGAGGGATGCTATGTTAGCTAGCTGGCTATGACTATCCAACACAACACTGGAACTCTTCCAAGTCAAGGTAAGCTTTAGGTTTTAGATAAAGGCGAAAGAAACACACACCTATTTAGGCGAGGTGCTGGCTGACGGCGTAAAACACTTCAAAAAGAAAAGGAAAGCCGCACACTCTAGGAGCTCAGATGCAATAATTTAATATCTTAATAACCAACGTTTATACCCTGATGAAGACAGCTTGTCTGTCGAAACGTTGGTTATTAAGATATTAAATTATTGCATCTGAGCTCCTAGAGTGTGCGGCTTTCCTTTTCTTTTTGAAAAGCTTTAGGTTTTACCCATTTATTGCCACTGGGGCCCGCCGGTGTAACTGCTTACTGACTGTACACTGTAACGTTACTGCACGATTGTAGGGGGTTTACTAATTCATTAGTTCTATTAGCTATGCTGACTATGATGTTACTCTAGCTAATATGGTGACAACGATGTAGGCTGTGTGTAGCGGTTTGGCTTCAAAAGTTTTTTTTCGAATGGTCACATACAGTTGATGTGTTGTGCATTGAAGTCCACAAGCGTAGATGCGAGAAGGAATACAATGTGGCTGTTATGAAACTGTGAACTGTGTTTACGTGTTTTCAGGGGTGTATTCATTCCGCCGATTCTGTTGAAAAACGTTTCTTAAACAGAAGCAAACGGAACAAAACGGGGATAAACATACCTGTATTTGTCCAATAGAAACTCTCGTTTGCAACTGTTGGACTAATAATTACACCCAATATTAGCTAGATTCAGGCAAGAGTGTGCAAGGCGGTATTGAATGCCACTGTCTGTCCATGTGTCACTGTCTGTCACATCAAATGTGTCTCTCGACCTGTGTGTACCTACATTGTAAACTTTCATTCATCTGCTAGGTTGTAGCAGCCTCATGATGGGTATAGGGACAATTAGAGTATGATGTAGTAGCCTAAACCTATCGCTGTTCCATTTAACTGGGTGAATGGAATATGAATGACAGTCATCCAATATGCTGTAATAGAAATAAGGCCATGCTCATGGAAAAATGAATGTGTCCTCCCTCATCTGAAATGGGACTGACCGCCACTGATACATACGCAACACAAGAACACAATTAGCTACGTAAAATGGTGATCCTGCGTACTTGGGTCGAGTTACAAATTGAGGGCCTGCACACACAGGATCACCATTTTGCTTAGCTAATTATAGTTCTTGCATCCGTACGTATGTAGGTTATAAATTAGGCATTAGAGGAGTTTCTAACTGAGCCAAGTCCACATTGAGTCTGCTATACATCCCCAGTGAGAACTGTCTGATGTTCTTCATAGACAACTCTAAATGGGCCAACCACTTTGATGGAGAGAGGAAATGGAGGATGACAGTGACAAGGAACCTAGCCCAGGGGGATTGTTGGTACTGGAGTCCAGGATTTGGCCTAGAATACTGGACTACAACTGCACTGATAACACTGTTGGGGTGTCAAACAAATACTGTAAAACTCATTATAATCTGGCAATGTGATTTAATTTGATACTTCTTCACCAATGTGCAATATAAAAAGGCCACTATTTATGCATTTCTCAGTTGACTTTAGTTCAATAATCACCTTTTTATTTATTTTTTTTATTTTATTTTTTTATTTCACCTTTATTTAACCAGGTAAACCAGTTGAGAACAAGTTCTCATTTACAACTGCGACCTGGCCAAGATAAAGCAAAGCAGTGCGATAAAAACAACAACACAGAGTTACATATGGGGTAAAACAAAACAAAGTCAAAAATACAACAGAAATACATATAATATACAGTGTGCAAATTTAGCAAGTTATGGAGGTAAGGCAATAAAATAGGCTATAGTGCAAAATAATTACAATTTAGTATTAACACTGGAATGATGTGCAAGAGATGATGTGCAAATAGAGATACTGGGGTACAAATGAGCAAAATAAATAACAATATAGGGATGAGGTAGTTGGGCGGGCTAATTTCAGATGGGCTGTGTACAGGTGCAGTGATCGGTAAGCTGCTCTGACAACTGATGCTTAAAGTTAGTGAGGGAGATAAGAGTCTCCAGCTTCAGAGATTTTTGCAATTTGTTCCAGTTCCAGTTTATAGCACACATTGATGGAGAAAAGTGTTATTAAACCACACTGCCAGATTATAATGAGGTTTACAGTATTGTTAGCACTATTTAGCACTTGCTGTAACTCTTGGGAAGGAATATATGGCTTTCTGTTCACATGCAATATAGTACAGTAGCTGGACTTCATTAAAACAAAGACTTGAAGCCAATGCTGTTACTTTAGGCGTGGGTTCAGATGCCACTTCTGACACCATGTTACCTTATGAGCTATATGGATGAGGCAGAGAGATGTCAGTCAAGTTAACTGGGAAGATAATATGAAATATAGGTTATACATCCAGGTCCTTGAATTTGACCATTACAGAATTAACACTTTACAGGACAAATGGAGAATTTCAATTTATTTCCTGAGTTGTATTGAGATCAACCCCAAACCTGGGTATTACGAAGTATACGCTAAGGCTGGCTGAAAAGTCTCTTGCTCCCTAAAAAAGCAACCATTACAAAACTGTGTTAAACCTCTCTAATTGTGTTGCAGCGTTGTGCTATTTCAGCATTTTTTTTTGACATCCTCTTCGGGAGTCAGCTGCAGAACTGCAAATCTAATCAGGGGTTTTCTGAAGCAGGGGAAAAGCACACTGCCGTGCTCATAGCAGCTGGGGAATGCAGAATCAAGCAGCTCTGCAATCTGGCGAACGCCACTACCCTGAAGTTACGTTCAAGAAATAAATGCATTTCAACTGGGTGGAAAATATACAGAAAGACCGCAACTGCTGTTGTATTTATCCATTAGCAACCAATTTCGGCTATATCCAGTCTGTTTAGAGGAGACCTTTTCGCAAATGTTCCAATTGAATGGAAGCTAAAATGGCAATTATTCCACAATAGCCTATGGCAATGAAATGATTGTGGAAACGCTGGTATGTCGACTGCTGCTTAGCAACATAGCAACATTGTGATAAATGTCTGCCGTATTTTTAAAAAACATTTTAGTCATTTAGCAGACGCTCTTATCCAGAGCGACTTACAGTTAGTGAGTGCATACATTTTCATACTGGCCCCCCGTGGGAAACGAACCCACAACCCTGGCATTGCAAGCGCCATGCTCTACCAACTGAGCTACAGGGGACTGTATTTCTATATTCTATCGCCATCGTTGAACGTCTGCTTGTCAAGTCTTTTCCATATCACATTAGGCGTGTTGATGACATGTAACATTGTCTAACTATTCACTTTATTAATATCACAAATGGTGACCCATGTCGTGTATCGGTAATGATGTTTCGGGGTAAACATTCTGTAAAGTAACTCGTTTGGTGAGTAAGGATTTTCAAGAGACTACATCAGTCTATCCATCTGGCTTCAGAAAGTCAAACTCAACCTGTATTAGAACATGCTGAGCGCTCTAACTGAGTGGAGCGTAATCCTCTGTGAATGTAGGATGAATTTAAACATGATCAGACTCTGTTCCATCACTCACTACCCCCCTCTCTGAGCCTCTCTCGGCCCTCTCAGCCAACTGAGACAGAACCACTAACCTTGGCTGCAGCAGACACACTTAACAAGGTCAGAAAAGCACTCTGTGTTTGTGTGCACATGCATGCATGTGTGTGCGTGAGAGAGTGTGTGCGTGAGTGTGTGTGTGCGAGAGAGTGTGTGTGCGTGCGTGTGTGTGTGCAAGAGAGAGAGTGTGTGTGTACGTGTGTGTGTGCGAGAGAGTGTGTGTGCGTGCGTGTGTGCGAGAGAGAGAGAGAGAGAGTGTGTGCGTGTGCGCGAGTGTGTGCGAGAGAGAGTGTGTGTGTGTGTACGAAAGAGTGTGTGTGCGTGCGTGTGTGTGTGCGAGACAGTGTGTCTCTGTGTGTGCGAGAGTGTGTGCGTGAGTGTGTGCGAGAGAGAGTGTGTGTGTGCGTGTGTGTGTGTGTACGAGAGTGTGTGTGCGTGCGTGCATGTGTGTGTGCGAGAGAGAGTGCGTGTGTGTGTGTGTGTGTGCTCATGCGTGCAACGTACCACTAACTCTCCATAAGGCTGGATTCATTCCAAATCCCCCTGTCCCTTATTATTTTCTCTGGGTCTACACAGTGCAGAAATCTCAACCATTGAAATACAGCAGACTAGAATTTCACACACTGGCTTATTCACAGGACCATGTGACCTGACCTGGACAAACTCTGGGTCTTAGTTCTAGGCTAGGCTTCATCTAGGGCCCTGAGTTTCTTCTGGGACTGCATACACATATAAAGTGGAAATGCATGGATGAGGGTCACAATGGTAAAATGCAAACACAACTGGAGACACTTTGTCATTTTTGAAGCAAACCAAAATAGTGTAGAAGCAATTTCTAACCAACTGTAAACAAACTTAGCTGGCTAGCGTATTATCGTGGCTAACTGTGGGCAAAATCATTCACTTATTTACCTTTAATTAGCCACTGCAAATCTTTTTGCTAGCAAACGTGACGCTGTCTCGAGCAGTGGAGGCTGCTGAGGGGAGAATGGCTCATAATAATGTCTGGAACGGAGCGAATGGAATGGCATCAAACATGGAAACCATGTGTTTGATGTATTTGATACCATTCCACCAGTTATGCTTCAGCCATTACCATGAGCTTGTCCTCCCCAATTAAGGTGCCACCAACCTCTTGTGGTCTCCAGCACTGTTTGCTTTTTGACACTTTCCAAACGTCACTGTCATTTAGCAGCACTGTGTCAATAGAAGGATGTTCAGTTTTGCCTTCCTAGGACCTACTCAGAGTCTTATAATATTATTTAGAGAAGTGTAAAGTTTATCTTCCAGTACTGCATGACCTTTTCTAGCATCATAAACCAATTTGTGGGACTGTGAAGGAGACAACAGTTTAACCAGCCAAGGACTTCTGGGCATGTGGGTGAGACAACAGTTTAACCAGCCAAGGACTTGTGGGCGTGTGTGTGTGTGTTGGTGTGTGTGTTTGAGTGTGTGTGTGTGTGTGTGTGTGTGTGTGTGTGTGTGTGTGTGCAGCCAAGGCACCATCTCCCTTTCTCACAGGGCATGTGGAATCAGTCCCAATCCTGTATTTCTCCCAGACAGCACTCAGTCAAACAGCAATCTGCCAAAAACAATGATAAACTGACAAATAACAACCTACTATAGTCTGCCTGCCTGTCAGTCTGCCTGCCTGTCAGTCTGCCTGCCTGTCAGTCTGCCTGCCTGCCTGTCTGTTTCTGTCTGTTTGTATCGTCCATCCGTCTACCTGCCTGCCATGGAAAACAGAGGTGGTTGCTAATTGAGAAGTAGACTGTTCCATAGACCTATAATCTATCCACATCATTGTGTATGCCTTTACAAAAGGCAATGATATACGGTAACCATGAAAATGACATCATCGCTGTAGATAGCATGCCCAACTGTTTCAAGAGGCCAATAAACTGTCACATAGAGAACAATGGAAAATATGTGATACAGTACATGTTACTAGCACTTTGTAGCCTCACTGCTAATGATGTATGCTGTTTCAGAGGCCAGTGATCTAACTGGCCATCTCACGGAGGCCTATAAACCAATGGTGGCAGTTAAATTAAAATACAAATTTGCCTGTGATTATGTTGCCAACCTTAGCTCTCCCCGTTCTAATGAGAAACACAAGCCTCTTCGGAGTAACCAGCGAATCACCTGACCCTGAAACTTACTGTAGCAGTGGCAGACCACACACATACACAGACACACAGATGTGTGCACACAGACACATAAAAACACATACACACAGACACACACACACACACACACACACACACACATACACACATACACACACACACACACACACACCTCAGGTGACAATCTGATGAATTAGCCCTCTCCTTCCTATGACAGAATCTATGTTTTATATTTTCAGTGTTCACATACAAGTCTATTCTCTTCCAATTACCAATATAATCATGTTCGAGCTCTATTATTGAGAAAAAGGCTGTTGATAAGTCAGTCTCTTATGCATTTCCTGTCCTTGCTGGCTGAGTGTGTTTCATCATTCTGGTGAAGAGGAAATGACCCTCCTATATCACACAGTTTGTTTCATCCTCATGCATATCAAGAAGTGACCTACCAATAGTACATTTTCCCTTCACTTCACGTTTTTCTATTCAGTTCATGTCAGCAGCATTGAGTGTGTTAAAGGCTCATTATTAGGATTCAGGGGAACACATGCACACACACACACACACACACACACACTTGATCTCTCTTTCTCTCCCGCTCTCTCTAATTTCCCCACATTTAGAATAAATGTCAGTGTTTCTGTATTCTACGTCAATCACTGTTATTGTTTCAGAGGGACAAAGTGCACCAATTAACTTTCCATTTAGTTTTATTGATGACAGAAATGTGAAAGCGGTTTCAAGGATAGAAGGGGAAAGCAGAGGAGGAGAAGGGGCAAAGCTGAGGGAAAAGCTAGAGAGAGAGATGGAGAGAATATCAGAGGTTCTAAAGGTTCCATTGTAGAACATCTGATGTTCTAAATGTACCATTATACAACAGTAGTGGTTCTAAAGATTCCATTTTTGATCATCCAATGTTCTAAATGTTCCATTATAGAGCAATTATGGTTCTAAAGATTCCATTGCAGATCATCCAATGTTCTAACTGTTCCATTATAGAACAGTATTGGTTCTATTGGGTCAATTTAATGTATGTATTGCGTACGTGTGCTCTGACTGTAACAAATAATTCTACCTTTCCATCCCCCAGTGTATCCCCTCTCTTCTGTTCATTGATTCCATCCCCCAGTGTATCCCCTCTCTTCTCAATCAATCAAATCAATCAAATGTATTTATAAAGCCCTTTTTACAACAACTGGAGACACTTTGTCATTTTTTAAGACAAGTAATATGACAGCGCTACTGTAGCTAGCAAAATAGTGTAGAAGCAATTTCTAACCAACTGTAAACAAACTTAGCTGGCTAGCGTATTATCGTGGCTAACTGTGGGCAAAATCATTCACTTATTTACCTTTAATTAGCCACTGGAAATCTCTTTGCTAGCAAACGCGACGCTGTCTCCAAAATTGAAGGTGTCTCCAGCACGGTTTGCTTTTTGACATTTAATGACGTCTCCACTTTCCAAGCGTCATTGTCATTTAGCAGCACTGTGTCAATGGAAGGATGTTCAGCTGAGCCTTCCTAGGACCTACGCAGAGGCTTAGAATATTATTTAGAGAAGTGTAAAGTTTATCTTCCAGTACTGCATGACCTTTTCTAGCATCATAAACCAATTTGTGTGACTGTGAAGGAGACAACAGTTTAACCAGCCAAGGACTTCTGGGCATGTGGGTGAGACAACAGTTTAACCAGCCAAGGACTAGTGGGCGTGTGTGTGTGTTTGTGTGTGTGTGTGTGTGTGTGTGTGTGTCTGTGGGCATGTGTGTGTGTGTGTGTGCAGTCAAGGCACCATCTCCCTTTCTCACAGGTTATGTGGAATCAGCCCCAACCCTGCATTTCTCCCAGACAGCACTCAGATTCAGGGGAACACACACACACACACACACACACACACACACACACACACACACACACTTGATCTCTCTCTCTCTCTCATTTTCC
>NC_140024.1:28141032-28323532 GCF_964263955.1 Coregonus lavaretus | reverse complement strand
TTATACATTGCATTGGTGTTTACAGTGTACTTGTTACCCCTCTCAGCAGATTACTTTCACTGTAGAACATTGTATTGAAATGTAGATATATGCCTATGAAAGACCAAAGAGCTTTAGATTTAGAACAACAGTGTTTACATGGTATATCCAAAAATGTACTATTATGAAAGATGTGTTTGCCATTTGATGCAAATGCTTCATTCTGACATGTGTTTATGGCATTTTGAATGCAGTGTTACATTTTGAAGGAGATGTGAGGCATTTTGAATTTTGTGTGTGCAGTTTTGGGAATTGTGTGTAGAGTTTTGAAAAAAGGAGACATAGTTTTGAAAACGTGTGTAAGCAGTTGGAAAAAACTGTAATATCTCCTTCCTCCTGAAGTGTGCACTCGTTCACTACTCCCCACAATGTAAAAGCATTGGATTGAAGTAGGCATGGGCTAGAGGGAGTTTCTGTTTACCAGTAATTTCCTTTTAAATCCATGAAGGGAAGTGAACAAGTGCCAGATTATTGGGACCAGTGGAGGCTGCTGAGGGGAGGACGGCTCATAATAATGTCTGGAATGGAGTAAATGGAATGGTATCAAACGTGGTTTCCATGTGGTTGATACCAGTCCATTGACTCCATTCCAGCCATTACTATGAGCCGTCCTCCCTTCAGCAGCCTCCACTGATTGGGGCACACCCCTTGTCTCTGTTGTATTTTGGTTTGTTTGGTAACAGACAATGATTTTCTGCTAGACTCGAATTCCCAACTAAATCGCATTACGTGCTCCCCTCCCCATCCAGTAGATAAACCATGCCAGTTGTGTTCTTTCTTGTATTTCTTCAATGTATTTATGCATTTTTCCCACAACTACCATTTTCTCATTTCTATTTGTCCTGCTCCTTCTCCTCCATACACCAGTGGTTCGGTTTTGTCAAGTGATTTGTAAATGGCACATGTTGCGCGCACAGATATAATTAGACAGAAAGACAGACACAAGGATTGAAGCTGATAGTTCCACAACAAGGGTTCCCACTTACTCAGTTTGACACATGGCTGCGACCAGGAGTGTGAAGAGAGTCTGGCGTGGAGTGATGTTGTGTCAGATACAATACAACATATCTCGTTGTGGCATCTCATTCTGAGAAGTGTTTCTGGGACTGTCATTGTCGCGGTCTCTGGTGCTTACTCAAAGCAACTTTGATGAGGTGCACTTTGTGACAGCTTGTAACTGACAGTGAGATATCTTCATGAAAATCTCTTGGATGTCCTCCAAGGACGTTTCTGTACCATAAAACCAAGTCTATGTCCCTCTGCATAATGATGAGCTACCATAACACTGTATCAAATCAGATTATAAAGTTGGATTTTTCTGCAGGAGGTAGGATATCTATTTAGACACAGATCTATGATCAGATTATTCTTCCTAAATCCTAAATTTTGTTACATTTTAGTGGGGGAAATTCATAATTTACCTCAGACCAGTGTCTAGGGGTATGTCCCAATTATCTCTCCTTCCTCCGGAAGTGTGACTTGTTAATTTCTCTTCACTGATTTGAAAGGAGATGGCAGGTGTAATATAGATGGTGTAAATGAGCCCATGCCTCCACCAATCCAATGCTTTTAGATTTGTGGAAATGAGTGAACAAGTGCACACTTCAGGAGAAAGGACATATTATCAGGACGCACCCTTGAACTTCATAATCCAATATTTTTCCCCTTTTGGTTGACCTTAGGTGTCAAGTGACTCATCCAAGCCTCTCTCTCACTTCCTGGTTATTGCCATGGTTACCACCTCATATTGTGTCCCAGCACATTCTCTCTGGAAGGCCTCTGATGCAGCCCTACTAAATTATTCACAACCATCCATATACAGTGCCTTCAGAAAGTATTCATACCCCTTGACTTATTCCACATTTTGTTGTGTTACAGCCTGAATTCAAAATTGATTACATCTACACACAATACCCCAAAATGGCAAGTGACATGACATGTTAGAATCAACTTTGGCAGCGATTACAGCTGTGAGTCTTTCTGGGTAAGTCTCTAAGAGCTTTGCAAACCTGGATTATACAATATTATACATTATTCTTTTTAAAATTCATCAAGCTCTTTCAAGTTGGTTGTTGATCATTGCTAGACAGCCATTTTCATGTCTTGCCATAGATTTTCAAGCCGGTTTAAGTCAAAACTGTAACTAGGCCACTCAGGAACATTCAATATCGTCTTGGTAAGCAACTCCTGTCACGCCCTGACTCAGGGGACGGTTATTTGTTGAGTCAGGGTGTACATATTTCGTGTTGTGTTTATTTCTATGTTTAGTTTCTAGATCGTTTAGATCTATGTTGGCCAGGGTGGTTCCCAATCAGAGGCAGCTGTAGCTCGTTGTCTCTGATTGGGGACCATACTTAGGCAGCCTTTTGGCACCAGTCAGTTGTGGGATCTTGTTCCGTGTGAGGTATGTTATTTTGTCTACCTTGGACTTCACGTTTCGTTTGTTGTTTTGTCGTGTGTTCAGTACGTAAATAAATATGAATACATATCACGCTGCGCCTTGGTCCTTCTCGTTAATGAGCGAACGTGACAGAAGATCCCACCAATCCTAGATCAAGCAGCGTGATGAGGAGAGAGGATGGACTTGGGAGGAGATGAGCGAGAGTCTGGCAAGAGGGATGGAGGCCATGATCACGGGGGAGAGACAAGCCCAAAACATTTTTAGGGGGGGGCTCACGCCGTGGACGACGAGGCAGCAGGAGGTCACGATAGAGCGGTTCAGCCATTTAGCAGAGGAGGCCGCCAGGTTAAGGGGGTCATTGGTGCAGAGGGAGCAGAAGGAAAGTGTAGAGGCACGGCGAGAGGAGCTGGTTAGGCAGCAGAAGGAGCGGGGGTTAATGAAGGAACCCAATCCCGCTCCTCGCACCAATCGAGTGGTGCGTGTCGCCAGTCCGGTCCGGCCCATTCCTGATTCCCGCACTAAGCCAGTGGTGGGTGTTCCCAGTATGGTTCGGCCCGTTCCTGCTCCTCGCATCAAGCCAGTGGTGCGCATCGCCAGCCCGGTCCGGCCTGTTCCTGTCCCTCGCACCCAGCCAGTGGTGCACGTCGCCAGCCCGGCCCGGCCTGTTCCTGCTCCCCGCACCAGGCCAGTGGTGCGCGTCGCCAGTCCGGTACGGCCCGTTCCTGCTCCCCGCACCAGGCCAGTGGTGCGCGTCGCCAGTCTGGTACGGCCCGTTCCTGCTCCCCGCACCAAGCCAGTGGTGCACGTCGTCAGCCCAGTTCGGCCCGTTCCTACTCCCCGCACCAAGCCAGGGGTGCGCGTCGTCAGCCCAGTCCGGCCTGCTCCCCGCACCAAGCCAGTGGTGCGTGTGTCCAGTCCGGCACAGCCCGTGCCTGTTCTACCGGTGCCTGGTCCGGCACCGGTCAGCTGCTCCACTCAGGAGCCAGAGCAATACGCTCCACCGGGGTCCAGTCCAGCTCCTGTCAGCGGCTCCACTCCGGAGCCAGAGCAGTCCGCTCCACCGGTGCCTGATCCAGTTCCAGTCAGCGGCTCCACCCCGGAGCCAGAGCAGTTCGATCCACCGTCGTCGGGTCCAGCTCCAGTCAGCGGTTCCAGTCCAGACCCAGACGTCAGCCCCTCTCCAGGTTCGGGGTCTCCCACACCAGGGTCCAGACAGGGCGTGGTACTTCGTGGGAGGAAGGAGAGAGGAAGCAGCGCGCCAAGGTCCAGACCAGACCAGGGGCGCAACGGAGAGGTGGAGAGTAAGTGGTGGTTACACCCGGAGCCAGATCCGCCTCCAAGGCGGAATGCCCACCCGGCCCCTACCCTGTTAGGTTTATGTGGCGCGGTCGGAGTCCGCACCTTTGGGGAGGGGGGGGGGGGGGGGGGGGGGGGTACTGTCACGCCCTGACTCAGGGGACGGTTATTTGTTGAGTCAGGGTGTGTATATTTTGTGTTGTGTTTATTTCTATGTTTAGTTTCTAGATCGTTTAGATCTATGTTGGCCAGGGTGGTTCCCAATCAGAGGCAGCTGTAGCTCGTTATCTCTGATTGGGGACCATACTTAGGCAGCCTTTTGGCACCAGTCAGTTGTGGGATCTTGTTCCGTGTGAGGTATGTTATTTTGTCTACCTTGGATGTTTCGTTTGTTGTTTTGTCGTGTGTTCAGTACGTAAATAAATATGAATACATATCACGCTGCGCCTTGGTCCTTCTCGTTAATGAGCGAACGTGACAACTCCAGAATATATATTGCCTTGTGTTTTAGGTTATTGTCCTGCTGAAAGGTGAATTTGTCTCCCAATGTCTGTTGGAAAGCAGACTGAACCAGGTTTTCCTCTAGGATTGTGCCTGCGCTTAGCTCTAAACTCTCTAGTCCTTGTCGATGACAAGCATACCCATTACATGATGCAGCCACAACCATGATTGAAAATATGAAGAGTGGTACTCAGTGCTGTGATGTTGGATTTGCCCCAAACATAACACATTGTATTCAGGACATAAAGTTAATTTCTTTGCCACATTTTCTGCAGTTTTACTTTAGTGCCTTATTGCAAGCAGGACTATTTTTATTATGTACAGGCTTCCTTCTTTTCCCTCTATCATTTCGGTTAGTATTGTGGAGTAACTACGTTTACACATTTTAGTCATTTAGGAAATGTACAATTTGTATTTAAGGTTTAAAAAGGCTTCTTAAGTTTGTAAATTCCACTTTGATATTTCAGACTTGATTTTCCCCTTATGAAAAATGTATCAACCCCTACAAAAATGTACATGAATTATAATCCACATAATAATTCACATTTCCTGTTGCTGCAGGATGATTTTCCTGCTGTAGAAAACTGGCTCAAATTAAGATACTATACCTGTACTCTTCCTGGGGTCCACACTCTTCCTGGGTTCTTCCTGGGGTCCACACTCTTCCTGGGATCTTCCTGGGGTCCACACTCTTCCTGGGGTCCACACTCTTCTTGGGGTCTTCCTGGGGTCCACACTCTTCTTGGGGTCTTCCTGGGGTCCACACTCTTCTTGGGGTCTACACTATTCCTTGGGTCTTCCTGGGGTCCAACCTCTTCCTGGGGTCTTCCTGGGGTCTTCCTGGTGTCCACACTCTTCCTGGGGTCTTCCTGGAGGCAGTCTTCTAATACCTTCCTGAACCTTGTTGGGAGTCTATCTCCCTTCAGTTTTTTTAAAGCTGGAGGTAACACTTCTTTTCCCATACAATAATAACACCCCCACACACACAATTACCTACTGCATGCACCAAGTATTCTGACATGAGAAACTAAATTATGAGGCTGTTATTCCCAGCTCAAGGAAAGGAGGGATTGTGTGTGTGTTTTAATCTTCAACCCCCGCGTCCTCCATTTCTTCCGTTCACGTTAGTTTTTTTCAATTGCTTAAGCACAATTTTGAAAACAGGGCCCGGTTTTTCAAACCCCTTCACACAATTAGCACAACACTACACCAAAGTAGCACAACACCTCAGATCATTTGCAAAATGGAACACTTTTGTCAAAACTATACAATGTCTTATAAAAACCTTATTTTGTTGTCATAACATAAACCCAACCATAATATGGTCTGATTCTGTTTGAATCAGTTAAACACTCCTGTGCTCCACCTAAAACACTTTTAGCATTTACACAGAGAAAGTGTAAAAATAAATTCACCAACGCCACATGACACCAATTGTGCAGACTAATGAAAATATTTATTTATTTTCATGTACTCAAGTCAGTCAATACTGAACATTTCAACAAAACATTCATAACAAAACATTTTCCAGTTTTCATACAGTATTACTGAACGTACCATTATACTGTAAGCTTACAGTAATACTGTAACATAAATTACATATCCAGTTCAGTACCGAATAAAAAAGAAAAATAACCTAAACATCTCTCCGCCTAGCTGGATCTGGCCACTGGGCCTTGTCAACATCACAGGCTATATTTTCATTTGCAAGGCAACGTGGGAAGAATCTTTTGGAGTGACGAATCCACCCTTGTATGGATACTGCTTCAATTTGATCACATGCTTCCACCATAGCTTGAATGAGGGCCATCTGGACATAGGGCCGGAGATCATAAACCTTCCACCGCCATGCTGAGAAGAACTCCTTGATGGGGTTTAGGAAGGGGGACTATGGTGGAAGGTATTGAACTGTTTTAAGGACCCAAGTTGGCAAGGCGGTGGAGGACCCCATTCTGTGTAATGGCAGCACAAAGGGTAATGTTACCCCCACGTTGCCCTGGTACATTGACAATAGCCCTGTGGCCAATGATGTTTCTTCCCCTTCCTCTTTTTTGTCTGAGGTCTTGGCTAATTTCTTTAGATTTTCCCATGATGTCAAGTAAAGAGGCACTGAGTTTGAAGGTAGGCCTTGAAATACATCCACAGGTACACCTCCAATTGACTCAAATGATGTCAATTAGCCTATCAGAAGCTTCTAAAGCCATGATATCATTTTCTGGAATTTTCCAAGCTGTTTAAAGGCACAGTCAACTTAGGTTATGTAAACTTCTGACCCACTGGAATTGTGATACAGTAAATTATAAGTTAAATAATCTGTTTGTAAACAATTGTTGGAAAAATGACTTGTGTCATGCACAAAGTAGAAGTCCTAACCGACTTGCCAAAACTAGAGTTTGTTGACAATACATTTGTGGAGTGGTTGAAAAACAAGTTTCAATGACTCCAACCTAAGTGTATGTAAACTTCTGACTTCAACTGTACATCGTCCAATGAAATGATTACTTGCAGGTTCCTTCTTGACAATGCAACAACAATAAGAAATAATTAAATATAAGAAAACTAACATAAAGTAAATGGCTCAGTAGAATAGAATAAACATTTTAGCATCAGTATAATACAGGAAGGCACAAATTATAGTACAATATTTACATGTTCTGGGCAAGGGGGGATTGAGGCGGTGTATAAACTGAGCAGTATAATAAGAGTCTGGTAGCAGAAGTTGTGATGTGTGTAGCATGAGTGTGTGTGTGTGTGTGTGTGTGTGTGTGTGTGTGTGTGTGTGTGTGTGTGTGTGTGTGTGTGTGTGTGTGTGTGTGTGTGTGTGTCCATGCATGTGTTTCAGGATGAATGAACAGACCGGAGATTGGACGGTTGTTAAAACCCAGATTGAAAATGCCTTCACAGGCCATAAATCATATGGCTGTTCCATCACCATTAGGGCTCCATGGACCCTGGTCAAACGTAGAGCTCTAAATATGGAATAGGGTGCCATTTGGGACTCAGCCATTAGCTCTCCTTTGTACTGTCATTGCCCTCCGTCGCCACTGCTTCCCTGTGACTTTCACATCGACTCCACCATGGTCCAACAGACTGTATCCTTCCCCTCATCACCCCTGTCAGTACGGCTGTGTCCAACACACTGTACCCTTCCCCTCATCACCCCTGTCAGTACGGCTGTGTCCAACACACTGTACCCTTCCCCTCATCACCCCTGTCAGTACGGCTGTGTCCAACACACTGTACCCTTCCCCTCATCACCCCTGTCAGTACGGCTGTGTCCAACACACTGTACCCTTCCCCTCATCACCCATGTCAGTACGGCTGTGTTTCAATTCTCTTCAATGGGTCCCTTTCCTTGTGTCATTTCGTTTGTGACTTCTGATCTTGACTGAGTCTCAATATTGTTCAATTCAGTGGCAAACACACAGACATAAGAGCACATAGTCAAAACATGTACACACACACACACACACACACACACACACACACATCATCCTGTGCCACTACAAATATTGCCACATTAAGATGTGCCATGCTAATAGACTCCTACCCAAAAAGACTGAGTGCTGTAATAAAATCAAAAGGTGCTTCAACAAAGTATTAGTTTAAGGGTGTGCACACTTATGCAACCAGGTTATTGTGAGTTTTTTATTTTTTATTTTTCCCCCTCAAAGATTTCAGTTTGTTTTTCAATTGAATTGTTCACGTTATAGGTCACATTAAAGGTGGAAAAAGTTCTGACATGATTTATCTTTGTCTCATTCTTTTACATCACAAAAACCTGGCAGGGGTGTGTATACTTTCTATATCCACTGTATATGAATGACTTATGATATGATGATGTAGCCTGACCAAGCTACATGACTCATTATATGAAGAAGAATAAAACAGATTTATATTTCAAGGTCAACTTGACCAGAGAAAATGAACAGGCAGGACACGAAGTAAGATAGGAGACAAGATGTGAGACAAGCCCCTGATTATTGAGCGGGTGGCAGGTTATACTGAAGCGGACTGTGGTTCTGTGCCCCCATTTAAACAGAAACCCAACCAGCCTTAGCCTTATCTGTGCTGAGGGAGGTCTATACTGTAAGAAAACAACATTGTGACGTTTATATTATCTTAACCATATCACACCCCACCACTGCCATTCTCCACAACTGTCACTCTAGACAATCAGTAGAGAACATGTTCACTATATCTACCTTTCTTTATTTGAACTGTTTTAGCTTTATCTAGTGAGGGAGGCATTGAAAACACGTTTTTCCAATAACGACCTGGGTTTCCCTAAACCTGCGTAGCTAACATGGACGTTTTTTCGATGACCAAGGCCAAAACCATGGAACTCGTAGAACAGCAAAGTGCTTCATTTCACAAATGCCTTTCCTTCATGCACAAAGTATTGATTTTCTAATTGTTCCTCTTTGGCGGCTGTGCAGCTGGGTGGTTCGTCGAGAGAAGTAACACCCCATGTAACAAACCATATAAACTACACGTCAGTCAAGAGCTGAACGCTACAACAAATCAGAGACAATACACCATAGTACAGTAGTTCCTGTGTTTGTGGAATTGCACCAAAACGTTCCTTGAGTCATGTGAGGATTGGAATCTGTTTTCAAGCCACACCGTTCCTCCGTCTCTCTCTCCCAATGTCTGTGTTTCTGGTATTGAACGTGTGACTGATAACGCTGTCAGCCAGCCCTGCAATTGGCTGTCCTCCCGTCGCCGACTTTATAGACTGCCCTGTCTGGGAGAATGTATTCAGCCATGCATTAAATAGAGCAAGCCGCAAACAGCTGCTGACAACAGCAGAACAAAACAAATACAACTGGGAATGTTGTTGCTTTCATATTTTCTGGTCACAATATGTTCGGAGTAGGGTGGAATTAGATTTTTGATTCTTGAATTGGAGCGTGTAGGAGCGAATCACAACGTTAGCTTTTTGGCTGGCTTTATAAGAACTGATAAAAGAGCGCTTGTAAAGTTTGACCACAAATCAATACAAATGTTAGCCTCTTGGCTAGCATGAGAAGAGTATTGTTTAAGGTCCGACTGCTTTTCCCGTGGAACCCTTCTCCAAGCAGTGAATGCCGTTCTCTATGCGAACGCCTGTTTCTAGCTACTTAGGCGCATCAGGCACAAATCGGTCCAAAGACAGTGGACTATCTCAACATAATAACTTTAACAAACCAGTGAATTATGATATTAATTACATCTAGACATTAACGACTCTAATCAATAACCGAAGTATGGTGTCCATATTAGTGCAAGGAAGAGAATCGGATGTTAGTGATGGATTAGTAATGCCTGAAGATTTTACTTTGTGTGACGGGAGATCATTGAGATGGTGGTTGCCTGTCAAGAATAAAGTCAGGTCTTGTAGAGCTGGTGTATGCTGGGTAGAGCTGGTGTATGCTTCCTGTATGCAGGGTAGAGCTGGTGTATGCTGCCTGTATGCAGGGTAGAGCTGGTGTATGCAGGGTAGAGCTGGTGTATGCAGGGTAGAGCTGGTTTATGCAGGGTAGAGCTGGTGTATGCTGCCTGTATGCAGGGTAGAGCTGGTGTATGATGCCTGTATGCAGGGTAGAGCTGGTGTATGCTGCCTGTATGCAGGGTAGAGCTGGTGTATGATGCCTGTATGCAGGGTAGAGCTGGTGTATGCAGGGTAGAGCTGGTGTATGCAGGGTAGAGCTGGTGTATGCTGCCTGTATGCTGGGTAGAGCTGATGCATGCAGGGTAGAGCTGGTGTATGCAGGGTAGAGCTGGTGTATGCTGCCTGTTTGCAGGGTAGAGCTGGTGTATGCAGGGTAGAGCTGGTGTATGCAGGGTAGAGCTGGTGTATGCAGGGTAGAGCTGGTGTATGCTGCCTCTGTCTGGTCTTAACTTTCCTATAGTTGATGTTCCACTCTCTGAACCCTCCAAACGGCGCGTTACATTAGGATAGTCTCAGTAGGACACAGAAGCCAGAACTAGCACAGGCAATGGTAAAATAATGAATGTAAATCTGTCCCTTTTAACTCTCCCTCTAGACGAAGAGGAATTGGCTGTGAATTTTTCTTATGCAATTAAAGCTAATCAAATATTAATAATGGAGAAATGGTGGTCCTAAATGTTTAAATTGATCAACTCTGATAACCAATCTCAATTTCTAATGTAGTAATGCGAAAGGAATAAATTAGATATGCTTCAGGTAAGGCAGGCATTATATCCGATCTATACCGCCCATTTGAGATTTGACGACAATATATCCATCTCCCTGATCAATATATTTCACAGGAAAATATGTACGGGCACATAGTGAGACATATTACCACAAACTATTTTCTCTATTGAGGTTAAGAGGGATTTCTCAGCTCAGTCTATACAGGGAGATGGTTTTAGTAAACTTTGATTCTATAAGTTAAGAATGTGTTAAAAAGGAGGACAAGAGGATATGAAAGGGATTATAGAACCAGCATAATCAGCCCTGAAGTCAGATTGGAAGATATAATGTATTTATCTAACATGATTCTGATAAGGCATTAGTGGAATATATTACCATCTGCTTAGACTAGTAAACAGGAGATCCTAGGTTGGAAATCCCAGCAGTGCCTCCATTTGTGACCATCTCTTCTTTAGCAGTAATGTTCTCTAACTTAATAACCTAACTACCTACCAGTGAGTGATAGAGACCTACAGTACATTCTGTCCGTTGGGGCCTATAAATAGGTGAGCTGCAGTAACAGAGCTAGCTGAACTCTATGTGAGAAATAATGTGTATTTCAAATCAAATCAAATCAAATGTTATTTGTCACATACACGTGTTTAGCAGATGTTATTGCGGGTGTAGCGAAATGTTTGTGCTTCTAGCTCCGACAGTGCAGTAATATCTAACAAGTAATATCTAACAATTTCACAACATATACCCAATACATACAAATCTAAGTAAGGAATGGAATTAAGAATATATACATACAGTGAGGGAAAAAAGTATTTGATCCCCTGCTGATTTTGTACGTTTGCCCACTGACAAAAAAATTATAATTCTATAATTTTAATGGTAGGTTTATTTGAACTGTGAGAGACAGAATAACAACAAAATAATCCAGAAAAACGCATGTCAAAAATGTTATAAATTGATTTGCATTTGAATGAGGGAAATAAGTATTTGACCCCCTCTCAATCAGAAATATTTCTGGCTCCCAGGTGTCTTTTATACAGGTAACGAGCTGAGATTAGGAGCACACTCTTAAAGGGAATCAATCAATCAGATTCCAAACTCTCCACCATGGCCAAGACCAAAGAGCTCTCCAAGGATGTCAGGGACAAGATTGTAGACCTACACAAGGCTGGAATGGGCTACATTTACATTTACGTCATTTAGCAGACACTCTTATCCAGAGCGACTTACAAATAGGTGCATTCACCTTATAGCCAGTGGGATAACCACTTTACAATGTAATTTTTTTGTTTGTTCCTTTTTTATCTTTTTTATTCTATTTTATTTCTCCTTTTTTTTTTTTGGGGGGGGGGGGGGGGGGGGGGTGAGTTGGAGTAAAGGGGGGGGTGGGGGTAGAAGGATTACTTTATCCAATCCCAGGTATTCCTTAAAGAGGTGGGGTTTCAAATGTCTCCGGAAGGTGGTGAGTGACTCTGCTGTCCTGGCGTCGTGAGGGAGCTTGTTCCACCATTGGGGTGCCAGAGCAGCGAACAGTTTTGACTGGGCTGAGCGAGAACTATGCTTCCGCAGAGGTAGGGTAGCCAGCAGGCCAGAGGTGGATGAACGCAGTGCCCTCGTTTGGGTGTAGGGACTGATCAGAGCCTAAAGGTACGGAGGTGCCATTCCCCTCACAGCTCCGTAGGCAAGCACCATGGTCTTGTAGCAGATGCGAGCTTCAACTGGAAGCCAGTGGAGTGTGCGGAGGAGCGGGGTGACGTGAGAGAACTTGGGAAGGTTGAACACCAGACGGGCTGCGGCATTCTGGATGAGTTGTAGGGGTTTAATGGCACAGGCAGGGAGCCCAGCCAACAGCGAGTTGCAGTAATCCAGACGGGAGATGACAAGTGCCTGGATTAGGACCTGTGCCGCTTCCTGTGTAAGGCAGGGTCGTACTCTCCGAATGTTGTAGAGCATGAACCTACAGGATCGGGTCACCGCCTTGATGTTAGCGGAGAACGACAGGGTGTTGTCCAGGGTCACGCCAAGGCTCTTCGCACTCTGGGAGGAGGACACAACGGAGTTGTCAACCGTGATGGCGAGATCATGGAACGGGCAGTCCTTCCTCGGGAGGAAGAGCAGCTCCGTCTTGCCGAGGTTCAGCTTGAGGTGGTGATCCGTCATCCATACTGATATGTCTGCCAGACATGCAGAGATGCGATTCGCCACCTGGTTATCAGAAGGGGGAAAGGAGAAGATTAGTTGTGTGTCGTCAGCGTAGCAATGATAGGAGAGGCCATGTGAGGATATGACAGTGCCAAGTGACTTGGTGTATAGCGAGAATAGGAGAGGGCCTAGAACTGAGCCCTGGGGGACACCAGTGGTGAGAGCACGTGGTGCGGAGACAGCTTCTCGCCACGCCACTTGGTAGGAGCGACCGGTCAGGTAGGACGCAATCCAAGAGTGAGCCGCGCCGGAGATGCCCAGCTCGGAGAGGGTGGAGAGGAGGATCTGATGGTTCACAGTATCAAACGCAGCAGACAGGTCTAGAAGGACAAGAGCAGAGGAGAGAGAGTTAGCTTTAGCAGTGCGGAGAGCCTCCGTGACACAGAGAAGAGCAGTCTCAGTTGAATGACCAGTCTTGAAACCTGACTGGTTTGGATCAAGAAGGTCATTCTGAGAGAGATAGCAAGAGAGTTGGCTAAAGACGGCACGCTCAATAGTTTTGGAGAGAAAAGAAAGAAGGGATACTGGTCTGTAGTTGTTGACATCAGAGGGATCGAGTGTTGGTTTTTTGAGAAGGGGTGCAACTCTCGCTCTCTTGAAGACGGAAGGGACATAGCCAGCGGTCAAGGATGAGTTGATCAGCGAGGTGAGGTAAGGGAGAAGGTCACCGGAGATGGTCTGGAGAAGAGAGGAGGGGATAGGGTCAAGCGGGCAGGTTGTTGGGCGGCCTGCCGTCACAAGTCGCAAGATTTTATCTGGAGAGAGAGGGGAGAAAGAAGTCAAAGCATAGGGTAGGGCAGTTTGAGACCATCACCAAGCAGCTACAAGACCATCACCAAGCAGCTTGGTGAGAAGGTGACAACAGTTGGTGCGATTATTCGCAAATGGAAGAAACACAAAATAACTGTCAATCTCCCTCGGCCTGGGTCTCCATGCAAGATCTCACCTCGTGGAGTTGCAATGATCATGAGAACGGTGAGGAATCAGCCCAGAAATACACGGGAGGATCTTGTCAATGATCTCAAGGCAGCTGGGACCATAGTCACCAAGAAAACAATTGGTAACACACTATGCCGTGAAGGACTGAAATCCTGCAGCGCCCGCAAGGTCCCCCTGCTCAAGAAAGCATATATACAGGCCCGTCTGAAGTTTGCCAATGAACATCTGAATGATTCAGAGGAGAACTGGGTGAAAGTGTTGTGTTCAGATGAGACCAAAATCGAGCTCTTTGGCATCAACTCAACTCGCCGTGTTTGGAGGAGGAGGAATGCTGCCTATGACCCCAAGAACACCATCTCCACCGTCAAACATGGAGGTGGAAACATTATGCTTTGGGGGTGTTTTTCTGCTAAGGGGACAGGACAACTTCACCGCATCAAAGAGACGATGGACGGGGCCATGTACCGTCAAATCCTGGGTGAGAACCTCCTTCCCTCAGCCAGGGCATTGAAAATGGGTCGTGGATGGGTATTCCAGCATGACAATGACCCAAAACACATAGCCAAGGCAACAAAGGAGTGGCTCAAGAAGATGCTGGCCTAGCCAGTCTCCAGACCTTAATCCCATAGAAAATCTGTGGAGGGAGCTGAAGGTTCGAGTTGCCAAACGTCAGCCTCAAAACCTTAATGACTTGGAGAAGATCTGCAAAGAGGAGTGGGACAAAATCCCTCCTGAGATGTCTGCAAACCTGGTGGCCAACTACAAGAAACGTCTGACCTCTGTGATTGCCAACAAGGGTTTTGCCACCAAGTACTAAGTCATGTTTTGCAGAGGGGTCAAATACTTATTTCCCTCATTAAAATGCAAATCAATTTATAACATTTTTGACATGCGTTTTTCTGGATTTTTTTTTTGTTGTTATTCTGTCTCTCACTGTTCAAATAAACCTACCATTAAAATTATAGACTGATCATGTCTTTGTCAGTGGGCAAACGTACAAAATCAGCAGGGGATCAAATACTTTTTTCCCTCACTGTATATGGATGAGCAATGACAGAGCGGCATGGACTAAGGTACAGTAGAATAGTATAGAATAAAGTATATACATATAAGATGAGTAATGCAAGATATGTAAACATTATTAAAGTGACTAGTGTTCCATTTCTTAAAGTGGCTAGTGATTTCTATAGGCAGCAGCAGCTTCTTATGTGCTAGTGATGGCTATTTAACAGTCTGATGGCCTTGAGATAGAAGCAGTTTTTCGGTCTCTCGGTCCCAGCTTTGATGCACCTGTACTGACCTCGCCTTCTGGATGATAGCAGGGTGAACAGGCAGTGGCTCGGGTGGTTGATGTCCTTGATGATCTTTTTGGCCTTCCTGTGACATCGGGTGCTGTAGGTGTCCTGGAGGGCGGGTAGTTTTCCCCCGGTAATGTGTTTGGCAGACCGTACCACCCTCTGGAGAGCCCTGCGGTTGCGGTCGGTGCAGTTGCCGTACCAGGCGGTGATACAGCCCGACAGGATGCTCTCAATTGTGCAAATAAATTCATTAAAAATCCTACAATGTGATTTTCTGGATTTTTTTTCCTCATTTTGTCTGTCATAGTTGACGTGTACATATGATGAAAATTACAGGCCTCTCTCATCTTTTTAAGTGGGAGAACTTGCACAATTGGTGGCTGACTAAATACTTTTTTTCCCCACTGTATGTAAAAGTTTGTGAGGGTTTTAAGTGCCAAGCCAAATTTACTGTTATGTGTGAGTAGGACCATGAATCGTGCAATTATAGTCATTCCTTGGAGATGGAGCGAGATGAAGAGAGATGAAGAGTGAGATGTCACACGTCCGATGCCAGTGATTAGGATTCGGATTGTTAGGTTCTGAACAAACAGAGTAAAAACTAAAACGGACGACTAGGAAAAGCTCAAATGAACTTTATTCAACCCACTGGGTCATACAGCTGCGAAGACAAGGTATGATTACACAAGCACATATATTTATAACCTCCTACTAGGAGGAGTAAACTCCTTACACATCTCGACAGCCAATACATCTCTGTTGCTAGGCAGGAACTTAATTGGTTCCTCTCACTGGTGTAGTCATGGCCCTGCCTGATGCTAGAATCTTCGTGGGCCTAGAAATGTATGTGTGTGAGATAGGACTGTAGTAGGAGGGTCATTGTGGGGGGTCCCTCTGGCCCCCTTCCCAGAGGTTTCTTCTCACTTCATCTGTTGACTTGACCTCGAGCCGAATTCCTCGCTCCTCCCTAGTTCCGCAGTCTGGCCTGCCTTATCAGAGACTAACTATTGCCCTTCGCCTCCCTCCTTAGAAACATGGAAAAGAATATGAACTTTCTGCACTTCCCCTTTTCTCACTCAGTAACTTTCCATACACCTAGTTCCTATCCACCCTTCATTGACCCCAACATATGCATTCCTTATACATGTAAAGTAAGCAATAAGTTCTAGTATGGTAGCATGAATAAGTATATTTCAAGCTAGAATCCAACAGGATCTGTGTGTAATGAATGTGTTTCATTTGTCAATGGGACTTAGACAGAGATAGCCCTGTGAAGCTGAGTATCTGGACACAGCTGCATCTGCCAACAAGAGCCCAGGATTTATTTGGACACACACGTGCAGGCACGTGCCTGATGCACGCACACACACACACACACACACACACACACACACACACACACACACACACACACACACACACACATACACCTACACCTACACCTACACCTACACACACACACACACACACACACACACCTACACACACACACACGCACGCACGCACGCATGCACGCATGCTTTTCCTGATTTACCACAGATGTTACTTAGATGTTTCCTAATAAATAGAGCCTGCAGGAAGGAGCCTGTTATAGGAGTTCAGCCCTGTCCTAATAAAAAGCCTGCAGGAGCCTGTTATAGGAGTTTAACCCTGTGCTAATAAATAGAGCCTGAATGGGCCTATTATAGGAGTTCAGCCCTGTCGTAATAAATAGAGCCTGCAGGAAGGAGCCTGTTATAGGAGTTCAGCCCTGTCCTAATAAAAAGCCTGCAGGAGCCTGTTATAGGAGTTTAACCCTGTGCTAATAAATAGAGCCTGAAGGAGCCTATTATAGGAGTTCAGCCCTGTCCTAATAAATAGAGCCTGAAGGAGCCTGTTATAGGAGTTCAGCCCTGTCCTAACAAATAGAGCCTGCAGGAAGGAGCCTGTTATAGGAGTTCAGCCCTGTCCTAATAAATAGAGCCTGCAGGAAGGAGCCTGTTATAGGAGTTCAGCCCTGTCCTAATAAATAGAGCCTGCAGGAAGGAGCCTGTTATAGGAGTTCAGCCCTGTCCTAATAAATAGAGCCTGCAGGAAGGAGCCTGTTATAGGAGTTCAGCCCTGCCCTAATCCTATTCTGCCTCAACGTTCCACCTCATTAATACTACTGAATTAATCATGTATTCAGCTCAACACTATTAAACACTCATTTAAGGTCTAATTGCTTTGTAATCAATCACTCAAGACCCTCAAACTTCCCTATCTTTTGTTTATAGATGAATGTGTGTGTCTGTGTGTCTGTGTGTGTGTCTGTGTGTATATTTCCACGTGTTGGCACGTGCCAGCATTGCTGTTCACATGCCATTATATTGCTGGCTTTTGTCCGATTAAAAAGCATAAAAGCAGACAAAAGGAACACGTCCTTTCTGGACTCTGGTCGTGCTGGGGCTACATTAGACTGGGTCTGATTTGGGCCAATAAGAGGGTTTGGAGGGTCTCCAAGCTTTTTCTTGAGATCAGCCGAGCAGGAGCACAGCTGACCTTACTTTACCTCTACTGTGTCTCACAGAATAACACACCAAACTCTGACAACTCACTTCTGCCCCTTTTGCTCCCATAATATGATGTTGGGTGTAATGGTGAGAGACACGCGTGTATTGGGGGTATGATATTTCTGTGTCTGTAACTTTCTTACTCATCATCATTCACGGTTCATTCAGGACTATCCGTAATCATGGTAGCATCCACATTAATGTAGAAGTGTTTAGAAACATATTCTATTGTTATTTACAATAAAAGTAACTCCAAATGACTCAATACATTATGTACCATTCATTTCTAATGGGCACAAAATCATCTGAAACACAAAAAATAAATAAAGCAAATGCATCCAACAAGTTTGTAGAGTCACAGGCTTGATGTAATCATTGTATGCTATGAATATGGGACCAAATACTTAACTTTTTACTACTTTAATACACATATAAGTGAATTTGTCCCAATACTTTTGGTCCCCTAAAATGGGGGGGACTATGTACAAAAGGTGCTGTAATTTCTAAACGGTTCACCCAATATGGATGAAAGTGCCCTCAAATTAAAGCTGTATCATTTCAAATCCAAAGTGCTGGAGTACAGAGCCAGAACAACAAAACGTGTCACTGTCCCAATTATTTCGGAGCTCACTGTATGTGTGTGTGTGTGCTCTGAGTCTATATACATGATGTAGTAATTTTGATATGCACCTGTACTCCTACTGTCTTGAATGCCTGTGTGTGTGTCTGTGTGTGTCTGTGTGTGTGTGTGTGTCTGTGTGTGTGTGTGTGTGTGTGTGTGTGTGTGAGAGAGTGTGTGTGTGTTTAACTATCCTTGTAGGTACCAGAAGTCGTCACAAGGATAGTAAAACAAGGAACATTCGGAGAAGGAGAAATTGTATTTTAGGCTTAGGGGTTAGGGTTAGGGTTAGAATTAGGGTTATGGTTAGAATTAAGGTTAAGATTAGGGGTTAGGGTTAGGTATAGTTTTAGGGTTAGGGTTTGGGGTTAAGGATAGGGTTAAGGTTAAATATATGGTTATGGTTAGGTTAATTGTTAGGGTTAGGGAAAATAGGATTTTGAAAGGGAATACAGTTTTGGGTCCCCACAGTTGTGTGTTGGTGTGTGTGTGTCCAGGCTCGTGTCCACGCTGGTGTGATTGTTTAGCATTGGCATTAGAACCTGATCCATGCTAATTCGGCCTGACAGAGAGCTGAGGCTAACCATCTGTGTTCAGTTGATAGCTGGCATTAGAACCTGATCCATGCTAATTCGGCCTGACAGAGAGCTGAGGCTAACCATCTGTGTTCAGTTGATAGCTGGCATTAGAACCTGATCCATGCTAATTTGGCCTGACAGAGAGCTGAGGCTAACCATCTGTGTTCAGTTGATAGCTGGCATTAGGCCCTGGTTTTGGACCAAATATTCAGCATCAAAAACACAACCCAGTGGGTCAACAACTACCTACTGAGCCCTATGGGACCATCCCAAATGGTACCCTATTCCTTATAGTGCGTTACCTTTGACCAGGCTCTGGAATAGTGTGCCATTTGGGATGCAACCTACGAAAGAAGAGAAAGGAATCATAATGAATCAGTTGTTTCACACCGCAAATAAATTATCTTACAGAAATACAGCAGAAAACATCCACATTAGAGGTGTATTCAGGAGAGAGAGAAAGTTCAGATATAAATGTTTGTTTGTAGACCAGACATGCTTCTCTGTGATGGAAAATTGGAAATAGTGTCAACTCTATATATTACATTTGTATCTGCAGTGATATGATTGAACGCCATTGAATAAGCAGCCTTGAGAGTTCAATGATGGTCAAGTCATCATGTTTTCTTCAGTCACTGTGGTAAAGTCATGTTGAGGTCTCAGGCTACCCCCACCCCCACCCCCCCCCCCCACACACACACACACACACACACACACACACACACACACACACACACACACACACACACACACACACACACACAACACACACACACACACACACACACACACACACACACACACACACACACACACACACACACGCACAGAACAAGCACACACACGCAGAATGTGCTTAGTCTGTCCTGTCATGCTTGACAGCCCATCCCATGAGCGCTGTGTGTGACGAACGTTTACAGCCTACAGGATTAACCTACATTTGCCTCTGATATTAAGGTGGGTGCATGTGAACGTCAATTTGCCCGACAGTTTTGATATCCGTTCATCATGATCCACTACACCTCATGGTACAACAAGCTGATGGTACAACAAGCTGCTTAATACTAATATAGAAATATACTTTTCTTTCTTCAAACATGCATACAACATTGTGTAAAGATATCATAACATCTTAAAATGTTGAATTACCCACAATCCTCTAAAAACGGAGCCACATTTTGCAAAAACTTACAATTCTTAAGTTGGAGTAAATTAAACATAATTTCCTTTGTAGTTGTTTTTACACACAAATAATCGTGCAGTATATTAAATTGAATTTACATTTTCGAATGTCATTCTTTTTCAACACATAAAAAGTAATAAGATATTAAAATATTGAAGTGAAACCAGAAACCTGCATTTTTATGTGAAAATCATAGATGTTTTCGCACACGCACGCACACACGCACACACGCACACACGCGCACACACACACATGCGCACACACACACACACCCCCTAGGCTAGATAAGATATGATCACATTCAAGGCAAGGCAGCAGATTCCTGTGCTGTGTTCTATAAGTGATAGTGTCTGAAAAAATCTTGCATACAGTGTGTACTGTAGAAATTCCGTTAGCGCTCATGGACTCCCATAGTGTTCCATCATCGCCATAGCAACATGGCATGACTCCTGTCAGGGCTTAGTAAAACGTTATTGATTACCCTTAGCTTCCTGAAACAGTCTGAATGACTCCCTGTGGACACACACACACCTAACTGCCTTACTCACACACACATTCATGCACGCGGAGACAGAATAACAACAAAATAATCCAGAAAAACGCATGTCAAAAATGTTATAAATTGATTTGCATTTTAATGAGGGAAATAAGTATTTGACCCCCTCTCAATCAGAAATATTTCTGGCTCCCAGGTGTCTTTTATACAGGTAACGAGCTGAGATTAGGAGCACACTATTAAAGGGAGTGCTCCTGATCTCAGTTTGTTACCTGTATAAAATACACCTGTCCACAGAAGCAAACAATCAGTCAGATTCCAAACTCTCCCCCATGGCCAAGATCAAAGAGCTCTCCAAGGATGTCAGGGACAAGATTGTAGACCTACACAAGGCTGGAATGGGCTACAAGACCATCGCCAAGCAGCTTGGTGAGAAGGTGACAACAGTTGGTGCGATTATTCGCAAATGGAAGAAACACAAAATAACTGTCAAATCTCCCTCGGCCTGGGGCTCCATGCAAGATCTCACCTCGTGGAGTTGCAATGATCATGAGAACGGTGAGGAATCAGCCCAGAACTACACGGGAGGATCTTGTCAATGATCTCAAGGCAGCTGGGACCAGTCACGAAGAAAACAATTGGTAACACACTACGCCGTGAAGGACTGAAATCCTGCAGTGCCCGCAAGTTCCCCCTGCTCAAGAAAGCACATATACAGGCCCATCTGAAGTTTGCCAATGAACATCTGAATGATTCAGAGGAGAACTGGGTGAAAGTTTTGGTCAGATGAGACCAAAATCGAGCTCTTTGGCATCAACTCAACTCGCCGTGTTTGGAGGAGTAGGAATGCTGCCTATGATCCCAAGAACACCATCCCCACAGTCAAACATGGAGGTGGAAACATTATGCTTTGGGGGTGTTTTTCTGCTAAGTGGACAGGACAACTTCACCGCATCAGAGGGACGATGGACAGGGCCATGTACCGTCAAATCTTTGGTGAGAACCTCCTTCCCTCAGCCAGGGCATTGAAAATGGGTCGTGGATGGGTTTTCCAGCATGACAATGACCCAAAACACACGGCCAAGGCAACAAAGGAGTGGCTCAAGAAGAAGCACATTAAGGTCCTGGACTGGCCTAGCCAGTCTCCAGACCTTAATCCCATAGAAAATCTGTGGAGGGAGCTGAAGGTTCGAGTTGCCAAACGTCAGCCTCGAAACCTTAATGACTTGGAGAAGATCTGCAAAGAGGAGTGGGACAAAATCCCTCCTGAGATGTCTGCAAACCTGGTGGCCAACTACAAGAAACGTCTGACCTCTGTGATTGCCAACAAGGGTTTCGCCACCAAGTACTAAGTCATGTTTTGCAGAGGGGGTCAAATACTTATTTCCCTCATTAAAATGCAAATCAATTTATAACATTTTTGACATGCGTTTTTCTGGATTTTATTGTTGTTATTCTGTCTCTCACTGATCAAATAAACCTACCATTAAAATTATAGACTGATCATGTCTTTGTCAGTGGGCAAACGTACAAAATCAGCATGTGATCAAATACTTTTTTCCCTCACTGTATGTTAATATTACATTTACATTTTAGTCATTTAGCAGACACTCTTATCCAGAGCGATTTACAGTTAGTGAGTGCATACATTTTCATACTGGCCCCCCGTGGGAAACAAACCCCCAACCCTGGCGTTGCAAGTGCCATGCTCTACCAACTGAGCTACAGGGGAGCCAGTATGATTCAGATCAAATGTCCCTATTGTGTCACATCTATTTAGAGGTGGCTTTACTTTAGTACTGACCAGCCAACATCTTTTCCAACCTGAAACTGTGCCACTATGTACGGTACAGTACAACTCATCAGAGCTGCTTCCTCCAAAATACAGCTTACACCCAAAGTCCCCAAACCAACTCTGAGAGTCAGGCGTTTGAGACGAAACTGGGTCGAGAATCCTCCAGAAAACAGAATGAGGTAAATTGGGTCTTTGACATTTCTGTGCGCACACAAGCATAAGCACAAGCACATGCGCAATTATGTGCAGACACACAGGCCCCCTGTAAGGCTAAATTGATATATGATTTCATCAAAGGAGTTGCAGCGTTTCCTGTGCTGTGTTCAAGTGGGGCTTCACACATTCAGATAGAGAGAGACAGAGACAGAAAGAGAGAGAGAGAGAGAGAGAGAGAGAGAGAGGAGAGAGAGAGCGATAGAGAGAGAGAGCGATAGAGAGAGAGCGATACAGAGAGAGTACACCTATAGCTCATCTCTTGGCAGTAGTACTGTAGACTACTTTATCACTGACCTCAACCCAGAGTCTCTCAGAGCATTCACAGTCAGCCCACTGACACCCCTATCAGACCACAGCAAAATCACAGTCTACTTGAACAGAGCAATACTCAATCATGAGGCATCAAAGCCAAAGGAACTGAATAATATTAAGAAATGTTATAGATGGAAGGAAAGTAGTGTTGAAACCTACCAAAAAACAATTAGGCAACAACAAATTCAATCCATTCTAGACAACTTCCTGGACAAAACGTTCCACTGTAATAGTGAAGGTGTAAACTTGGCAGTAGAAAACCTAAACAGTATATTTGACCTCTCAGCTTCCCTATCAAATCAAAAAATCTCTAACAGAAAACCAAAGAAAAGTAACAACAGTGATAAATGGTTTGATGAAGAATGCAAAAACCTAAGAAAGAAATGGAGAAACCTATCCAACCAAAAACATAGAGACCCAGAAAACCTGAGCCTACGCCTTCACTATGGTGAATCACTAAAACAATACAGAAATACACTACGGAAAAGAAGGAACAGCATGTCAGAAATCAGCTCAATGTAATTGAAGAATCCATAGACTCTAACCACTTCTGGGAAAATTGGAAAACACTAAACAAACAACAACACGAAGAGCTATCTATCCAAAATGGAGATGTATGGGTAAACCACTTCTTCAATCAATGTTCAAATGCAAATCTTAGAATCAACTATTAAAGACTACCAGAACCCACTGGATTCTCCAATTACATTGAATGAACTACAGGACAAAATACAAACCCTCCAACCGAAAAAGGCCTGTGGTGTTGATGGTATCCTCAATGAAATGATAAAATATACAGACCACAAATTTCAATTAGCTATACTTAAACTCTTTAACATCATCCTTAGCTCTGGCATCGTCCCCAATATTTGGAACCAAGGACTGATCACCCCAATCCACAAAAGTGGAGACAAATTTGACCCCAATAACTACCGTGGGCTATGCGTTAACAGCAACCTTGGGAAAATCCTCTGCATTATCATTAACAGCAGACTAGTTCATTTCCTCAGTGAAAACAATGTACTGAGCAAATGTCAAATTGGCTTTTTACCAAATTACCATACGACAGATCACGTATTCACCCTGCACACCCTAATTGACAAACAAACAAACCAAAACAAAGGTTTGTTGATTTCAAAAAAGCTTTTGACTCAATTTGGCATGAGGGTCTGCTATACAAATTGATGGAAAGTGGGGTTGGAGGAAAAACATGCAACATTATAAAATCCATGTACACAAACAACAAGTGTGCGGTTAAAATTGGCAAAAAACACACACATTTCTTTCCACAGGGCCGTGGGGTGAGACAGGGATGCAGTTTAAGCCCCACCCTCTTCAACATATATATCAACGAATTGGCGAGGGCACTAGAACAGTCTGCAGCACCCGGCCTCACCCTACTAGAATCTGAAGTCAAATATATTCTGTTTGCTGATGATCTGGTGCTTCTGTCCCCAACCAAGGAGGGCCTACAGCAGCACCTAGATCTTCTGCACAGATTCTGTCAGACCTGGGCCCTGACAGTAAATCTCAGTAAGACAAAAATAATGGTGTTCCAAAAAAGGTCCAGTTGCCAGGACCACAAATAAAAAAAAAAATCTAGACACCGTTGCCCTAGAGCTGGTGTTCCAAAAAAGGTCCAGTTGCCAGGACCACAAATAAAAAAAAAAATCTAGACACCGTTGCCCTAGAGCACACAAAAAACTATACATACCTCGGCCTAAACATCAGCGCCACAGGTAACTTCCACAAAGCTGTGAACGATCTGAGAGACAAGGCAAGAAGGGCCTTCTATGCCATCAAAAGGAACATAAAATTTGACATACCAATTAGGATCTGGCTAAAAATACTTAAATCAGTTATAGAACCCATTGCCCTTTATGGTTGTGAGGTCTGGGGTCCGCTCACCAACCAAGAATTCACAAAATGGGACAAACACCAAATTGAGACTCTGCATACAGAATTCTGCAAAAACATCCTCCGTGTACAACGTAAAACACCAAATAATGCATGCAGAGCAGAATTAGGCCAATACCTGCTAATTATCAAAATCCAGAAAAGAGCCGTTAAATTCTATAACCACTTAAAAGGAAGCGATTCCCAAACCTTCCATAACAAAGCCATCACCTACAGAGAGATGAACTTGGAGAAGAGTCCCCTAAGTAAGCTGGTCCTGGGGCTCTGTTCACAAACACAAACAGACACCACAGAGCCCCAGGACAACAACAACAACAACACAATTAGACCCAACCAAATCATGAGAAAACAAAAAGAGAATTACTTGACACATTGGAATGAACAAACAAAAAAACAGAGCAAACTAGAATGCTATTTGGCCCTAAACAGAGAGTACACAGTGGCAGAATACCTGACCACTGTGACTGACCCAAACTTAAGGAAAGCTTTGACTATGTACAGACTCAGTGAGCATAGCCTTGCTATTGAGAAAGGCCGCCGTAGGCAGACCTGGCTCTCAAGAGAAGACAGGCTATGTGCACACTGCCCACAAAATGAGGTGGAAACTGAGCTGCACTTCCTAACCTCCTGCCAAATGTATGACCATATTAGAGACACATATTTCCCTCAGATTACAGCGATCCACAAAGAATTCGAAAACAAACCCAATTTTGATAAACTCCCTTATTTACTGGGTGAAAAACCACAGTGTGCCATCACAGCTGCAATATTTGTGACCTGTTGCCACAAGAAAAGGGCAATCAGTGAAGAACAAACACCATTGTAAATACAACCCATATTTATGTTTATTTATTTGCACATTGTTACAACACTGTATATATACATAATATGACATTTGAAATGTCTTTATTCTTTTGAAACTTCTGAGTGTAATGTTTACTGTTAATATTTATTGTTTATTTCACTTTTGTTTACTATCTACTTCACTTACTTTGGCAATGTTAACATTCGTTTCCCATGCCAATAAAGCCCTTAAATTGAATTGAATTGAATTGAGAGAGAGAGAGAGAGAGAGAGAGAGAAAGAGAGAGAAAGAGAGAGTGATACAGAGAGAGAGCGCGATACAGAGAGAGAGAGAGAGAGAGAGAGAGAGAGAGAGAGAGAGAGAGAGAGAGAGAGAGAGAGAGAGAGAGAGAGAGAGAGAGAGAGAGAGAGAGATGTTTGCCAAGACTCTAAAGTGCGTGGCACTTGGTAGACAAACACTCCATGCCGCGCTGGATAGAGGACCACCCAGAGACCCCTACCAGACCACTGCAACACCAAGGAGCCCCAGGCCCCCTCAACGCCCCACCAGACCCAATGCACCCCACTGGCCCCACCCACCCCCAGAGCATCTCCATCGGCGCAGCCAGACTGGACCGGGCCCAGCCTACTACCCCACACCAGACCACCACCTCCACCAGACCAGACAGGCAGCCCCCGGCCCAGACCTGGCCCCCCTCCCCTCCACAGGGCCCAACAGCAGGACCAGCGCAGCTATGCGGAGGCCCTCAGAGGACAGGAGAACTCTGTAGGATTGAGTGAGATTAAACATCTCCTCCAATACATCTGCACACACACACACACACACACACACACACAACTATTGTACTAAACTTGTTCAATGAACAGGAAGAAGGAAAAAAAAGAGAACAGATGTTTGCTGTTATCCTGTTCATATCACTCTGAACAACTCAGTAGTTAGTAGTTACTGTTCATCTCACTCTGAACAACTCAGTAGTTAGTAGTTACTGTTTTTGTTACTGTGCTGTTCATCTCACTCTGAACAACTCTGTAGTTAGTAGTTACTGTTTTTGTGACTGTGCTGTTCATCTCACTCTGAACAACTCAGTAGTTAGTAGTTACTGCTGTTTTTGTGACTGTGCTGTTCATCTCACTCTGAACAACTCAGTAGTTAGTAGTTACTGTTTTTGTGACTGTTCTGTTCATCTCACTCTGAACAACTCAGTAGTTAGTGGTTACTGTTTTTGTGATTGTGCTATTCTTTGTTTTTGCAACATGAAATCGCTATCAGTTAGCATGTGGAACATTCAGAGCCTAAACTCATCAACCTTTGGACTGAGGAGTTTAGCACTGGAGTAAAAAAATAATCTTAAATAATTTGACGTCATCATTCTGCTGGAGACATGGTGTAAGGTAGACATTGTCACTCACTGTCCCACAGGTTACAGAGAGGTAATTGTGCCGTCACAGAAACACAGCTCTGTCAATAGACTGGAGGATTGATCATTTGGTACAACCCAACTACAAAATCGAATCGATCCCCTCAAAACTGGTAAATATCACATTTGGTTAAAACTGAAAAAAGAACTTGTACTGACAGAAAAAGATTCCTTTGTGCAATATATATCCCCCCTTCAGAATTCCCATTTTACTCAGAGGAGATATTCCCCACTCTTGAGGAAGAGACGTGCCATTTCCAGGCCAAGGGAAATGTGCTCATCTGTGGGGACACAAATACGCGCACAGGAACACTACCTGATCTAACACGAGGGGACAGCTTTATTACAGGCCATACTGTATCTAACTGTCTTAGTCTCCCCATAGAAACAACAGTGACAGCACCATCAACAAAAACGGAAGGGATCTGTTGCAGCTCTGTCGAAGCCTGGGTCTGTACTTTGTCAATGGTAGGTTACGGGGGACTCTTTGGGGAGATTCACCTATTGCTCACCCATTGCCCACAGCACAATAGAATATGTGATTACAGACATTGACCATTTCTCTCTTAGCTCATTCACGTCAAGCCACTAACACCTCTGTCTGATCATAGCCAAATTACCTTGTTCCTCAAAAGAACAGACATGGAAACAACCATATTCACAACCCAGTAAGCTGTACAACGTCAGAAATGCATACAAATGGGCCCAAAACAGCACAGAAGAATACCAGAAAGCAACCAGTAACCAAAAAATCCAAACACTCTTAGATAACTTTCTGGATATCAAATCCATTCACAGTAAAGAAGGCATCAATCTAGCAGTACAAAACATCAACAATATATTCAGGCAAACGGCAAAAGAAGCACAACTGAAATTGATTTTAAAAAACTAACCAAAGAAGACAACTAGTTTGATGCAGATTGTAAAATTATCAAAAAAAACGTATAACACTATCAAACCAAAAGCAGCTCAAATAATGGTGAATTACGCATTCATTACAGTGAGACTTGAAAACTCTATAAACGTACACTCAGAACCAAAGAAGCACATTACAACAGCAAGTAGCTGACACTAATTGGAAAAACCTAAAGAAAAACCAAAACTAGAGAAATTAGCGATACAAAATGGTGACATATGGACAACCCATTTAAAAACCCTCTACAACACCATTCAAATTGACACAAACACAGAACAATGCCAAATTCATGAGAAGTTGAATGGATTAGAAAAAGCTATAAAGGACAATCAAAATCTATTGGACTCCCCAATTACTGACCAGGAGCTATATAAGAAACTTCAGGCCCTCAAATTTAAAAAAGCATGCAGACCTGATGGCATCCCAAATAAGACGCTCAAATTCACTAGTGCAAAATTTCAATTGGCTATATTAAAACTGTTTAATTTCATCCTGAATGTAAGTTATTTCCCTGACATCTGGAATCAAGGACTCATAACCCCAATCTTTAAGAACGGAGACAAATTTGACCCTAACAATTACAGAGGCGTTTGTGTGAACAGTAACCTGGGGAAGGTTTTCTGTAGTATTATAAATGTAAGAGTCTAAACTTCCTTAATAAGCACAATGTCTTGAGTAAAAGCCACATTGGATTTATACCAAAACATTGCACGACCGATCATATTTACACCCTACACCCTGATAGATAAACATGTCCACCAAAATAATATCAAAATGTACGCTTGCTTTATCAACTTCCAAAAAGCATTTGATTCTATTTGGCATACAGGACTGTTCTACAAAGTTATTGAAAGTGGTGTAGGGGGTCAAACTTATTACATAATTAAATCAATGTATACTGGCAATACGTGCAGCATCAAAATTGGCAAGAAAATAATACAATTCTTTAACCAGGGGCAGGGCCTTCGCCAGGGTTGCAATCTGAGCCCTGCGCTCTTCAATATTTGCATCAACGAATTGGCCACTATTCTAGAAAAATCCTCAGCCCCTGGTGTTAGTCTCCACAATTCAGATGTTAAATGCCTGATCTTCACAGATGACCTGTGCCTGCGGTCACAGCAGAGCCCGGACCTGCTAGAGCAGTACTGCCAGACCTGGGCCCTGGCAGTAAACCCCAAAAATACAAAGATAATAATTTTCCAGAGAAGATCCAGATCTCAGGGAATTAGACCAAAGTTCTCAAATCGGTAGGAAATATATGGAGTACTTCACACACTACAACTACTTAGGTTTAGAAATAAGCTCAACTGGACACCTAAATGAGATAGTGATTGAACTGAGAGAGAAAGCATGCAGGGCATTCTACGCCATTAAAAACCAAATTCAAATTGAAATACCTATTAAAATTTGGCTAAAACTAATTGAATGTGTCATTGAACAAATTGCACTTTATGGCAGTGAGGTGTGGGTACACTTGCAAAAACAAGATTTCACCCAATGGGACAAACACCCCATTGAAATCCTGCATGCAGAGTTCTGTAAGATTATTCTACATGTCCAGAGGAAAACTACAAACAATGCATGCAGGGCAGAATTAGGCCAATATCCACTAACAATAAAAACTAAAAAAATAGCAATTCAGTTTTGGAAACATAAAAAATACAGTGACCCCCTCTCATATCATTACCAAGCCCTGCAATGCCAAGAGCTGAGCAAAGAAAAGAGTCCCCTCATCCAGCTGGTCCTGGGGCTGAGTTCACGAACCTCTTCTACTAACACACTGAGGCCTCAGGACCAGAACATCCAATCAATCAAAATAAACTAAATTACAGCACAGTCAAAACAAAACTACATTACCTATTGGGATACACAAGCAGAAGAGAGAGAATGAGAGAGAAAGAAAGACATATGCAGGGGATAGACAGAGATAGGTAGGAGAGAGAGAGAGGGGGCAGAAGAGAGAAAGAGGAAGAGAGAGAGAGAGCTGAACAGCGAGGCCTGATACGCTCTGCACTATTTATGCAGTATTCTGCACTATTTATGCAGTATTCTGCACTATTTAAACACTGTCTGGGACCATATGAAGTTCACATCTAGATCAGAACAGAGTGCTTTCAAAAAGAGAGGGCACATCTCTGAGCCTGAGAACATTTGATGTCTCTGCTCTCTTCAGTACATCAGACAGATAGACATAGAACATGCTGAGGCTCTGCTTGTGTGTGTGTGTGTGTGTGACATTTCCTCTCAGCTTTAACCCTGACGAGGACAGTATTAAAAATACACGCCTCGAGGAGAGTCGCCAACCTCTGCCGGCGAATGCTGTTCAGCCTGATGAATGGAAATAAATAGCATTCCAGATATTGAAATGGAGTACCTCTGAATAATTCAATAGGGCTTCCTCATCTCTCTCCCTGTGGGTTTAGAGGAGATATTGACGTAAAATATGCACAGATTACATGTCCAGCATCTGATGGGATATGCATACATGTTTCAATGAGGCACAGGGTTGCGTCCCAAATGGCACACTATTATCTATGTAGTCCACTACTTTTGACCACAGCCCTATGGTCTAAAGTAGTGCATAACATAGGGAATAGGATGCCATTTGGGACGCAAGCCAGGCCTTCTAAGTTTCTATGATGAAGTTGGTGACAGATGAGATAATGGCCATTGGCCAAATCTCATGACACCCTAGTCATTAGTGCACTGCTTTTGGCCAGAGCCTCATGTGGCCCTATGTGGATCTGGCCAAAGGTAGTGAACAGAGAGCCACATACCTTGAGTATACCAAACATTCGGAACACCTTCCTAATATTGAGTTGCACCACCTCTTTTTGCCCTCAGAACAACCTCATTTTGTCGGGGCATGGACTCTACAAGGTGTCAAAAGCGTTCCACAGGGATGTTGGCCCATGTTGACTCCACTGCTTCCCACAGTTATGTCAAGTTGGCTGGATGTCCTTTCGGTGGCGGACCATTCTTGATACACACGGGAAAGTGTTGAGCGTGAAAAAGCAGTTCTTGACATAAACTGGTGCGCCTGGCACCTACTACCATACCCCGTTCAAAGGCACTTACATCTTTTGTCTTGCCCATTCACCCTCTGAATGGCACACATACACAATCCATGTCTCAATTGTCTCAAGGCTTAAAAATTATTATTTAACCTGTCTCCTCCCCTTCATCTACACTGATTGAAGTGGAGTTAACAAGTGACATCAATAAGGGATCATAGCTTGGCTTAGATTGTTGACAAAATGTCAACTAAAGGGCAAAACAGACTGGGTTGACTTAGACTGTTGACATGTAAACTATATTTAGTCTCCAATGTTTATTGAAAACATAAATAGATTTGCACAATTAGATACATCGTTACAGTTGTTGGTTAGCTAGCTAGCAATGTTTTGCCATATTAGCATATCAATAATCAGATAAAACTAGCTGAAATGAGCCACCTACGATTCCCCACATGGCAGCTTCTTTGTCATTGTTGCTAGCTAACTGGACATCCAGAATCACAAGAACACACAGACTTCTGCCCCATTGAAGCGTGAGCATCGTTTTGGTGACGTTGTCAGCTAACCGGTCTATAGGGGTCTGACATAGTAGTCGTGCACTATATGGGGAATAGGGAGACATTTGAGACGAAACCTCTGCAATGTTGATCATGTTTTCTCTGATTTCCTCTCTGACTGTGTGTTAAAGTATGTGTCATCTGTTACAGATGAGATGTGTTATCAAAAGGATTATAGAAACTAGGCTGTGTTCTATTCTTCCCTCAGCAGCCCTTCCTGGGTGATACTCTGCTGGATATGAAACTGTGTCTGTGTCTGTGTGTGTGTGTATATGTGTGTGTGTGTATGTGTGTTCATGCCTACACACACACACACGCACACACAAACAAACACACACGCATACACACACACACACTCAGGTATTCTACTTGATAGCAATACTCTCAGCACTGCATGAAAGAGCGCCCTTCAGTGAGATTGTTTCGGTAGTGAACCCAGTTGCTGTGAGTCACCTTCACATCTGTTGAGATGAAATAATTGACACTTGGTGTGAACTACACTCTATGGTAGTCCTGGTGATTTAGGACAATAACAGAGATATTGTATGATATCCCTTTTATGGCCATCTCTCTTTCTCTGGCACACAAACGCACATAGACATGCACACACACACAGCCATGTTGTGGCCTCTGTATCCCTATCAGTGGCTGTATGGACACATATGAACACAGCCATCAGTCCTCCCTGCATGAATACTGCACTGCCAAGAGGCTGGCTGCTAGTGTGTGTGTGTGTGTGTGTGTGTGTGTGTGTGTGTGTGTGTGTGTGTGTGTGTGTGTGTGTGTGTGTGTGTGTGTGTGTGTGTGTGTGTGTGTGTGTGTGTGTGTGTGTGTGTGTGTGTGTGTGTGTGTGTGTGTGTGTGTGTGTGAGCGAGAGAGGGGACTGAGCTGCTGTGATACCGGACTGCCAACAGAGGGACCATCTGCAGAGCTGGAGTTACTGGTGAGCAGGGAAGAGGAGGAAGGAAGGAGAGGTATGGAGGAGGAGGGATGAGGCGGAGGAAGGGATGGAGGGACAGCCTCTGCAACAGCAGGATTTTATCACACAGGTAGGAGGGAGAGATGAAAAGATGGAAGGATAGAGGGAGGAAAGGGGGAGGGAGGGATGAAGAGAGGGAGAGATGGAGAGGGAGTTAGGATTGGGAGAGGTAGAGATGGAAGGAGGGAGGTAGAGAGAGAGAGAGAGAGAGAGAGAGAGAGAGAGAGAGAGAGAGAGAGAGAGAGAGAGAGAGAGAGAGAGAGAGAGAGAGAGAGAGCTTACGCATCTGCCTCTGATTCCAAAGGTTGCAAGTTCGAATCCTTAAGCCTGACCTAAACCATTCAGAGTTAATGTCTAACCTTAAGGTTAATGCCTAAACGTAATCTTAAACACTTGAGAAACATGGATGAACGTCTAATTCTGAAGTGACTGTGAGAGCTAGTTGGAAAATGTTACAGTTTCAAAGCAAGTTTTCTGCAATTCTACACATTTTGCCATGCGGAGGAGAGAAAACTTTGCAATTGTATAAAAAATGTCATGCAATTCTGCTCATTATGCCATGGGGTGGAGAGACATTTCTGCAGTTTGATAGCTAATTTCCAGCAATTCTACACATTTTGTAATAACTTATGACATGTAAATATAATATCTGAGTGAGAATGATTAACAAAATCAAAAGGTGGCCCCCTGTAGGTTAGGGACCCTAGGCATGTGCACTGCGTGCCCGGTCGGTATTCGGCCATGATTACTACAAATTTAAATAGTTTAGCCAGCTAACTACCAATCTGAAAATTAACTGACATGGCTAATTGAGCGACTGTCAGTGACTAATATAACAAGAGAAAAAACTGCTGACGCACAACCAAATTTCGAATTTGCACCTGGTGTATTATACTATTCTTACTCTCAAATAGTAACAATAAAAAACTAGCTGCCGGTGGCCCTAAGCAGCCAGGGGCCCTAAGCAGCCAGGTGCCCTAAGCTGCCGGTGGCCCTAAGCTGCCGGTGGCCCTAAGCAGCCAGGGGCCCTAAGCTGCCGGTGGCCCTAAGCAGCCGGTGGCCCTAAGCAGCCAGGGGCCCTAAGCAGCCAGGGGCCCTAAGCAGCCGGTGGCCCTAAGCAGCCGGGGGCCCTAAGCAGCCGGGAGCCCTAAGCAGCCGGGGGCCCTAAGCAGCCGGTGGCCCTAAGCAGCCAGGGGCCCTAAGCAGCCAGGAGCCCTAAGCAGCCAGGAGCCCTAAGCAGCCAGGGGCCTTAAGCAGCCAGGGGCCCTAAGCAGCCAGGGGCCCTAAGCAGCCAGGAGCCCTAAGCAGCCAGGAGCCCTAAGCAGCCAGGAGCCCTAAGCAGCCAGGGGCCCTAAGCAGCCAGGAACCCTAAGCAGCCAGGAGCCCTAAGCAGCCAGGAGCCCTAAGCAGCCAGGAGCCCTAAGCAGCCAGGAGCCCTAAGCAGCCAGGAACCCTAAGCAGCCAGGAACCCTAAGCAGCCAGGAGCCCTAAGCAGCCAGGAGCCCTAAGCAGCCAGGGGCCCTAAGCAGCCAGGGGCCCTAAGCAGCCAGGAGCCCTAAGCAGCCAGGGGCCCTAAGCAGCCGGTGGCCCTAAGCAGCCACTTATGCCACTTATGCCTGGAACCGGCCCTGCCCACCCACACACAGTCATTCAAGACAGTAGGAGTACAGGTACAGTGGGGAGAACAAGTATTTGATACACTGCCGATTTTGCAAGTTTTCCTACTTACAAAGCATGTAGAGGTCTGTAATTTTTATCATAGGTACACTTCAACTGTGAGAGACGGAATCTAAAACAAAAATCCAGAAAATCACATTGTATGATTTTTAAGTAATTAATTTGCATTTTATTGCATGACATACGTATTTGATACATCAGAAAAGCAGACCTTAATATTTGGTACAGAAACCTTTGTTTGCAATTACAGAGATCATACGTTTCCTGTAGGTCTTGACCAGGTTTGCACACACTGCAGCAGGGATTTTGGCCCACTCCTCCATACAGACCTTCTCCAGATCCTTCAGGTTTCGGGGCTGTCGCTGGGCAATACGGACTTTCAGCTCCCTCCAAAAATGTTCTATTGGGTTCAGGTCTGGAGACTGGCTAGGCCACTCCAGGACCTTGAGATGCTTCTTACGGAGCCACTCCTTAGTTGCCCTGGCTGTGTGTTTCGGGTCGTTGTCATGCTGGAAGACCCAGCCACGACCCATCTTCAATGCTCTTACTGAGGGAAGGAGGTTGTTGGCCAAGATCTTGCGATACATGGCCCCATCCATCCTCCTCTCAATACGGTGCAGTCGTCCTGTCCCCTTTGCAGAAAAGCATCCCCAAAGAATGATGTTTCCACCTCCATGCTTCAAGGTTGGGATGGTGTTCTTGGGGTTGTACTCATCCTTCTTCTTCCTCCAAACATGGCGAGTGGAGGTTAGACCAAAAAGCTCTATTTTTGTCTCATCAGACCACATGACCTTCTCCCATTCCTCCTCTGGATCATCCAGATGGTCATTGGCAAACTTCAGACGGGCCTGGACATGCGCTGGCTTGAGCAGGGGGACCTTGCGTGCGCTGCAGGATTTTAATCCATGACAGCGTAGTGTGTTACTAATGGTTTTCTTTGAGACTGTGGTCCCAGCTCTCTTCAGGTCATTGACCAGGTCCTGCCGTGTAGTTCTGGGCTGATCCCTCACCTTCCTCATGATCATTGATGCCCCACGAGGTGAGACCTTGCATGGAGCCCCAGACCGAGGGTGATGGACCATCATCTTGAACTTCTTCCATTTTCTAATAATTGTGCCAACAGTTGTTGCCTTCTCACCAAGCTGCTTGCCTATTGTCCTGTAGCCCATCCCAGCTTTGTGCAGGTCTACAATTTTATCCCTGATGTCCTTACACAGCTCTCTGGTCTTGGCCATTGTGGAGAGGTTGGAGTCTGTTTGATTGAGTGTGTGGACAGGTGTCATTTATACAGGTAACGAGTTCAAACAGGTGCAGTTAATACAGGTAATGAGTGGAGAACAGGAGGGCTTCTTAAAGAAAAACTAACAGGTCTGTGAGAGCCGGAATTCTTACTGGTTGGTAGGTGATCAAATACTTATGTCATGCAATAAAATGCAAATTAATTACTTAAAAATCATACAATGTGATTTTCTGGATTTTTGTTTTAGATTCCGTCTCTCACAGTTGAAGTGTACCTATGATAAAAATTACAGACCTCTACATGCTTTGTAAGTAGGAAACCCTGCAAAATCGGCAGTGTATCAAATACTTGTTCTCCCCACTGTACATATCAAAATGACTACAGAATGTATATAGACTCAGAGCTGCTTCTGAATTTCAATATAAGTGGGTGGCTTTTGCTAACAGTTCAAGAAATAACCTGTTTTGTATGCAGTGCTATTGTGCTTGTATCTCACCTTTAAAAGGCTGTAATGACTGTAATTGAAATGGTATTATGTTCTGTACTGACAAGCTGTGCATTGCTGGTATATTCATCTCAGAGGTACACACTCAGGTTGTATACTGACACAATGGTTGAGAGAACGCTGTCTTTTTTATCACACATCTCTACCTCTTTCCCTCTCTTTCTCTCTTCCTTTCTTTCCCTCTCCATCTGACCTGGCTTTCATCCTACCATTCGGAGTCGGGGCACGTTCTGTCTCAGACAGAGGGTGTGTGTGTGTGTGTGTGTGTGTGTGTGTACATGCCAGTGCTGACTAGCACTCACACCCCAGATTGCTTGTAAATCATCCCTCCTCCTCCATCCACATGGCATGGCTCAGAGAGCCAACCCCACCACCCCAACCTGTCCTAGACCCTCCCCCCAAACACATCCGTCCCCTTCACGCCCCACACCACCATCAAAAGTCTCACACACACTGTCGCATCCCACTTCCTGATGAGATTTCCATGGGCCACTGCCAGGCTCTGATTACATGTATGGGCACACAGTTGCATATGTGTGTGTGTGTATTTGTACATGTGTGCATGTGTGTGTGTGAGAGAGAGAGAGAGCGAGTTAAAGAATGGGGGAGGAGTATAAAGCAGACCCTCCAGGATTATTTTTGCAAAATCAACAATACCCTGCATATTATGCGAGGGGTTGAAAATTTACCAATCACTGCACTATTTCCGCATAAAACAGTCGAATCATGTCAGAATTGCCGCAGCAAAAGCCAGGATTTTTTCCCACAAGTATTACAAAAAATCACAGCGAAATCCTGGAGGGACTGATAAAGGCTGTAAGTGCAGAAATGCTGACAATGCTCACCAGACCAATGGATATAAATGATTGTTTTCTCCTAGTTGATTGAACTGTAGGTAATTTACCAAAAGGTGGGCTGGACTTCTTTGAAGTCACGTAGACAACATCTTTTTGTTTACAAAGCCCTGCTCCACAAGCTTCCAACTTACCTAACTTCACTGTTAAGATTTAAAATTACAATTATCAATCCCGTTCACAGGGTTGGTTAACTCTAGAGACTCCTTTGGTGTCTACAGAGTTAGATATGTCAGCCTTTAGTTGTCTTGCTCCACATGTTTGGAATGATCTCCAAAATACATTTAGAATAGATGCGTTAGTGTCCCTAAGGCAGTTCAGCCAGCGGACAGAGGATTTTTATAATGAAGAATGTGTTTGTTTTAGTTGACTGGGTTTAGTGTATATTGTGTATCACAGGCGGCCGGTGGAACCTTAAATGGGGAGGGCGGGCTTATAGTAATGTGGAATGGTATCAAATACATCAATCACATGGTTTCCATGTTTTTGATGCCATTCCATTTACTCCATTCCAGCCATTATTATGAGCCGTCTTCCCCTCAGCAGCCTCCTGTGTTTTGTGTATATTGCATATATTATTGTGTGTCTGTTCAATGTGTTGTGCTGTATTTCATTAGTTTATATTGTATTTGATTGTTGATGTATTTTATGACATTGTATATGCAGGGTTCCCTCGTAAAAGAGACACTGGTCTCAATGGTGACTCCCTGATTAAATAAATAAATAAATTGGATTTTGCGCTGAAGTTGAATGCTAGCTGAATTGTTCCAATACATGCAATATTTGGCAGGCTAAAAAGTAAGCCAACCACTTACTAATCAGGACAACCGTCACAGTGAAAGTGCTCTACAATAAATGTCCTACCCATAAGAGCCAATCAGCTTCAGACACAACAGTGTAACTCACCCTTTAGTGCAAATAATTGCAATGGCATGAAAACAATCTTTGTGCGGAAGTACACTCAAGTTGGATTCCACCCTATTCAGGAGATTTGCTGCGCTCAAATAGGAGGAGAGGAGAGGAGAGGAGAGGAGAGGAGAGGAGAGGAGAGGAGAGGATTGGGGAAGAAGAGAAAGAAATGCTGTTCAAAAGCAGCAGGCCAATCATTGGGGCAGGAGGTAGGGGGGCCTTCCAAAACATCAAATTGCCCTCAATGAAATGTTGTCTTTATAAAAGTTGCATGGTGCAGATTTAGGACCTGAATGTTACCCAGGCTAATAGAAACCGCAGTCTAGTAGCCCAGCTGGCCAGTACCCAGAATCCTTCAGTTCCATCCCACAAACCAAACTCTAGTCAGCTCTCCATCTCAAGACTGTTCAGTCCGTGCTGCTCCTGTTGCAAAATGAGATGTTCAGAATTATCATGCATATTCATGTCAGATTCATTGTGAATATACATTACAAAGTTAGTGTCCACAGTTATGAATTGATGAAGGCAGTACAGTCATTACTGACAGGTTGACTGGATGTGGGCACACCCGGCTTGAGTCCCGGGTGCAATCGCACATATTAAAATTAATAATTTAACAGGGGATAAAAGTGACTATTACCTCGTGTTAAATATTCATTCATTTGTTCATTCATTCACTTTTTCATACACATACATACCTACCTGTACATACTATGCATACATACATATGCCCATTAATTCATTCATTAATTCATTCATTAATCCATTCACTACATGTCCTTTCCTCTGCCTCAGATTCCAGGTGGGGGCAGGCCTGTACCAATGATTCCAGGTGGGGGCAGGCCTGTACCAATGATTCCAGGTGGGGGCAGGCCTGTACCAATGATTCCAGTTGGGGGCAGGCCTGTACCAATGATTCAAGGTGGGGGCAGGCCTGTACCAGTGATTCCAGGTGGGGGCAGGCCTGTACCAATGATTCAAGGTGGGGGCAGGCCTGTACCAGTGATTCCAGGTGGGGGCAGGCCTGTACCAATGATTCCAGGTGGGGGCAGGCCTGTACCAATGATTCAAGGTGGGGGCAGGCCTGTACCAGTGATTCCAGGTGGGGGCAGGCCTGTACCAATGATTCCAGAATATTATAACTTTTTCTCAGACCGTTAAATCTGTTCAGCCATTTTTCTCTGCTGCTCATGGCAGAGGGTGTGTCCCAAATAGTACCCTATTCACAATGGGCCTTGGTCAATGCCATTTGGGACGCAACCAGAGAGAATGGTAGTCTGCTCATACGTAAACCCTCAGAACAAATGTGTATGTCTGTGGAACGCCACTGAAAGCTCTGCAGTTCTGTATGTCTGTGTGTGCTACATCAGCCACTTGTCATTACTCAGCTCTACAGTGTGTGTGTGTGTGTGTGTGTGTGTGTGTGTATCACCATCAGTCCATTATCATTAGTCAGCTCTACAAGCACAACGCAACTTGGAAACCTGGTTATTGGACTATTATTCCTGTCCTACACACATACACACACACAACATTACAGGATCAATATTGTCACTGACTTGTAGGTATGGCAGCATTAGTAACAGAGTGAATAAACTGATACAGGGTCAGAAAGGTTTACACCGCCCTAATGGTTACGGTTAGCATTAGGGGTAGGATAATCTGATCCTAGATCTGTGTTTGGGGGAACGTACTTGACCCCATAGAGATAGAAAGAGGGTGGATGGATGGAACCTGTTTCAGCATGTACAGTGCCATTGTGTTCTTCCACCATTACGTGGCTTTATACCTTTCAGACTATACACACTCCAGCACAGTCAGTGGTGCTACACACCTTTTCAGTTTATTTACGAATTGCCAATTCACTCATAGAAGTAGAGGAAACATAATACTTTAAAGTGGAGATAGCTGCCCATGCTGTCACAGAAGATGTCATTTGCAAGGATAGAACGTGTGCTATCTTTCCATATCTATGCTGGAGCCTATGTTTAATGCTGCGCTCGTAACCGTGTGGAAGGTGGGAATTTACCATTTGTGAAGTCGTAAATACTAGTTGGATGCATGCATGTGCTTTGAACTCGTTGAGAATTTGATTTGATTTATTAGGATCCCCATTAGCCGACGCCAATGGCGACAGCTAGCCTTACTGGGGTCCGACATATTACAAAAAATACATTACAGACAAAAAGCTTCACGATTGACGTACATTTAAAAACATAAACATGTAGTGTGTGTGTGTGTGTGTGTGTGTGTGTGTGTGTGTGTGTGTGTGCATCTAGCAGTTACACAGACATGTCAGTACATACACACAACAAATAGGTAACATGGGGGAGAGGCGTTGTGCTGTGAGGTGTTGCTTTATTTGTTTTTTTAAACCAGGTTTGCTGTTCACTTGCGCTATATAAGATGGAAGGGAGTTCCATGCACTCATGGCTCTGTATAATACTGTACGTTTCCTTGAATTTGTTCTGGACATGGGTGCTGTGAAAAGACCCCTGGTGGCATGTCTGGTGGGGTAAGTGTGTGTGTGTCAGTGCTGTGTGTAAATTGACTATGCGAACAATTTGGAATTTCCAACATGTTTCTTATAAAAACAAGAAGTGACACAGTCGGTCTTTCCTAAACTCTTAGCCAAGACAGACTGCCATGCATAGTATCAATAATATATATTGATTACAATGAAGAGCAAGACGTGCCGCTCTGTTCTGGGCCAGCTGCAGCTTAACTAGATCTTTCTTTGCAGCACTTGAGCATATGACGATAATCAAGATAAGACAAAACTAGAGCCTGCAGAACTTGCTTTTTGGAGTGTGGTGTCTCTTTATTATGGACAGACCTCTCCCCATCTCTACAACCATTGAATATATATGTTTTGACCATGACAGTTTACAATCTAAGGTGACACCAAGTAATTTAGTCTCCTCAACTTGTTCAACAGCCACACCATTCATTACCAGATTCAGCTGAGGTCTAGAACTTAGGGAATGATTTGTACCAAATACAATGCTCTTAATTTTGGAGATGTTCAAGACCAGTTTATAACTGGCCACCATTCCAAAACAGACTGCAACTCTTTGTTAAAGGTTTCAGTGACTTCATTAGCTGTGGTTGCTGATCCGTATATGGTTGAGTCATCAGCATACATGGATAAACATGCTTTGTTTAATGCCAGTGGCAGGTCATTGGTAAAAATAGAAAAGAGTAGAGGGCCTAGGGAGCTGCCCTGCGGTACACCACACTTTACATGTTTGACATTAGAGAAGCTTCCATTAAAGAAAACCATCTGAGTTATATTAGATAGATAGCTCTGAATCCACAATATGGCCGATGTTTATGGTCAATAATATCAAAGGCTGCACTGAAATCTATCAGTACAGCTCCCACAATCAATTTCTTTCAACCAATCATCATTTATGTCAGTGCAGTACATGTTGATTGCCTTTCTCTATAAGCATGCTGAAAGTCAGTTGTTAATTTGTTTACGTTGAAGTAGCATTGTATTTGGTCAAACACCAGTTTTTGCCAATGAAGTAATCATTGAAATAATTGGCAACATAAAATGGTTTTGTGATGAAGCCATCTGATTCGATGAAAGATGGAGTTGAATTTGTCATTCTGATCATAATTTCATTTAAAGTACTCTACAGTTTTTTTCCCATCATTCTTTATATCAATGATCTTGGCTTCATAATATAGTTTATTCTTCTTGTTGTTGAGTTTAATCACATAATTTCTCAATTTGAAGTAAGTCAGCCAGTCAGACGTATTAGCCACTCCTTTTGCCCCATCTCTTTCAACCATACAAATCCATGGAGCCTTAACAGTTCTAACATTTACATTTTACATTTTTAGTCATTTAGCAGACGCTCTTAACCAGAGCGACTTACAGTTAGTGAGTGCATACATTTTACAGTCAGTTTCTTAACAGGTGCATGTTTATCATTAAATTCATCAAGCGCAGCATCTGGATACTCCTTATTAATCACATCAGACCAACAAATATTTTTTAACATCATCCACATAAGAGTCACAGCAAAATATTTTGTATGATCTCTTATATACTATTTTAGTCCCAGCTTTTGGAACTTTTGCTTTCCTGGATATAGCCACTATATTGTGATCACTGCATCCAATGGGTACGTATACAAACATGTGATCAATACATGTGGATGATCTTGTTCCTCTAGTGTTTGTAAACACCCTTGTAGGTTGATTAATAACCTGAACCAGATTACAGGCACTGGTTACAGTGAGAAGCTTCCTCTTGAGCAGACAGCTTGATGAAAACCAGTCAATATTCAGGTCCCCAAGAAAGTAGACCTCTCTGTTTACATCACATACACTATCAAGCATTTCACACATATTAATTTGATACTGACTGTTACAAAAAGTGTTAAGTAAAAAATAGATAAATAAAAAAATAACAAATAATTAAAGAGCAGCAATAAAATAAAATAACAGTAGGGAGGCTATATACAGGGGGTACAGAGTCAATGCAATTAGTCCGGGTAGCCATGATTAGCTGTTCAGGAGTCTTATGGCTTGGGGGTAGAAGCTGTTAAGAAGCCTTTTGGACCTAGACTTGGCGCTCCGGTACCGCTTGCCGTGCGGTGGTAGAGAGAACAGTCTATGACTAGGGTGGCTGGAGTCTTTGACAATTTTTAGGGCCTTCCTCAAACACTGCCTGGTATAGAGGTCCTGGATGGCAGGAAGCTTGGCCCCGGTGATGTACTGGGCCGTACGCACTACCCTTTGTAGTGCCTTGTGGTCGGAGGCTGAGCAGTTGCCATACCAGGCGGTGATGCAACCAGACAGGATGCTCTCGATGGTGCAGCTGTGGAACCTTTTGAGGATCTGAAGAACCATGCCAAATCTTTTCAGTCTCCTGAGGGGGAATAGGCTTTGTCGTGCCCTCTTCAAGACTGTCTTGGTGTGTTTGGACCATGATAGTTTGTTGGTGATGTGGACACCAAGGAACTTGAAGCTCTCAACCTGTTCCACTACAGCCTCGTCGATGAGAATGGGGGCGTGCTCAGTCCTCTTTTTTTTCTTGGCACCACACGGCCAGGTCTCTGACCTCCTCCCTATAGGCTGTCTCATCGTTGTCGGTGATCAAGCCTACCACTGTTGTGTCGTCAGCAAACTTAATGATGGTGTTGGAGTCGTGCCTGGCCATGCAGTCATGGGTGAACAGGGAGTACAGGAGGGGACTGAGCACACACCCCTGAGGGGCCCCCGTGTTGAGGATCAGCGTGGCAGATGTGTTGTTACCTACCCTTACCACCTGGGGTCGGCCCGTCAGGAAGTCCAGGATCCAGTTGCAGAGGGAGGTGTTTAGTCCTAGGGTCCTTAGCTTAGTGATGAGCTTTGAGGGCACTATGGTGTTGAACGCTGAGCTGTAGTCAATGAATAGCATTCTCACGTATGTGTTCCTCTTGTCCAGGTGGGAAAGGGCAGTGTGGAGTGCAATAGAGATTGCGTCATCTGTGGATCTGTTGGGGCGGTAATCAAACTGGAGTGGGTCTAGGGTTTCTGGGACAATTGTGTTGATGTGAGCCATGACCAGCCTTTCAAAGCACTTCATGGCTACAGACGTGAGTGCTACGGGTCGGTAGTCACTTAGGAAGGTTATCTTAGTGTTCTTGGGCACAGGGCTATGGTGGTCTGCTTGAAACATGTTGGTATTACAGACTCAGTCAGGGACATGTTGAAAATGTCAGTGTAGCAGCAGTACTAGATTTTTTGCACCAGCTGTTGTTTACAAATATACACAGACCGCCACCCCTTGTCTTACCGGAGTCAGCCGTTCTATCCTGCCGATGTAGCGTATATCCCGCCAGCTGTATGTTGTCCATGTCGTCGTTTAGCCACGACTCTGTGAAACATAAGATATTATAGTTTTTAATGTCCCGTTGGTAGGATATTCTTGATCTTAGGTCGTCCATTTTGTTTTCCAATGATTGTACATTGGCTAATAGGATTGATGGAAGAGGCAGATTACTCGCTCGTCGTTGGATCCTTACAAGGCACCCCGACCTACATCCACGATATCTCAGTCTCTTTGTCATGCGAATGATGGGGTTTTGGGCCTTGTCGGGTGTCTGTAGATATCCTTCGCATCCGACTTGTCAAATAAAAAACACTCGTCCAATACGAGGTGAGTAATCGCTGTCCTGATATCCAGAAGCTCTTTTTGGTCATAAGAGACTGTGGCAGAAACATTATGTACAGAATAAATTACAAATAACGCGAAAAAACACACATAATAGCACAATAGAATGGCGTCGGAGGAGATGGCTGCCGTGTTACGGCCCTCTAACCAATTGTGCTATTATGTGTGTTTTTTCGCGTTATTTGTAATTTATTCTGTACATAATGTTTCTGCCACTGTCTCCTATGACCAAAAAAGCTTCTGGATATCAGGACAGTGATTACTCACCTCGTATTAGACAAAGATTATTGATTTCTAAGGCTACATCTACATCTATTAATATGGGCTATTTTCAGCCCTTTCCTGGGTAGCATATTGGCTAATGGCCAACAAGCTGTGTCAACCATACACTAAAAGTACAGCTATCATGCTTGTAAACAAATTATATAGTTTAAAAAATATATTAATAGATTGCTTTTTATAAATAATGGTTTTTTAACTGCTGAAAATGCTGTTATCGATGTCATTTCCTTAGTGGGTGATGTCAGAGGTCAGCATATGGTAGAAGTTGGAGCTCAGGGAAGATTTCCCAATAGTAACCAGTTGGAGGGCTGTTCAAGTGGATCTTTCCCAGTATGTGGTAAATTCCCACTTCGTTACTAACGTAGCATAAGGCTCCAGCATAGATGCCATAAAGTAATTGCCTGGGGAATCACTCCAAAACAGAATCAAACATCAAAAATACTTTAGTAGGCCAATCTCTGTAAACTGAGAATCTAGTTCATGCATGAATTTCTATTTATAATCAAGCCTCATTTAGTTGATTATTCAACTGCAAGTAACTGTTGAAAACATCTCTGGTTTAATATCTACCATATAATTTCTTCAATCAATTTACCTAAGCGAGTTGGTTTAGTGAACTATGATGAGTAACCTTGCCTGAGACCTGAAGACTTGTGTTGGCTTCCTGGGATAATCTCATCAGAACCAGTGTAATTCTGAAGATTGTTAATTAAAGAAATGAGACCTACAGGGGTGAGTGTGCGCATGTTCACTTGGGGTGTGAAATCCAAACACAAGCTCATTTTCGGCGCAGTCCCCAGAGCAGAAACACTCTTCCCGTTCTCATTTAATATTGAAGAGCCCTCACTCTTGTGGTTCATTGGGAAGAGATCAACACACACACATGCACAGGGGAGAGACAAAACACACACACACACACATACATACACAGGGGATCAACAGGTTAAACACAAGGAGACTGCCAAATGACTGTGGAAGAGGGCAGTGAGAGGCCATTGGAGACTCCAGTTATGGAGCATTGAGGAAGTGTCTAAGATTGCGTCCCAAATGGCACTGCTTTTAACCAGAGTTCTATGAACCCAGATCAAGAATAGTGCACTATAAAGGGAATAGGGTGCTATTTGGGACACAACTTAACACTTTATTTATGGGTCTGATTTTGTTAAACATCTTTCCAGTTTGTTAGAACATGTATAAGGCCTGTTGTTCATTCTTTATATATGATTACATTCAGACTTAAAATGGTTTATACTGTTCATAAATATATAAATGGTATTTATGGATAGACTTACTTGTATTTCTGGATAAAAATAGATGTATATGTCATTTGTTGTAATGATTTACTGAGTTTTCTAGACTGTTGAGATGCACCCTCTGTATGTATCAAGCGTCTCAACGTCGGAGTGCTGATCTAGGATCAGGCCCCCCCTGTCCATGTATTCTTATTCATTGTGATCTAAAAGGCTAAACTGATCCTAAATCAGCACTCCTGCTCTGAGATGCTTGATACATACGGCCCCTGATCATGCTGAACGGGTGTGACATCAGAGCTACCTGCATCATCGTAGCCAGACCTGTCACCTGGTGGCTGTGTCACCTGACACTGACAGTCCTAATTTATATGTGCCCGTCCCACCTAACCGTGTTACCTCTCTGTAATGAGCAGCCATGCTGAGTACACACACCTGTAGATCTCATTTCTTTACTAAACCATCTTCACACAGGTTCTGATGAAGCAGGCAGCTTTAGCTCTCTGGGAGAGATTGAACAAGCAGAGAAAGAAAGGATGGAGAGAGTGATGAAGAGAAGGCAGTTGTAGGTGAAAAAGTGTGTGTGTTCTGTTCTATACAGCTGGAGAAAGACTTCCTCCCCACTATGGTAATAAACCAACTGCTGAGCGGGCGGGTGGACGGACGGACAGACAGACGGACAGACGGACAGAGCCTTTGATCTTTGATAGATGCGACTGTTTGGTAATTGGGGCTTTACAACAGAAACCAATGTTAAACACACAAAACGAATGCTATTAAAAGGCATAGAGGTACTGATGTGAAACCACTTTTGCTTTCAGCAGATGAATAAACTATAAACCAGCAGGGGGTTTAATGAGTGGGCAGCCCGTGGTGGAAGTACAGCCAAAATCTAAAATAATAAGATTGAGACGAGGTCTTTTGTCATCTCTCTTTTGTAGTTTTTCCCCTCACTCCTTTCATATTTTTTTAATGGTTCTTATTGAACAGAGGACAGCAGACAGAAGCCAGGAAAGACTGGAGGAGATCGAGTCAGAGGGCCAGATTTGAACCCATGTCGACTCTGGTATACGTGTACCAGGGTCAGTGGCACTATAATCACTGGACCACACAGGTCACGTAATCTTTCTGTCAGGTGCCTTTATTTGTCTTGTTTAGATCATGGATGGATGACTGTGGTTCTTAAGGGCTACTGTAGGAGTGTACATCCTTTTGTTACAGCCCAGGAACAAAAGTTTCCTGATGGATCTGCGGTGAGCCATTCAAGCTTTCTGTGATTCATGCTGCTGCACTTGGCAATGTCATATCGCTCAGTCTCAGTTTAAAACAGGCAAAACTTTGATAAGCAAAACATAAAAAGACTACCAGAAAAGTATGGATTCATTCCCAAAGGCATCACAGCAATTAGGCAAACAAGCGAGGCAGGCACTAGGCAGTTCATTAACATTCTGCCAGTCAAACACTCATTCTCAGCGTGCTCTCAGTCTCCTGTAATAATACTGTTATTCCTTTGTTAAGACAACAGAGAGTTTTGGATCCCACTTCTAACACCAAAACTATGCTAGCTAGCTTTGGTGAGCAATAAACAAGTGTGTACTCATTCAACAGTCTTTATTCCTAACCAAACCTCCTGTGTCCCCTGATGGCAGCATAATTGTCTCATTACAGAAGACGAGAAAGAACTGAATCACAGGAATCTTGAAATGGAAACAAGGTAGTGTCATCTGTAGAGAACCTAACAGTTTATTCCTCGCCAATTCAGGCACATTCTAAGACAACTTGTTTGACCATTATGATTACTAGGGGTCTTTAGCAAGCACTTAAGAGGGCCCAAGTCGAAACTGAACCCTGGCCCCTTACCTAAGCCCTTGTTGATGCCCCCACTAGAATATTTAAATGGATTGGATCAGTATTTAAACAAAAACATTGGAGTAAGGGCTAATGATCAGTTTGGAATTGGGCCACCAGGCTCAGCTCCACCACTGTCTTGTTGACTAGTTCACAGCTTCATGTCTTATCATAATATCATCATACCAAACAATATCATCACAGCTAGCACAGAACGTTCCCTAAAGGTTCTCTTTTGGTTGTTTGAAATAACTTTCTCACAATGTTCTGGGAACCTAAATCTGTTAGCTGGGATCACATAATATGATATAATGTGCTATATAATACCATTTCATCCACAGAAGGTTGGTGGCACCTTAATTGGGGAGGACGGGCTCGTGGTAATGGCTGGAGCGGAATCAGTGGAACACATGGTTTGATGCCATTCCATATGCTCCGTTCCAGCCATTATTATGAGCCGTCCTCCCCTCAGCAGCCTCCACTGATTTCATCATCAAACCATTGAAGTCCAGTTGACTAGTCACATCACAGTTAAAGGAGAATTTTCCTATTTCTGAAGTAGATCTATATTTCTGATGTAAATGGCATGTTATAGAAGGGTCGAGACACTTTTTGTGTGATTTGTCTTGTTTTTTAAACGTTTATCCCAGCCACGATACACTTCCTCATTGCTCGTTATGCAGTAGCAGGGCACACAAAAGACATGAACAAAAGCTCCAAAAACAACCAAATATGTCCTTTTAGAAACGGACACGCTTTCAGTATAGTGATGTAGGTCTTCAGATGTTGTACACATTAAATTGTGTCATTCCGAAATGTATCCGCAATGTTATAATCCATTTTGGTCGAGTTGCACTGTTTCCCCCCTGCAGCTGTGCAGGTTGAGCGTGTCCCTATCGTACACGGACACAGCCCGCGCAGCACAGCTGGTAGAAGAAACGTCTCCAGTCGCACAAAATGTAATATAACATTGTGGATAAAGTTCGTAATGACACAATTTAATGTGTACAACATATGAAGACCTACATCACTATACTGAAAGCGTGTCTGTTTCTAAAAGGACATATTTGGGTGTTTTCTTCATGTCTTTTGCGAGCCCTGATACTGCACAACGAGCAAGGAAGTGTATCACGGCTGGGGTACGTTTTCTCAAAAACAAGCCAAATAAACAAAAAAGGTGTCTGAACCCTTCTTTCACATTACATTTACATAAAAAATAGAGATTTACTTCAGAAATAGGATGATGTATGTGCCTTTTAACTAGTCCAGGACTTCATACAGGACCTCATCTATCAGCATGTCGTTGTTGTCTACAGGTATGTCCTGACACAGCTGTTCCCTGAAGGCCAGAGCGATGGCGTACGGCTTCCCCTTGGGGTGCTTCATACAGCGTTCCAGGTATGTGTCATAGAAGCCCTTCCCTCGGCCCAGCCGGTTCCCATTCCTGTCAAAACCCAGGCCTGGCATCAAGATCAGGTCAAGACCTCCTGTATAGGAGCAGGAGGAAGACATGAAAATACATTAATGAGAAGGCTTACTAGAATACCTTAAGAACGATTTATTTTAGTTTTCAGACAGCTGATGCCAATGGCCAGATGCCATCTCCCTTATGTGAGCACAATGTTTACTTGCAATCTGGGTAAGAGGTTTTACAGCAGTGGTGTCTGATGTTCAAACTGCAACCTTAATTGAATTTCAATAAATCTTGTTAAACAGTTGACCTACCCCCGTATGGTATTCAAAGCACAACACTATGAAAGGATTGGTTGGTTCAAGAACTTGAAAGGAGCTCCTCAAAGCTATAAAACAACGCTGCTTCATCCTATTTAAAACAGAAATACACTCCACCCTACAAAATAAATTTGGCAAAAAATGCTATTGTTGCTTCGTATTAGTGAACTGCAGGCCTGCTTCAATAAATGCCAGAACTAAAACATGCATTCCCAATTTCAGTTCCAATTCCCAATTTCTCATGAAAAAGAAACTTAGCAATTTTAGCAGTCACGTTCTACAGTCTCCAGCATGATCAATTCTTTAGAATTCCATCAGACCGAACAAGCTGCAGATTCTCTGTGAGTCAAAAGATGGATGGTGTTCGCTGCAAGACTTCACAAGCCCTTGGATTCATATTTCATAACATCCTGGTGCAACCATAGCATCAAGTGCTCGCTCACAACTCAAATAAATAACAGATGAGATAATTCACAGAATGTTTCTTAGAACATCTGATATCAGAGTGCTGATCTAGGATAAGTTTAGCCTTTTCGATCAAAATGAATAAAGGTTACATGGACAGGATGAACCTGATCCTAGATCAGCACTCTAACTCAGACGCTTTATGAATGCGGCCCCAGGTTTCTGGTGATGATGTGAACCTCCCACTCCATCCTCCTGTGTGTAGCTTGAGACTCTAATATCTAAAGCTTTTCCTGTTGTCACGTAACCATGACATTCATTAATCATTTATGCAGATTAAGCAGGGACATTATGCATACACGTTCCTCAAAACAGCAGCAGGTTGCGGATGTCATACTGTTGCGTTCTCTTTTCCGGCCCTCCAGACTGCATGGTAATAACATTGATCTATTATTGATGCATGTAGCCTACTGCTGTTCAGAAAACTAATCTGGCATCACATCATCTACTTTAATGGCAGTAAGGATTTAATGCTAACAATTGAACCCTGATAGTAAAACATTTTTTAAGCCTGACGCGCACGCTCGCACACTCCCACACCCTCCCTATGTGTAAATAACACAGAGCCAATCAAATATCTCGGTTTTTTATCTACTCCAGTCTGTTCTATTCCTAGCCAATAACAAAGATCTCGGTTGAATGTTAAATCATTCCCTTTCTGAAGGACATCTACTCCTGCTGTGCCAATTTGCCATTGCCCCTTCTCTCTCTCTCTCTCTCTGCTGTGTTCTCTCTATCCCCACATGTAAGTATCTGAACAAGAGGAAAATGATTTGAAGACGACTTTCAGACGCTCAGCAGGATGGCAATCCTGGCAGGTAGCAATTTGTGTTGTGTTGTCCACACACACACACACACACACACACACACACACACACACACACACACACCTCCTGACCTTTGCCGTCTATGCACCCCAGGACAAAGATACATTCTTTATGTGGATGGAACTGCTGTTATGAAAAGAGGGAACGATATTGTGGTCTAAAACCCTTCTGTAAGTCACTGGGAATATTCAAGGTACTTGGAATAAGGTGCCCTTGTTGCTAAGTAAAAACCCTGACGCTAATCAAAGCTAATCTGGTGGCACGGCAAGAGAGACCTTTTGTTTCCACTTCACATGTATTAACATTTGCATTGCATTATGGTCTATTGGTAGTTTCCTTGACAACAGCCATGACAAGTTCATGAGAGGTATTGAAGGCTGCAGGACTGAGTCAGAGTCGAGAGAAACACATCAAACAAACTGTTCACTGTCAGAGAAAAGACATGTGATTGATTGGTATACAGTGCCTATAGAAAGTCTACACCCCTTGAACTTTTTTTCACATTTTGTTGCGTTACTAAGTGGGATTGAAATAGATTTAATTGAATTTTTTTGTCATTGATCTACACAAAATACTCAATAATGTAAAGTGAAAATATATATTTTTATTTTTCAAATTAATAACAATTAAATAACTAAAATAGTCATTGCATAAGTATTCACCCTCTTTGTTTAGGCAAGCCTAACTTAGTTCAGAAGTAACATTTGGCTTAACAATTCACATAATAAGTTACATTGACTGTAAGGTCCCTCAGTCAAATATTGCATTTCTAGCACAGATTCAACTACAAAGACCAGGGAGCTTTTCGAAAGCCTCATAAAGGAGGGCAGTGATTGGTAGATGGTTACAATAACAAATGAGACATTGAATATCTCTTTAAGCATGGTCAAGGTAATAGTTACAGTGGGGAGAACAAGTATTTGATACACTGCCGATTTTGCAGGTTTTTCTACTTACAAAGCATGTAGAGGTCTGTAATTTTTATCATATGTACACTTCAACTGTGAGAGACGGAATCTAAAACAAAAATCCAGAAAATCACATTGTATGATTTTTAAGTAATTAATTTGCATTTTATTGCATGACATAAGTATTTGATACATCAGAAAAGCGGAACTTAATATTTGGTACAGAAACCTTTGTTTGCAATTACAGAGATCATACATTTCCTGTAGGTCTTGACCAGGTTTGCACACACTGCAGCAGGGATTTTGGCCCACTCCTCCATACAGACCTTCTCCAGATCCTTCAGGTTTCGGGGCTGTCGCTGAGCAATACAGACTTTCAGCTCCCTCCAAAGATTTTCTATTGGGTTCAGTTCCGGAGACTGGCTAGGCCACTCCAGGACCTTGAGATGCTTCTTACGGAGCCACTCCTTAGTTGCCCTGGCTGTGTGTTTCGGGTCATTGTCATGCTGGAAGACCCAGTCACGACCCATCTTCAATGCTCTTACTGAGGGAAGGAGATTGTTGGCCAAGATCTCGCGATACATGGCCCCATCCATCCTCCCCTCAATACGGTGCAGTCGTCCTGTCCCCTTTGCAGAAAAGCATCCCCAAAGAATGATGTTTCCACCTCCATGCTTCACGGTTGGGATGGTGTTCTTGGGGTTGTACTCATCCCCCTTCTTCCTCCAAACACGGCGAGTGGAGTTTAGACCAAAAAGCTCTATTTTTGTCTCATCAGACCACATGACCTTCTCCTATTCCTCCTCTGGATCATCCAGATGGTCATTGGCAAACTTCAGACGGGCCTGGACATGCGCTGGCTTGAGCAGGGGGACCTTGCGTGCGCTGCAGGATTTTAATCCATGACGGTTTAGTGTGTTACTAATGGTTTTCTTTGAGACTGTGGTCCCAGCTTTCTTCAGGTCATTGACCAGGTCCTGCTGTGTAGTTCTGGGCTGATCCCTCACCTTCCTCATGATCATTGATGCCCCACGAGGTGAGATCTTGCATGGAGCCCCAGACCGAGAGTGATTGACCGTCATCTTGAACTTCTTCCATTTTCTAATAATTGCACCAACAGTTGTTGCCTTCTCACCAAGCTGCTTGCCTCTTGTCCTGTAGCCCATCCTAGCCTTGTGCAGGTCTACAATTTTATCCCTGATGTCCTTACACAGCTCTCTGGTCTTGGCCATTGTGGAGAGGTTGGAGTCTGTTTGATTGAGTGTGTGGACAGGTGTCTTTTATACAGGTAACGAGTTCAAACAGGTGCAGTTAATACAGGTAATGAGTGGAGAACAGGAGGGCTTCTTAAAGAAAAACTAACAGGTCTGTGAGAGCCGGAATTCTTACTGGTTGGTAGGTGATCAAATACTTATGTCATGCAATAAAATGCAAATTAATTACTTAAAAATCATACAATGTGATTTTCTGGATTTTTGTTTTAGATTCCGTCTCTCACAGTTGAAGTGTACCTATGATAAAAATGACAGACCTCTACATGCTTTGTAAGTAGGAAAACCTGCAAAATCGGCAGTGTATCAAATACTTGTTCTCCCCACTGTATGTTGTGGATGATGTATTAAACCACCCAAACACATCAAAGATGCAGTCTTCGTTCTGAACTGAGCTGCAGGACAGGAAGGAAACTGCTTAGGGATGTCACCATGAGCCATTGGGGATTTTAAACCAGCTACAGAGTTCAATGGCTGTGATGGGAGAAAACTGAGGATGGATCAACAACATTGTAGTGACTCCACAATAATGACCTAAATGACAGAGTGAAAAGAAAAATACAAATATACAGAATATTCCTAAATATGCATCTTGTATGCAACAAAGCACTAAAGTAATACTGCAAAACAAAACAAGGCAAAGGAATACACTTTTTGGCCTAAATGCAAAGCCTTATGTTTGGGGCAAATCCAACACAACACATCACTGAGTAACTGCCTCCTTATTTTCAAGCACGGCAGCATCATGGTATGGGTATGCTTGACATCGGCAAAGACTGGGGAGTTTTTCAGGATGAAAAGAAACGGGATGGAGCTAAGCACAGGCACAATCCTAGAGGAAAACCTGCTTCAGTCTGCTTTGCACCAGACACTGGGAAAGGAATTGACCTTTCAGCAGAACAATAACCTACAACACAAAGCCAAATCTACACTAGAGTTGCTTACCAAGAACACAGTGACTGTTCCTGTGGCCAAGTTACAGTTTTGACTTAAATCTGCTTGAAGATCTATGGCAAGACTTGAAAATTGCTGTCTAGCCATGATCCCCAACACCTTGACAGATCTTGAATCATTTTCAAAAGAATAATGGGCAAATATTGCACAATACAGGTTTGCAAAGCTCTTAGAGACTTACCCAAGAAGACTCACAGCTGTAATCGCTGCCAAAGGTGTTTCTAACATGTATTGACTCAAAGGGGTGAATATTTATCTAATCAAGGTACTGTATTTTAGTGTTTTATTTTTCAATCATCTTTAAAAAATGTTTGAATTTTTCTTCCACTTTGACAGAGTATTTTGTGTAGATCTTTGACAAAAAAATGACTATTAAATCAATTTTTATCCCACTTTGGAAAGCAACAAAATGTGAAAACATTTAAAGGGGGTCTTTCCATAGGCACCAACGCCAAAAGTGAACCTGGTGTCTTGAGGTGGCGTGAGGTGAGAGGTGAGAGGTGAGAGGCGTGAGAGGTGAGAGGTGTGAGAGGTGAGAGGCGTGAGAGGTGAGTGAGTGAGTGAGATAATTAGAATTTACACAGGTTATTGCCAGACAGGAGTGCATTCAGACATACACAATGAACGAGCGTGGTTATGACCTGTTTGGTTCCATAAATCATGATGACATTATTTGAACAGCTCAAATAGACTCAGAGAATGCACCATAAACACATTTCCTCCCCAGGCGTCGGTATTTAATATCCTATCTAAAGATGAAAACTGTGACGGTCTGGATTAAAATAGTTGAGAGGTTGACAGTGCCTAAAAAAAAGAAACACCATCCAAGAGATTACAATGCTAATAACCATTATCAATATGACTTGTCTTCTTATTCAGCAGCAGCAGAGGTGATTAGAATAGAATTATGCAACTTCACCAATTATTCACAAGTGCTTATTTGGTGCTCAGGGTAGATGTTATCAGATCTAGGATCATCTTATCCTCCCCCTACCCCATGATTAACCTTTAGGGGGGGGGGGGGGGGGGGGGGAATGCCAAACTGACCTTAGATAGTATTTCGATTAAGTGTCACATGACAGGTTTGTGGCCAGATGTAAGATTGTTATTGCAGGAGACTACAATTTTGATGTCTCGATGATGGTGCTATACCACCATCTTGTGGAGGAAACCAAAACATGAACTTTGGTCTGACGCTAATATGGTGTTATTTGGGGGGTCACACGTTGGAGACTGTGAATGCATCCCAAATGGCACCCTTTTCCCTAAATAGTGCACTACTTCTAAACAAGGCACATGGGGGAACAAAGATGACCTGTGTATAAGGGAAGAAAGATTAACTTTGCAAGGCCATGCCAGGATTTAGGTAATTCAAACACATGTAGGTCATAAGTGTGTTATGATACACACAGCTGGTAATATACAACAGACAAACTAATAGGGCACCCTGTGTGTGTGTGTGTGTGTTTTCCTACCTTATCAGGCCCACAATGTCCTGACAAGTCACCAGAATGTCCTGACAAGTCACCACAATGTCCTGACAAGTCACCAGAATGTCCTGACAAGTCACTTGAATGTCCTGACAAGTCACCACAATGTCCTGACAAGTCACCACAATGTCCTGACAAGTCACCACAATGTCCTGACAAGTCACCAGAATGTCCTGACAAGTCACCACAATGTCCTGACAAGTCACCACAATGTCCTGACAAGTCACCAGAATGTCCTGACAAGGTAGGAAAACATGAATCATTTTGAAGAGTCAGGACTTTTTTCATGTCCTGAATTTGTTAAAATGTTATTTTAGGCTTAATGGTTAGGTTTAGGAGTTAGGTTTAGGTTAGGCATTTGGGTTAGAGTTAGGGTTTGAGTTAAAGGTTATGGGTTAGGGAAAATAGGCTTTGATTGGGAATACATTTTTACTCCCCGAAAATTCACGAAAACAAAGCTGTGTGTGTCTGGCCTTGTGTGCGTACTGAAAGAAGGTACCATCACGCTTACCTGACTCAGTAGGATATAAAGGATCTTTGGTTGTTGTGTAAAACCAATAAAGAGTTCACCAAGAAATAGGATAGGTTCTCACACAAAGTGGACGGACTCCAATATCTTCTTCTTTGTAATTTTGTATGTTTTAATTTTATTTTCTTGCAGCAGCAGGGCAAAAAGCTTTTGTTTGTGTGTGTGTGTGTGTGTGTGTTTGTAGGCTAACACTGACCTGTCTCCAAGGCCTCCTCTCTGGTGTTGTCTTCATCGGCGGGCTGTCTGATGTTCCAGGAAGTCAGAGGCAGTGACATCATATCCTCCATGCTGGTGAGCTTCACCATGTCCATGTGGTTACTGGTGCCCTGGGTCAAGTACTTGGGCATAAAGCAGGTCTTACCGTGCTTAAACACGTCCTGAATGATCTCCTCTGTTCTCACCTCGTCGTGCATGCTGAGGAACACAGCGATGCGCTCACAGCTAGCATACTTGGGGTGCTTGAAGAGCTGGTTGAGAGGAGAGAGTATAAGGGGTTAGGCCTAGTTTTTTAATTTCCCTGTCATTTACGGATCAAATTACATCAAATAATGCATGTAAATTAACCATTCAAAATGTGTTGTTAGGTATTGATGAAAGTAATTAGGTATGAGGTGTCAGACTGGTAATTATATGATTACAGCATTGAAGTATTGGCAGTTTAACACGCTAGGAGGCAGTATGGCCTATCAAAACCACGCAAGGTCATCAACTGGAAACATCTGAAAAATGAATTGTTTGATTTATTTGATTATTTTAAAAGCAATATTGTCTATCTGTTAGTAAAAGACAAGTTACATATAATTGAAAGGATTCATGGCTAGGTGTCTTCTGCTTGCGGGTATTGACAATACTAAATACAAAAGTAGCTATAGAGAGCAATAGTAATGGTGTGTTTTTGTAGGCACCAACTCCACCCTGGCTCACACTAAATCCAGTTTTTGCTCCACAGGTTGTCTAGCCGTGACCAGGGGATGGCTCCAGGGGCCCTTGGGGGTGTGCTGGGGGTCCATGGCCAGGTTGGGTGAGACTCCCTAGGGGGGCCAACACCCCCCCACCTGTGACCCGCCACAAGGGAGCGCCACTGGTCGTTTTAGGCCATTTTTAACCACGGCACCTGGGAACCATTGTACAAAGCCTATGGGGAAATTAATGGAATTTTTGTAGGGTTTTGAGATAAACGCCGAAAATGAGGTATGTGGTAAACACAGGCTTAGGAGATCTTATAAGTTTTGTTCTATGATATCATCTCCATCAGCTAGAGAGCGCAGTGGCGCAGTGGTCTAAGGCACTGCAGCGCAGTGGTAGCTGTGCCACTAGAGATCCTGGTTCGAATCCAGGCTCTGTCGTAGCCGGCGCGACCGGGAGACCCATGGGGCGGCGCACAATTGGCCCAGGGTAGGGGAGGGAATGGCCGGCAGGGATGTAGCTCAGTTGATAGAGCATGGTGTTTGTAACGCCAGGGTTGTGGGTTCGATTCCCACAGGGGGTAGGAAAGAATGTATGCATTCACTAACTGTAAGTCGCTCTGGATAAGAGCGTCTGCTAAATGACTAAAATGTAAAATGTAAATGTCTAACATCAAATAATAATAATAAAATAATCAGAAAAGCTTCATAATTCATAAAGGTCATGTTAACTGACTGATATCTTCTCATAGAACAAAACATACCAGATATCCTAATGCAACATTCAGAACAACTGGGATCTCTGAAATCTCCGACGACTTCTGAGCGTTCAAGACAACCAGGAACTCAGAAAAAACTAACTCTGACTGTAAAAAGTATTTTGAAAGGTCAACTGGAATTCCATGTCCGAAACTCTGCTATCTTTCTAGAGCTACGACCTGAAGCTCACCGACATCGTGATTTCACCTAGTTTTGTTTCTAGTTCCCATTTGTCTTGAAAGCACCATAAACCTTGTTAATCCCAGACCTTATTTTCGGCATTTATCCCAAAACCCTATTCTTTCCGCATTCATTTTCCCCATAGGAATGGCTGAACGAACCAGAGGTAACTCATTTCCGGTTTTTAGGACTACAAACTGGCGAGCTCTATTGGCCACGCGACGATGACATGTATACACAAAATGAGTTTGTAGCATTGTTTTTCACGAAACGTCATCCTCCATGCACATTGTAAATGTGATGGCCACTTTTTTGCTACATGATTGTTTATATCTCACTGCAGTTACCTTCTGCGAAATGACTCGAGACTGGCGAAGTTTCTCTTGATCGTCCAACGCTGCTACTCGTTTCTTTATTTCTCTCCTCAGAGCTTGTTTGGCTGCACGCAAGGCGGCCATACTGGCTAATGTAAAACTCGTGTCCAAAGATAAAACTGTTGCAATGTGTGTGAGTTCAGGGAAGGCAGCAATTTAGGCTGGCCTTGAAATTAGCAAATTCAACATTTGGGTTGGACTCAGCTAGCCACGTAATCGATTTGCCAATCAATCATTAAACAGACTGCAATAACATAATTCTCATCTATCTCGCTATCTATCACACACACTTAACTACCCACATTATTTGACAGCCCAGTGACGTGTATCGAGTTGTCTGTGACGTCACAACCAATTTTACAGTCGGAGTTTAAGTGAAAAAAGTAACAAAACAGGCAGTGTCTGGTTGGGGGTAGGGAAGAGGCGAGAAAAGACCGACCCAACAATACCGCGTTGAGTTAGCGAGCAAGCCTACAATCATTCGTTTTTCTTAGCTAGATATTATTTTCCGAAGTCCAAAAAAGTTGTCGTGGGGTAGCTAGCTACTTACGAGCAGAAGCGTAAACAGAGAAGGTAAGCAACGTGAGTTCAAACTAGCTAGCTACTGATAGGTCTGGGTGGGTAGCTAACGGACTAGCCAGTAGATATCGCACTAACTTTTAACGATGCTTTGGATCTTTATTTAGCTACAGCATCTATGTTCTGGTACAGCTAAGTTATCGAACATTAACTAGCTAACGTTAGTGTGACTAGATATACGATGTACTATCCTGCCAGTGCTACTAGTTAGTTAGCTAACCCCGTTAGCTACTGTAACTGTATGACCTCGGTCCTTAAACTAGGTTAGTGTCCACTGTCCACTTATCGAAGGACGGCTAGCCTGCACAAAACTTTAACACTTGATGCTAGCTAGCTACCTATCATTTTTTTTTTACATTCCCTGTTTTAAACTTAGATTTCACTATAAAAGGTCAGTAGACGAGTTGGAAAGCTAGTTAACTACATCATCATGTTGATGTCAGCAACTTCTTAGACGTACAGTAGATCACATTTGCTTAACGTTACACTGATAAATGGCAGCTAGTTAAGAGGCCGCTAACGTTACAATATTTTATTGTCAGTGACAATTTGTCACTATGCTTGTTTTTTGTCACTTTTATGGCGGGTGTATACTTTCACATTCCCTGTCCAACCAGCTGTGTTTTTAAAAGGCTGTAAATGATTGACGTTTAATTTGTGAAAGACGATAATATATATGGGCGTGGTTTACTAAACAAACAGCCAATGACAGTGGATTTTGTGTAGTCAGTAGAGTACGTTACGTTGTGGCATCATTCTGCGTATGATGTCGGATGTAATCTGCTGGTGTAGAGACGAAGAAATAGAGGAGTAGAAAGAGAGAGGTGGAATTTGAGACGATTCTTGAGGTTGGTCCAATACAAAGTTACATGATTGTGAAGGACACCCATTTCAGGTTTATTCTCAATCAACGTTATTTGTCTACCTAAATTGCCTGTTACAATGATGCACTTATTTGAACATTACTGTGCACTGTTGAGGCAGGCAATGAAACGATAATACAGGCTAGGCTGGGGATTTTCAACAACCTTTTTCACACAGTTCCGTGTGATTTTAATCGCAATTTACTACACTCACTGCAAGCTACTGTAAGAGCTCCTTACTAGGTTAATTGTTGCTAGTTTATATTGTCTGATTATATGTTTGGGTAATGTTATGTAGTTGATGGCAGCATTTGTTTTCCCAATTAGATATTGTAGCTAATGTGCCTGGGAGTAGGACAAACAAATAGCTTTTATGACGTTGTCGTACAATGCCCTTCACTTTGTTGCATCACAGAGCTAATATTGGACTATTTCGAGTCACAATGGAGGTAACAGACTGGACCCAAACCATGCTTCCTCTGTTGCTGCTAGGTCCATCCTTACTAGTAGAGACCCAGTGTTGCTGTATCTGTAGCAAGACAGGCAAACTCGCAGTAGCTGTTAAGTTAAAATGATAGCTCATTAGCTAAATAAACAAAGCCAATGGCAAATCATATGTAGACTAACACGTGATGTAATGTGAATGTAGGCTAGCCTATGGCTATGGGTTCCTGTGACTTGGATAGTGTTGGGCTATTCAAACAACACTAGTAGGCTATTACCCTAGCCTATAAGAACAGTTATTTAGTTACATTGGTCCCACAAACCACATTATGCCATTGAGATAAATGAAATCAGCTGACAATGACAAGTCCCTGGCCGATACCCTCATGACATCCTTGCTAGTAGAGGAGAGAGCTCTATCCGCAGCAGAGCTCTAGGTGAATGTGTCGGCCTATCTGTGTGAGAGTCAGCATGTAGCCTATAGTCATGTGTGACTGTGTGTCAGTCTCTGTTGAACTGGTTCACTGTGGTTTGAAAACATAGTTACACAACTAGGCCAATGACATAACACTGGCCTAGCCTATGGTGTGATGTGTGCAACAAGACTTCAGCTGGAGTTCATAAATTTGTTTTCCAGATTTCAGCTAAACTGAATGTGTAGGTCTACACAAATGTTTTGGCATTTAGATAGGCCTTATGTCTCTTACCTGTTAGTATGATTAGGGAAGTTGTTCAGGCTAGCCTACATATTGGATTGGATTCCTCACCATGTTCGTTAAAGACACGTTACTGTACTGTGTAACAATGACATGCCAGACATAGTTTCAGCTCCAGGTAGGTCTAATGCTTGTTGTGTTCTCCGACTCATTCACCTCTCATCAGGGCTGGGTCCTAAATGGCACCCTATTCCTTATATAGTGCACTACTTTTGACCAGGGCCCGTAGGGAATAATAATAATAATAATATGCCATTTAGCAGACGCTTTTATCCAAAGCGACTTACAGTCATGCGTGCATAAATTTTTGTGTATGGGTGGTCCCGGGGATCGAACCCACTACCTTGGCGTTACAATGGTGCCGTTGTTTTGGGCTGGAGCATCTCTCATTTGCCTGCAGTAAAGACAGTCCACATTGTTTCTATGTTCAACCTGAGAAAGTAGCCTTCTGTGTGTCAAGTCGCCACGTTTTATTGCTTCCACGTAGCCTACTCAAGCTGTGATCTGATTTCAGTCTATATGCATCGTTGACGTGTGTGTGAGTTTCTCTCTCCCTTATGTGCGTATTGTGTGTTTGTGTGGGATTGTTACTAGTGTAGATTTTAATGGCAGATTACATAACATAATCTAGACTAGAGGAGGCCATCATAAAATCTCACTGTAATTAATCTGGAGATCACCATCAGGCGGAGCCTAGGGGGTCAGGGGGAGAGAAAGGGGGCGATGATTGGTGCAAGGAAGGGCAGCGAGGAGGGACTTTAATTAAAGTGGCAGTAATATTGAGAAGGACAGAATGGAATGGTGCTGATCTTCTGAACCTGAGATCTGAGCCTGTATTTATCAAGCGTCTCTAAGTAGGAGTGTTGATCTAGGATCAGTTTAGCCTTTTAGATCATAATGAATCACATTATTATGGACAGGCAGGATCTGATCCTAGATCAGACGCTTCATAAATACGGGCTCTGGCTATATAACGTTTCAAGTTGTATTAGTCGTATGTACGGGATACACATGGTATACACTGTCCAACTAAATTCTTATTTAGGACCCCTGCATGTCTCTTCCCCCAGTAAGCTATTTCAGATCAAAGGAGAAAAATCACACAGGCACAGCCAAAGTTTTAATCGTGGCACAGGACCTGAGCAAAAAGAGAGCCTATAGGTGGTCTATCTTTTCAGGCTGTAGCAATAGAAAGAGAGTGAATCTCAGCTCACTGTTAGCATGATCTTCATTGAGTTAACCTGCTGTTGTATCGCTAGCTTTCTTTTCACCATGGTAATCTTGGTATTTCAGCCCCTCTGTGAGTGGTTGCTATCCACCCAGATTAAAGACAGTCCCTGAGATTACCACTGGATTATGCTCTCTCTCTGACTTTCAGTCAAATCACTCTGTTTATGTAAAAGATAGAATTAGGCTGGTGAAGTCCATGTCACGATGAAGTCATATGATGTCCTCTCCGTACTACCAAGGAGCCCACTACAATGCTGACGACACTTTGGCGTCACACGTCCACACTCACTAAAGCTTGTTATGCTTTCTGTATAGTTTTCATATGCATTCTCAGGGTAGTGAAGCAGCCCTCCCTATCCTGTCTCCCACAGACAAAATGATAGTGTACTAAACCATACACCAGATGTCCAACCCAGCAAATGCACCATTACATTACTACCAACCCAGCAAATGCACCATTACATTACTACCAACCCAGCAAATGCACCACTACATTACTACTACCCAGATCACTGTTACCATATCCAGGCTTAGGTTAGACTACGTCCCAAATGGCACCCTATTCCCTATATAGTGCACTACTTTTGAGCAGGGTCTAGTATAATGTCATTTGGGATGCATCCTTATGTAGCTTATACCACATTAGCAGTGATTTCATTTATCTGTGGCTTCTTTGATGTTTTGACATAGTAGCCTAACTGTTACGAAGAGCGTAGGCTATCGACATGGCTATGGAGCAGTAGACTGTATCGAATTAGGCCTAATGCTGTTCCCCGCACAGAAAATGAGGCCGTATAGAATGGATTAGGCCCAATTATATAGCCTAGTGCAGGGATCATCAACTAGATTCAGCCACAGGCTGATTCTTTTCTTGAGAGGATGGTCGGGGAGCCAGAACATAATTACAAATAATTTGTAAACTGCAAATTGACCGCAAGAAGCCCAAACATATATAATATTTGACTAAAACAGTCATTTCAAATCTTGCTTAGATTTGTATACGATCACATCTCTCTCTATGTGTGGAAATACTTTGGAAAAGATCTCCAAAATTATTTGGTGGTGTTTTTGCATTCTTTAGTGTCCCCCCAAATAAATTCAACTGTGGGCTGCCAGTTGGGGAACCCTGGCCTAGTGTATAACATAAAAGGTGAGCTGTAATTCAACAACATAAAGTTGTTGGCCTACGCCGAGGCTATATGTTACCTGTAGTTAGTCTCTATGTATAGGTCACTCATATCCAGTTCTACTGGTGACATAAGCAGCCTCATTCCTTACCCCTCTTCTTACCCTCTTCTCTCAAGTCTGTCACTTGTTATACAGGAGAGTGACTGTGAGGCTTAGATTCCTCGTCTGATTTTAATACAGCACATTTGAACTCTGCACATAGACTATATCTTGTTTTGACTGCCTTACAAGGGCAGGCTGGCCCAGAGAGAAGCAGAAGTGAGAGGGACATCATACACACTCAGCAGTCGGTTGGTCAGAGATTAGTGGTAGCTTTTATTATTACTTGTATTATCTGCTTTCAGCAATTCATCTACATAGGAGAGCTATGTGTTAATATCAGATAGCCTAAGTACCAGTGATTACACATTTTCAGCGCTTAGGTCATTGTGTTGCCATAGAATGCTCGGGCATTGTGATGCAACAAACAACTTCTAGAATTTTCTAGGGAATTATGACCAACTTGCTTAGGCTTACACCACGTTGAATGCTACAGCCAGCTGGCTAGAGATTAGAAGAGTAGAATCTTCTGGTCCTGTGTGTCTCATTTGGTAAGAGTATGGCACTAGCAACACCACAGTTGTGTGTTCAATTACCACAAGGATCACATACTTATTCTAAAAATGTACACTCTCACGGTACTAAAACTCACTTTGGATAAAAGTGTCTGCTAAGTGGCATAGCCTAGCCTATAGCCTTTTGCAACAGCACACTTGGCATCTCTCTTTTTTCAAGAAACTACCCTTTGGCTTTCACCAATACCTAAGCATGTTTTAGACCTAGGCAGCGTCCAATCCTGAAACGGCGTGATAGCCATATTGACCTTTGAACTCTCACCTCTTGACCTCAACAGGAGGGACATGGCCCAGGAGACCAACCAGAGCCAGGGGCCGCTGCTCTGCACCACGGGCTGTGGTTTCTACAGCAACCCGCGAAACAATGGCATGTGTTCGATGTGCTACAAGGACTTCCTCCAGAGACAAAACAACAATGGACGAGTCAGTCCACCAGGTGAGTAGGGAGGAAATACCACAGAGCTTTCAAATATCTTATTAATGATAATTGAGTTCATCAATCCAACAAGTCCTCTTAGACGAAAATATTGACACTGACCCATTTGACTTTTGACTGAGTGAGCACGATTGCTGATGTTTGGGACTTACTATTTCACAATGAAGAAGTCAGTTTACAAAAAAAAGGACTTAAGTTTGTTTGAAAGACTAATGATGATGACAGTAACTCCAGACAGTGACTGTAACTTTAGACAATGTCTCATTTGAGTGAGTGACTTTTGGCACAGATTATCCGTTATATTGAGCAGATACTCAATGAAAATAAATGTCTTTAAAAATGGAAGGCAGTCGGGAGGAGGCAAGATCAGATTGGACCATTCTATCCAATGAGAGGGCAGATACAGTGAGGGGAAAAAAGTATTTGATCCCCTGCTGATTTTGTACGTTTGCCCACTGACAAAGAAATTATCAGTCTATAATTTTAATGGTAGGTTTATTTGAACAATGAGAGACAGAATAACAATGAAAAAATCCAGAAAGAAAGCATGTCAAAAATGTTATAAATTGATTTGCATTTTAATGAGGGAAATAAGTATTTGACCCCCTCTCAATCAGAGATTTCTGGCTCCCAGGTGTCTTTTATACAGGTAACGAGCTGAGATTAGGAGCACACACTAAAGGGAGTGCTCCTAATCTCAGTTTGTTACCTGTATAAAAGACACCTGTCCACAGAAGCAATCAATCAATCAGATTCCAAACTCTCCACTATGGCCAAGACCAAAGAGCTCTCCAAGGATGTCAGGGGGAAGATTGTAGACCTACACAAGGCTGGAATGGACTACAAGACCATCGCCAAGCAGCTTGGTGAGAAGGTGACAATAGTTGGTGCGATTATTCGCAAATGGGAGAAACACAAAATAACTGTCAATCTCCCTCGGCCTGGGGCTCCATGCAAGATCTCACCTCGTGGAGTTGCAATGATCATGAGAATGGTGAGGAATCAGCCCAGAACTACACGGGAGGATCTTGTCAATGATCTCAAGGCAGCTGGGACCATAGTCACCAAGAAAACAATTGGTAACACACTACACCGTGAAGGACTGAAATCCTGCAGCGCCCGCAAGGTCCCCCTGCTCAAGAAAGCACATATACAGGGCCGTCTGAGGAGGAGGAGGAATGCTGCCTATGACCCCAAGAACACCACCCCCACCGTCAAACATGGAGGTGGAAACATTATGCTTTGGGGGTGTTTTTCTGCTAAGGGGACAGGGCAACTTCACTGCATCAAAGGGACGATGGACGGGGCCATGTGCCGTCAAATCTTGTGTGAGAACCTCCTTCCCTCAGCCAGGGCATTGGAAAGTGGGTCGTGGATGGGAATTCCAGCATGACAATGACCCAAAACACACGGCCAAGGCAACAAAGGAGTGGCTCAAGAAGAAGCACATTAAGGTCCTGGAGTGGCCTAGCCAGTCTCCAGACCTTAATCCCATAGAAAATCTGTGGAGGGAGCTGAAGGTTCAAGTTGCCAAACGTCAGCCTCGAAACCTTAATGACTTGGAGAAGATCTGCAAAGAGGAGTGGAACAAAATCCCTCCTGAGATGTGTGCAAACCTGGTGGCCAACTACAAGAAACGTCTGACCTCTGTGATTGCCAACAAGGGTTTTTTGCCACCAAGTACTAAGTCATGTTTTGCAGAGCGGTCAAATACTTATTTCCCTCATTAAAATGCAAATCAGTTTATAACATTTTTGACATGTGTTTTTCTGGATTTTTTTGTTGTTATTCTGTCTCTCACTGTTCAAATAAACCTACCATTAAAATTATAGACTGATCATGTCTTTGTCAGTGGGCAAACGTACAAAATCAGCAGGGGATCAAATACTTTTTTCCCTCACTGTACCTGTGTGAACAACAGGCACAACTCCGATATAAAGTTGTTTTTTTTCTCCCAAGTTTCCAGGATGTCCTACTTATATCAGTACACTCGTAACAACCTAAGCATTATAAAACGTATATTCGATCAAATAAGCCATCATATTTTTGGTTAATCAAATTCTACAATCATTGACCTAAATACAAAAACTCCTTGCTTGGTGAGCAAAATAAAAGAGGAAAACAACGCCACCTGCTGGCGAAGACAGATTTTGTGTCTAGTTATCACTCTCTGGCTTTGCCTCTTCCTCTCTGCTTTTGGGCTGCTCTGATTGAAGCGTGTGTTGTCGTTGCAGTGTCGTCCTCGGCGGCGGTTAGCAGCCTGGGAGAGTCCCTCCTAGCCCAGTGCTCAGAGAGCAGTACTGTAGACGTGCCGTCAGCCATGACCCACACAGACACAGCCACCGGGATGAACAGGTACAGTAGGTATACAGCTACTCTTCTCTGAAACACGCTATCGGCATGACCACACCACCACCACCACCACCATGTCAAGCCAGCCATACAACATACAGTATATGATACACAGCCCATGTGGAAATTAATTTAATAAACTAGCCTATGTGAAACGTAGGTACTCCAGATATACATACCCCTTTCTATAAAGACACATTTATGGCAACAAAAAACCCCAGCTAAATGGCGATCCTGCACACGTCTGTATTTTTGCTACGTAACTACGTTGAATCATTTTGCACCACTATTTGTAGTTCTTGCATTGCTTACTACGTAGGGTCAAGGCTAGTATTACAGTGGATTCCCAGGGTTTCATTATTATTTTAAACCTGGGTAATTTATTTCCTGTTACAAAATTAAAAGATGTTGTGTCATTTTAAAAAAGCGTGTCAATCGTTAAGGGGTTTCTCTGAGGAAGGGAAGGTTATTTTTGCACCATGGTCTTCCTGTACCCCATTGGAGTACAGTACAAGGAAGTCTATCATCTCTGGTTCTGTGTCTGAATAGTGTGATGTCATCTCCCTGGACGCTTCTGTCTCTTCTATGAGACAGATTCCACTTGACATGCCATGTCCGTTTCCCCAGCGTGTGCGTTAAGACAGACGAGACCTTCTGTGGTTATCTAATGAGCTCTCTTTGTCTATCTATCTGTACCATACCTAGCCCCGACCAAATCTACAGGGACACTGTTTTCTCAAACCCACAGAAAATATTTGAAATAAAAAAGAATTGTAAAATCACTGTATGTAATTTGAGTACTGCTCAATTCTATATAGTCGTTGCAGTTTTATCGATTTAATACACTTTTTATTGCTTCAACAGCTGCCACTAACTGTACGTCTCTCTGGATAAGATTGTCTGCTAAGTGACTCAAATGTAAATGTCAATGCCAATCATTCTGACTGTGTCTGACAGTGAGGTGAAATGCTTTGTAATATGATTGCCATAGTTGATGACAATGAGTCCCATGTCATTGGATTTTACAGTCTGTTTTCTTCCGTTCGGTGCATTTTCAGAAAAATTCCTGAATGGGATTACATTTGAAATCTTCAAGTGTATCATTTTCATAATACTGTATATAGCTAGTCTTCTAATCAAGACTACCAACTGATGGATCATGCTTTAGGCTAATTGAACACTTTTATTTATGTTTTTCAGTGTTGTATCTAGCCAGTCACTCTTAACGGCAGCACCAGCTACTCATTCAGAAGAGAAGAGTACAGCCACGTCTGAAGAAGACCTGAAAACAGAAGAGATACAGGGTGTGTATTACCAGCGTGTTTCCCACAAACCTTTTCTCATAGGGACGAGTCAATCCTCATTTGAGATCTGCGTGTGTAACTCACATTTCTGTGCAAAAATGTCATTGACATGAATGCACAATTTACACGTTGTGGTCTCATTGACATCAATGCATGGTTTACGTAAAATACTTGAGTTATGCAGGCAAATCTCAAGTTAGGATTCACACAATAGTGCTGTTGCCGTGCTACCCTTTCATGTTCCTGTGAATAGCCTGAGAGGCTGTGAGGTCTCTCTCTCACACACACACACACACACACACTGACCAACGCTGGCTCACTACCATGGAAACCCTTCACCTCATACCCTCTTGCAGTCAATCTCAGTCCGAGGGGTGGTTCTACACACAGACACACATTGTTGTCCCATCTCTGTTTGCTTAGAGATCGGTAGTAGAGAAAGCCCAAAGTTCAGCCTAGGAATTTCAGGAAGGATTTCAGACACAATCCTCTCCTGCTGGATTACAGTTACACTGGTTCTCTAGTGTTTCTGTCTACTGTCTTCTAGAACTGTTACACTGGTTCTCTAGTGTTTCTGTCTACTGTCTTCTAGAACTGTTACACTGGTTCTCTAGTGTTTCTGTCTACTGTCTTCTAGAACAGTTACACTGGTTCTCTAGTGTTTCTGTCTACTGTCTTCTAGAACAGTTACACTGGTTCTCTAGTGTTTCTGTCTACTGTCTTCTAGAACTGTTACACTGGTTCTCTAGTGTTTCTGTCTACTGTCTTCTAGAACTGTTACACTGGTTCTCTAGTGTTTCTGTCTACTGTCTTCTAGAACTGTTACACTGGTTCTCTAGTGTTTCTGTCTACTGTCTTCTAGAACAGTTACACTGGTTCTCTAGTGTTTCTGTCTACTGTCTTCTAGAACTGTTACACTGGTTCTCTAGTGTTTCTGTCTACTGTCTTCTAGAACAGTTACACTGGTTCTCTAGTGTTTCTGTCTACTGTCTTCTAGAACTGTTACACTGGTTCTCTAGTGTTTCTGTCTACTGTCTTCTAGAACTGTTACACTGGTTCTCTAGTGTTTCTGTCTACTGTCTTCTAGAACTGTTACACTGGTTCTCTAGTGTTTCTCTCTACTGTCTTCTAGAACTGTTACACTGGTTCTCTAGTGTTTCTGTCTACTGTCTTCTAGAACAGTTACACTGGTTCTCTAGTGTTTCTGTCTACTGTCTTCTAGAACAGTTACACTGGTTCTCTAGTGTTTCTGTCTACTGTCTTCTAGAACAGTTACACTGGTTCTCTAGTGTTTCTGTCTACTGTCTTCTAGAACAGTTACACTGGTTCTCTAGTGTTTCTGTCTACTGTCTTCTAGAACAGTTACACTGGTTCTCTAGTGTTTCTGTCTACTGTCTTCTAGAACTGTTACACTGGTTCTCTAGTGTTTCTGTCTACTGTCTTCTAGAACTGTTACACTGGTTCTCTAGTGTTTCTGTCTACTGTCTTCTAGAACTGTTACACTGGTTCTCTAGTGTTTCTGTCTACTGTCTTCTAGAACTGTTACACTGGTTCTCTAGTGTTTCTGTCTACTGTCTTCTAGAACTGTTACACTGGTTCTCTAGTGTTTCTGTCTACTGTCTTCTAGAACAGTTACACTGGTTCTCTAGTGTTTCTGTCTACTGTCTTCTAGAACAGTTACACTGGTTCTCTAGTGTTTCTGTCTACTGTCTTCTAGAACAGTTACACTGGTTCTCTAGTGTTTCTGTCTACTGTCTTCTAGAACAGTTACACTGGTTCTCTAGTGTTTCTGTCTACTGTCTTCTAGAACAGTTACAGTACATACACCCAATTCAACATTTGTTAAAGAGGAACATAGTTTTAGAATGGTAGAAAATACCCAAAAGTGTTTTAAGCTTTTAGTTTTGAATGACAAACCAGTTGCTAAAGTGTGTGTCTGTGTGTATGTCTATGTGTGCAGAGCGAGCACCATGTAGAGCAGCTGTAGATAGTGAACAGCAGGAGCCCAGCACAGCAGGTAGCTCAGGGACTCGCCCTGATAGACAGGCCAGTCAGCCAATGAGAAGCCAGGATGGCCAGGACAGGAAGTCAGTCAGTCGCAAGAGGAAGCTAGAGGAGCCAGATGGAGAGAAGGGTCAGTGAGGACAATCGAGACAAATGTCACCCTATTCCCTATGTAGTGCACTATTTCTGACCAAGGCCCATAGTGCTCTGGTCAAAAGTAGTGCACTTTATAGCACTATTTCTGACCATGGCCCACAGGGCTCTAGTCAAAAGTAGTGCACTGCTGTGTGTGCATATAGGGTGCCTTTTGGGACGCACACAGACAGAACAGACGGCTGTCAATGGTTAGGTCATCATGGCTTATAAGCTTTTACAGAGAGGGTTGAGTGAGTTCTAGAGATGGTGAGAGTCTGGACAGCTGCTAGCTGCTTCCCCTACAACAAGGGTGGCCAAAGCCTGGGTCGTATTCATAAGTGCACACCGTAGCAAAACAAGCATTTCTTAGTGGACAAGTTCAGGTACTCCCTCCCTGTTTCGGTCCATTTCCTTCCGTTTGGTTTCTACTGAATCCCAATGGCTACCTTGTCTCCTTTCCTCTACGACCGCTGGTCTTCCATGTCATGGTAGGTGAAAGGGGGTTGTAGAAACCCCATCCAGTACTGTACATAGGTAATGAAGGATAGGTCATGAAGAAAGGAGTACCGTATTTGAGAGTACCGGGACACAGTCCCAATCTTCAGGCACCTTCTAAAAATCGTCCCTTCATACATACCCATTTGGTCAAGACTGTACAACATGGGTTTTGTAAAAAACGTAAAAAGGACACGTATATAAAAATGTTTACTTTGTTAATAGGAGGAAAAAATATCAAGAAACGAACAATAAAGGAACTGGTTAGTATTTTAACACTTAATTCTTACAGTTCAATGTTTACTGTGTGTATACATTTACCCAAAGGCAAGTACGACTGGCATCCTGCAATAACCCAGTCACTTCTGTTCTGTTGTTTTCTGACTTATTTTCACCATTACTGGGAAAGGGCGCTGTATTTGTGCCAGATAAACTAAGCGTTTCTACCCATTATGGTCAAAAGGTGAATAAAAACCAAAGAAAAGCAAATGCGTCGTAAAAATGTCTGCATACTTTTTTCATCCCTTTTTATTTCCTACTGAAAATATGTTAAAAACAGTGGGAACAAGCATAGTAGGCCTAGTCTGTAGCACAGTGAAATGTAGTGCCATCACCTGAAAAGCATGGGTATTGGGGATTCCTATAAAGCTGCAGTAGTATTGATGCGCTGAGAAGGCGATACGGTAAAGTTGTTGTTCTGTGTGATCCCTCCAGTGTCTGTATCGGTATCCGAGGACACGGACCAGGCCTCTGTAGACGGACAGGACAAACCCTTGGACTCAGACAAACCCAAAGCCACCAAGAAGAATCGCTGCTTCTCCTGCCGCAAGAAAGTGGGCCTCACGGGTAAGGTTCTGACACACATTCTCCTGTTGGCTCAGTGCAGTGACTTAGTTGTTGCCCATTTTCTCTGTCTGTGTGTGTGTGTGTGTACTTGATATCCAGGAGACACATTTGGCGATCAGCCATTTTAATTTCTTTTACCTTCAAACTCTGCCTTCTGTGTACCCAGGCTTCGACTGCCGATGCGGCAACGTGTTTTGCAGCATGCACCGGTACTCAGACATTCACAACTGCACCTTCAACTACAAGGCCGACGCAGCGGAGAAGATCAGGAAAGCAAACCCTGTCTGCGTCGGGGAGAAGATCCAAAAAATCTGAAAACGGGATTGCCGCGAATCGGATCTCACCCGAAAGCCTGCGGTTTTAGATGAACCATCGACCACCTTTTCGTTTCTCTCTCTGTTTCCTCTTTGATTTGAAGTTGTTTGTGTGGACAACGCTCCGTTCCTATTGGACCCTTTTAAAATCATGCATGCCAGCTACAAAAAATGTCTTTGGAAATGTATTTTTACTTCCTTTGTAGTTTTAATTATTTTATCCCTTAAATGTTGTGGTTTGTGAAAAATCTGAAGATTTAAACTATGTTACAATATTTAGATTTTGATTAATTACCATACTAATAGGGCTATAATTACTTTGAGATGGGTACTACTGGAAGGGCTGTGCTTTGCTGGTGTCAAAAAGAAAAGAAAAAAAAACATGTTAAAACGCATCAAGGATCTTTCCATTCCTCCTTTTGGACTGTATGTAGCCTGACGACAGAACAGATTTTGTTTTACATTATCAGCGAGAGAGAAGAAACCAGGATTGTGGCATACGTTTGCTCCTTTGCTCCCAGACCTTTTTGTATAATTGAGTCATTTAAAGACTGTGTGTGTGATCTGCTGTGTAAAAGAGTTTATGTTTATCACATGATTATGAATAGCCTGTATGCATGTTGTTGCCGGTTGTGAGTTTATATGATATGAGGATTATATAGTTCATTTATGGGTGCACAGAAGTATGACCTGAATCTATTGTTCTGTATTTATGTTAGTTTATTCACTGTCTAAACTTTGATCTGAATAAAGCTTTAACACATTTTTGAAAATTTGAAACATTGTGCATTTGGTACAATTTTCTCACATAGAAACCAAATGAAGCAAGGTCCAAAAAGTGGTTTTGGATATTAATGAGGACTGTCATATAATGCCTTTACACAGGCAGCCCAATTCTGATATTTTGTTCACTAATTGGTCTTTTGACCTGTCAGATCAGCTCTGAAAAATATCTGACGTGAAAAGATCTGATGTGATTGGTGAAAATACCAATGAGTGGAAAAAAGATCAGAATTGTTCTGCCGGTGTAAACGCAGCCTTAGACCTAACGCAGTCTACTTCATTGATATCACAAAACAATAACTTCACTGTAGCAACTTTTTTAGTTGAGTAATATTTGTCACAACCCAAATTATAAAGGTTAATCAATTCTAGACCGCATAATTTTTGCTGAGTCATTTTCAAACCGTTTTGGATTATTTACAGTTCTTGAAAAGGGTGGATATAAAAGAGCGTTTCCTATTGGTCGTTGGTTCATTCTGTGGGAGGCGGGCTGTCCTATGGCTGCGGTCAACATCTGGAACAGGTTACTCACGCTGTTGCTTACCTTGGAGAGTATACCGGAATACAACTGCAATTTAAAAATGTCTTTCGTAAAAGTAGACGAAAAGTCCGACTTCTCCTATCACAATTTACCATATGGCGTGTTCTCGACACCGGATAATGTGAGTATGACGATACATTTGTTGTACTTTTAGTTGAATCGGTTTTCCTACACATCGTCTCCTGTGCCATGAAACTATGGAATGTAAATTGATTTTCTTAGGACAAAATGTTACAAACGACCGTGGAAACGTGAAGTTCTCTTGGATGAAACATTGTAGTTTACAAAGTAGCTTCTCCAATATCGTTCCACTTTATTGTTTCATTCCTGTTCTGCTGTATTTACAAATGTCTCGTGTAACTCTCAGTCCAGGCACCGGATTGGGGTCGCTATTGGAGATCAGATTTTGGACCTGAGCGTTATAAAGTCACTCTTCAGAGGTCCTGTGCTCTCCACTCACCAGGATGTGTTTGACCAGGTAAGGCCATCAAAATGTGTTGTGCTCCTCAATGTCTCAAATTTATGGTTGATATTTCTTATCGGCACTGATGGCAATATTGTGCATTCACCTGGTAATGTAACATGGCACGTTTACTATGCATCTCCACTAGTTTACTTATACATGGGCCTACCTTATGTAGCCAAAGTGCAGTATACTAGGTGGGTAGGTCTAGTCAATGGGCACGATGCACTGCTTTTCTTCCTTGAGAAAATCCACACCGGTGTCATAATCGAGTCATCAACTATGATGTATGCTTCATATATTGTGGACTATACAGTACATTAAATCTACAAGTGAGTAGTTGGAATTGGTTTGGAGTGTCTTCTCTCGCCCCCTGCCTGTGAATGGGTCCCTAATAACCCTATTGTCTGGAGGCCATGTGTGCCGCTGCCTCCCAACTGACTCCTCCCCTTCAGCTCGGTGCTGCTCTGACATAACAGGATCGGTTAAAGCACAATGGTGGATTCCTACTGGGAATTGGCTTTCACCTTTCCAGTTTTGTCACATTAGTGCTGATAGGGGAATGAGACAAGGAGTGAAAGCCACATCATGCTAATGAAATCACATGAGGTGTCAACAGGGTTGAAATGATGAAGAAGACAACTTTTCTGTCATGATTTCAATCCCTGAATTCAATGTTAAATGCACAGGTTCCCCCTATGATATTTCCACCCCTGGGCGTCAAGGAAGAGACCTGCTTTCATGAGTGAGAGCCGCCCGAACACCAACGTCAAAACTGACTTACAAACATGCCTGTTTTTAAAAAAAGTTTCTTCCTTTTAGGGAGTTTTCCCTTGCCACTGTGCTGTTGCTTGCTCCTTGGGGGCCAGACTGGGTTACTTGTTATGAGGGCTATATACAGTATACAAAGAAAAAAAGCTTTCGATTTTTATGCGTTTCCTCATAATATGTTCCGACCTCTCAACTAGCCGACCCTGAATGCGTTCATGGGTCTGGGGTACGAGGCATGGAGGGAGGCCAGGAAGAGTCTACAGCAGCTGCTGTCTGCCAACGAGACAACACTCAGAGACGACGTCAGCCTCAGGAGCAGGTCAGCCTCCAGCACTTCTATAGCACTTTTTTACAATTATTTATTGGATTTTGCAGTATGTAATAAGCACTTCTATATTCTATAACACTTCTATACAGTATAGCACTTCAATAGTACTTCTATAGCACTTCTATATTCTATAACACTTCTATACTCTGTAGCACTTCTATATTCTATAACACTTCTATACTCTGTAGCACTTCTATATTCTATAACACTTCTAAACTCTGTAGCACTTCTATATTCTATAACACTTCTATATTTTATAGCACTTCTATATTCAATAACACTTCTATACTCTACAGCACTTCTATATTCTGTAACACTTCTATACTTTATAGCACTTCTATATTCAATAACACTTCTAAACTCTATAGCACTTCTATAACACTTCAGGAGTTCGGCAAAGTAGGATCATGTCAAATATATTGAATTATTATATTAATTGTTTAGGATATGGTTTTTGACTGCAATCAAAATCATATTATTTTCTGGTATTCCCTTATCTTTTTATTTTCTATCATGGTTTGTAGCATGTTTACGTTTCTATAATGTGTGTGTGTCTCCTCAGAGCATTTTTCCATCAGAGTTCAGCCATGATGCATCTGCCTGCTGAGATAGGTGAGTTGTTACACAGTAGGAGAGGAAGCCGATTTAGACTATTGACATGCACCTCATATTTCACCCCTCCTGTCTCTGCACCGAGCTTGAGGTATAGTACAAGTTGTCCCTAAGCACAGATCTAGGATCAGATTACACCTCCGCCGTTACTAACTTTAACTCTCAGGGGTATAAAACAAAATCTGACCCTGTATCAGATGTTAGAGGTGACTTATAGCTACTTTCAGAGAAGCAATCCCAGTCAGCATTGCAGCATCAGTCACCAATGCACTACCTACTATCCCTCATCGGCTGTGTTTTGAGAACGTCAATTCAAGACTGACATAATCTATAAATCATAATGACTAGTTATTTAGGATGCAAGGTAATTTGTAGATCAGTCAGTCTGTGATCACCGTCTGAGCAGAATTCATGCTCCTAAAGGAGCAACATGTCACATTTTAGCCATAATTTTCAATTTCTTCATGTTTTTTGAAGGACACTGCTTAGAAATACCTATGAATGGCTTAGTACTGCTTCTTACCTGATCATAATCCAATCCATAATCGGTAAAAAAATCATTTGCAGTGTCACGCGGCATTCTAAAAAGTATGTTTTACTCTCCTGAATTTCTATTCCTTTGCTACTACACGAACAGTATGCAATTCATATTTGATGCTAGCTGCAGCTAATGTTACATGTATAACCTTTAAGCATGGAAATCCTCTCAACTAATGATATGCTAAATCCAGAGTTACCATGGAGATGTTACTTTTTTTCTCTTTGCTGATCCAATGGTGCGTTTCTGAAATTGATGTAACTTTCTAAATTATTTATCTGGTCTTCAGTCATGTTAATGCTACCTCAGGTAATTCAAGAAGCAAGCTTGACTTTTCGGTCACGTTTGGCTGTGCATGTCATATGTCTTTACACAATCTAAATCCACTTTCATATGGCTACATTGAAATTCTATGATGGAATGCCAGTGTGAACCAACTCAGGGGGAGAATCTCAATTGCATTTAGTTTATTCCTTGTGGATGAGAAGGTCATCCAATGGGTTTTGAGAAGGAGGCGAGGAGAAAGGATGCGAGGAATCAAGGAAATGCAATTGAGGTGTTTGTATGATGCTTGAACAAGAGGTGGCGCTGTTAACCAATATAAATATACTAGTGTAGTAAGATGAGTGATTGAGAGATTTGTTTGCTATCTAAATGTTGATATAAAAAAAGGTTCTAAAGGCTAACCATTGGTTCACTGTACATATTTAACAGTGTCACTTAACTACCCTCTTTCTCTCTCCATCTATCTCTCTCACACACAACCACACACACACACACAGGTGACTACACTGACTTCTACTCATCCAGGGACCATGCCACCAACGTTGGCATTATGTTCCGAGGGAAGGAGAATGCCCTGATGCCCAACTGGTATGATATGACAACCAGCACCTCATCTGTGTCCCGAATGGCTTCCTATTGCCTTTATAGTGAGGGAGGCCAGAAGGAGTCTACAGGGCTATATACAGTAACTGTAACTGAGCTACGTCGTCCCCTGTAGCTCAGTTGGTAGAGCAAGGCGCTTGCAACGCCAGGGTTGTGGGTTCGTTTCCCACGGGGGGCCAGTATGAAAATGTATGCACTCACCAACTGTAAGTCGCTCTGGATAAGAGCGTCTGCTAAATGACTAAAATGTAATAGTGCACTACTTTTGACAAGGGCCCAAATAGCTCTGGTCAAAAGTAGTAAACTACAAAGGGAATAGGGTGCCATTTGGGACACTGAGTGTAGAAAACATTAAGAACGCCTGCTCTTTCCATGACATAGACTGACCAGCTGAATCCAGGTGAAAGCTATGATCCCTTATTGATGCCACTTGTTAAATCCACTTCAATCAGTGTAGATGAAGGGGAGGAGACACGTTAAAGAATGATTTTTAAGCCTTGAGACAATTGAGACACAGAGGGTGCATGTGTGCCATTCAAAGGGTGAATGGGCAAGACACAATATTTAAGTGCATTTGAACAGGGTATGGTAGTAGATGCCAGGCGCACCGGTTTGTGTCGTGAACTGCAACGCTGCTGAGTTTTTCACACTCAACAGTTTCCCATGTGAATCAAGAATGGTCCACCACCCAAAGGACATCCAGCCAACTTGACACAAATGTGGGAGGCATTGGAGTCAATATGGGCCAGCATCCCTGTGGACTTCGACATCTTGTAGAGTCCATGCCCAGACGAGGCTGTTCATTCACCACTTACTAACTCACTAACTGACTATATTATTAGATGTAGACAGAGTAACTCACTAACTGACCATATTATTAGATGTAGACAGAGTAACTCACTAACTGACCATATTATTAGATGTAGACAGAGTAACTCACTAACTGACCATATTATTAGATGTAGACAGAGTAACTCACTAACTGACCATATTATTAGATGTAGACAGAGTAACTCACTAACTGACCATATTATTAGATGTAGACAGAGTAACTCACTAACTGACCATATTATTAGATGTAGACAGAGTAACTCACTAACTGACCATATTATTAGATGTAGACAGAGTAACTCACTAACTGACCATATTATTAGATGTAGACAGAGTAACTCACTAACTGACCATATTATTAGATGTAGACAGAGTAACTCACTAACTGACCATATTATTAGATGTAGACAGAGTAACTCACTAACTGACCATATTATTAGATGTAGACAGATGAATCATATTGGTCAAACTGTCTGAAAACCATCCACTAGAAGTCCAAATCCTCAGATAACAATGTAGCTTTTCTTGTTTGAGTTGTTTTTATCGCTTCTCGTTGTTATTTGGAGAGAGACACAGCGAGAACAAGAAGGATAAAAGAGAGATAGAAAAGAAGGTGACGGAGAAGAGGAGAGAATAAAAGAGAGGGAAAAATAAGAAAAAAGAGAGAATGAGAGAAAGGATAAAATAAGAAGAAAAAGTGAGAGAGGTAGAAAGAGAGAGAAATGTACTAAGGCCTTGTGCTGTGCTGTGAGCTATGATGTGTGAGGGACACAATTCGTTTTCTCTAATTGACTGGAGCACTCGGACAGTTTCAGTGTTTTCACAAACTGCACCTTCCTTCAGTCAGTCAGTGAGTCTGCAGTCCATCACTGCACCATCCTTCAGTCAGTCAGTCAGTGAGTCTGCAGTCCATCACTGCACCATCCTTCAGTCAGTGAGTCTGCAGTCCATCACTGCACCATCCTTCAGTCAGTCAGTGAGTCTGCAGTCCATCACTGCACCATCCTTCAGTCAGTGAGTCTGCAGTCCATCACTGCACCATCCTTCAGTCAGTCAGTCAGTGAGTCTGCAGTCCATCACTGCACCATCCTTCAGTCAGTCAGGCAGTGAGTCTGCAGTCCATCACTGCACCATCCTTCAGTCAGTCAGTGAGTCTGCAGTCCATCACTGCACCATCCTTCAGTCAGTCAGTCAGTGAGTCAGTGAGTCTGCAGTCCATCACTGCACCATCCTTCAGTCAGTCAGTCAGTGAGTCTGCAGTCCATCACTGCACCATCCTTCAGTCAGTGAGTCTGCAGTCCATCACTGCACCATCCTTCAGTCAGTCAGTCAGTGAGTCTGCAGTCCATCACTGCACCATCCTTCAGTCAGTCAGTGAGTCTGCAGTCCATCACTGCACCATCCTTCAGTCAGTCAGTCAGTGAGTCTGCAGTCCAACACTGCACCATCCTTCCTTCAGTCAGTCAGTGAGTCTGCAGTCCATCACTGCACCATCCTTCAGTCAGTCAGTCAGTGAGTCTGCAGTCCATCACTGCACCATCCGTCAGTCAGTCAGTGAGTCTGCAGTCCATCACTGCACCATCCTTCAGTCAGTCAGTCAGTGAGTCTACAGTCCATCACTGCACCATCCGTCAGTCAGTCAGTCAGTGAGTCTGCAGTCCATCACTGCACCATCCTTCAGTCAGTCAGTCAGTGAGTCTGCAGTCCAACACTGCACCATCCTTCAGTCAGTCAGTCAGTGAGTCTGCAGTCCATCACTGCACCATTCCTGGCTTCAGACACCACAGCTGCTGAACCTCTTAGTGTAGAACCTCTCTTCTTTCTCTTTCTGTCTCTCTTTCTCTCTTTCCATTTTTCTTCCTTGCTCTCTCTCTTTCTCTCTGTATCCGTATCTCTATCTCTGTAGCTGTATAATGCTGACCGATTGGCTGACTGTTTATTTGACTGACTGTTTATTTTACTGACTGACTGACTGATTGTTTGACTGACTGTTTATTTGACTGACTAACTGACTGACTGTTTGACTGGCTGTCTGTCTGACTGACTGTTTGACTGCCTGGCTGGCTGACTAATTTACTGTTTATTCGACTGACTGACTGAATAATTGATTGGTAGTCTTGAGGTTAGATCGTTGGGCCAGTAACCGAAAGCTTGCTGGTTCCAATCCCAGAGCTGATAAGGTGAGAAAAACCTGTCGCTGTGCCCTTGAGCAAGGCACTTAACCCCAATGGCTCTAGGGACGCTTGACAATGGTGATCCCACTCCCTGCGGGTGTCTTAGGGGCAGTTGGGATATGCAAAAAACACATTTTCATTACACACTTGTTTGTAACAGGACAAGTATAAGCATCCCCCCAAATTATTATTATGTTTGTTTGACTGACTGATTGTGTCCCTCAGGTTGAGGCTGCCCGTGGGGTATCATGGCAGGGCTTCTTCCATAGTGGTGTCTGGGACCCCCATACGCAGACCCTCTGGACAGATGAGACCCGACCAATGTAATGAAACACAACACCTAGTCTGAAAATCAACACGGACTCTGAAAACAAAGAGAAACACACACACCACACAAAACCTCTCAGACTAGTGTCACTATCTTTTTGTGTCCCTCACTAACACTCTTCCATTGTGTTCTCTCTTAGCTAAGCCTCCTGTGTTTGGCCAGTCTAAGCAGCTGGACATTGAGCTGGAGATGGTCAGTATACACTTTATATAGCTACACTTTATTACAACCAAGGAGATGGTTCATATCAATGGCATCACAAAAAAAGTATCTCTCTCTTTCTCTTTCTCTCTCTCTCTCTCTCTCTCTCTCTCTCTCTCTCTCTCTCTCTCTCTCTCTCTCTCTCTCTCTCTCTCTCTCTCTCTCTCTCTCTCTCTCTCTGTCGCTCTCGCTCTCGCTCTCGCTCTCTCTCTCTCTCTCTCTCTCTCTCTCTCTCTCTCTCCCTCTCTCTCTCTCTCTCTCTCTGTCGCTCTCGCTCTCGCTCTCTCTCTCTCTCTCCCTCTCCCTCTCCCTCTCTCTCCCTCTCCCTCTCCCTCTCCCTCTCCCTCTCCCTCTCTCTCTCTCTCTCTCTCTCTCTCTCTCTCTCTCTCTCTCTCTCTCTCTCTCTCTCTCTCTCTCTCTCTCTCTGCTTTTTATCTCCTTTCTCTCTGTCTTTCTCTCTCAGGCATTCTTTGTAGGTGGAGGTAATCGTCTTGGTGAGCCCATTCCCATAGAGAAAGCCCACCAACACATCTTTGGCATGGTGCTGATGAACGACTGGAGTGGTAAGGTCTCACACACACACTTATACTCACTCACTCACACAGGCTCATGCACGAGCACACACACACACACACACACACACGAGTACACATACAGTCACTAACGAATAAACACACACACACACTTACACGCTTGCTCAATTATGTACACACTCATATGTGCATACACACACACCTACACAGCCCACATCACTGGAAGACAGAAATGAATAATCACCATACAGTATATCTTAATTTTCAAATGAATGCAGCCAATAGTAGAATCATTAGCCAAAAACAATATATCAGTAAATGAAAAATCCTAACGTCAATAACACTAATTGAAAAGCATCCACTTTCCCTGATAACACTAACTTAAGTTCCTTAATTTAGTTCTGCATTATAAATGTTGATGTGATCATTTCATATTTCATCACTGGGAGCAGGGTAAACTACTCAGGAAAACATGACAGGCTATGGATTATTAATAAGGCATAAGGATCTTGGGAGGAGAAGTGGTATCGACTGTAGCCTTGAGATTTCAAGATAGTCTTCTCTCCATCTCTCTCTTTCTGTCGCGATCTGTCTCTGTCACCGTCTGTTTTTCTCTGTCTCTTTCTCCATGTTTTTTCCTCTTTCTGTCTCTCTCTGTCTCTCTGCTTCCTTCGTTCTCTCTCTTTAGGTTAAGCTCCCACTGTATACTGTCTATCCTGTATTCTCCTCCTGGGAAAATGGAGAACTAACTGTTCGACAAATACATTTTACAAAATTGTATGTGTTTGTCAAGCACATAACCACTATTATTTCGTAGTTAGCTCCCTAGCTAAGCCGTCATTACGACGAAGGTAGTTAGCTACAGCGTTGTTAGTCAACTAAGCGAGAACACTTTCTTGCCCGCACATGTTTTGATCTCAACGGTAGTAGGCGTGAGCGTATTGACGAGCAAGGAAACGTGCAGTGTTGCAGTAGTTCATGGCAGAGAGAGCTGTTCCACTAAAACTGTCCGTCAGGGTAAGTTATGTTAGACTGTTAAAGATTAGTAGGCCTATGTTAATGAATCAGTTGTTGATCTGTCCTCTTGATATCGCTGTATGTCAACAGTATGATGTGATAATAGTCAGTTGAATGACAACAAGGCATGTTGAATGAATGGCAGCCTAGTAGTCAGACTTAACTGGATGGATGAGGTCAGGGATGGAGATCTGAAACAAGCTTATATAGGCCTAGATCAGTTGTTTCATATTCCAAATAGCCTGTACTGAACTAGACAACTACATTGCATCCAGTAATTTAATAATTCAGAATACGCCCCCCCCCCCCCCCCCCATTTACATTTTAATTAGACTATCCACATAAAGACACCTATTAATTAGAATAATCATTACCCCTAAAGTTAAACTAGTGTGAGTGTCATTGAGACCACCTCAATTTCATTTCGAATCAAACACCAGACTTCTGTGTTGGCTACATTGTTTGATATAATTAAAGACTCCAAGTACCATAACAGTCTATAGCCTACCATTCCTACTGAGGCAGTCTTCTGCCAACATCATTATTAGGCAAAAAAAATTGCATTTGCCTATGATTTGAGCAGTGTGGGTGTCACACGTGCGCCGCCAGGGGTGCCAGTTATGCGCTGAAGTGGTACTCATTAAAAATCCTTCAAGGTTGGCAGGGCTTAGTGTAGAACCCATAGACAGACATATACAATACTGTATTCACTTTATTCAAACAAGTTGTTTTCTTCCCACTGGCTTCAGTCACTCCGATTGAATGAAATCCAATTAAAAGAAATGCAAGTTTTTGCCATGAGGGAACTCCTTATGAGAAATGTTACATTTGTGTGTGTGTGTATGCGTGTGTGTGCATGGAAGCATGTGCTAGCAAGAAAAATGTGTGTGTATCCACTCTGTGTGTGATGGCAATGTGCCAACCGTTAAAAGAGATACACAGTCAGGGACCAACTGATATCAAACTGACTCTCTCTCTCAGCCCCGCCTCCCCCTCTTATCTTATTTAAATATTGAAGATATCTCATCTTTGCAAAGCTGTTGTCACCTCTTAATGCGGTCGGGACATCTCAGCTTGACTTGCTGAGTTGCTGTGATTTAGTGAGACTTTCAAGGCAGAGCAAGTGGCATTTCAGCACATTGACTAGGGCTGTGTCCCAAATGGCACCCTATTCCCTATATAGTGCACATTCCCTATATAGTGCACTACAGAAGGAGTGCACGGTAGGGAATCAGTGACATAAAGTACTTAAGTAAAAAATACTTTAAAGTACTACTTAAGTCATTTTTTGGGGTATCTGTACATTACTTTACTATTTATCTTTTTTTAAATGTGTACTTTTACTCCACTAACTACATTCTTAAAGAAAAGAATGTACTTTTTACTCCATACATTTTGCATGACACCCAAAAGTACTCAGTACATTTTGAATGCTTAGCAGGACAGGAAAATGGTCCAATTCACGCACTTATCAAGAGAACATCCTTGGTCATCCCTACTGCCTCTGATCTGGCGGACTCACTAAACACAAATGCTTTGTTTGTAAATTATGCCTGAGTGTTGGAGTGTGCCCCTGGCTATCCGTAAATAAAAAATGGTGCCGTCTGGTTTGGTTAATATAAGGAATATTTAGTAATTACATTTACTTTTGATACTTAAGTTTATTTAAAACCAAATACTTTTAGACTTTTACTCAAGTATTATATTGCTGGGTGACTTTTGGAAGGCAGACTACTAGGCTTCACCTTATTTTTCAATTGCCAGAGCCCATGTTGACTCCAATGCTTCCCACAGTTGTGTCAAGTTGTCTGGATGTCCTTTGGGTGGTGGGCCATTCTTGATACACACAGGAAACTGTTAAGCGTGAAAAACCCAGCAGCGTTACAGTTTTTGACACAAACCAGTGCGCCTGGCACCTACTACCATACCCCGTTCAAAGGCACTTAAATCTTTTGTCTTGCCCATTCACCCTCTGAATGGCACACATACACAATCCATGTCTCAATTGTCTCAAGGCTTCAAAATCCTTCTTTAACCTGTCTCCTCCCCTTCATCTACACTGATTGAAGTGGGTTTAAAAAGTGACATAAATAAGGGATCATAGCTTTCACCTGGATTCAGCTTGGTCAGTCTATGTCATGGAAAGATGTTACGTACACTCAGTGTATAGAGCTCTAAGGGCTTTGGCCAAAAGTAGTGCACTATATAGGGAATAGGGTGCCATTTGGGAAGTGGCCTCCACCCCTGCGGCTACTGCTGACCAGTCCTTTACAGTAAAATACAGTGAGGCTGATTGACTGACTGATGGATGTCATATCATATCTGTCAGTTGTGAGAAGTCATTTCTCAGACAGATGTATGGGAGTCTGAGCCAGGTTACACCTGGGTTGGTATGTAGAGGAGAGTGGTACTGATAGTTGAAATGGCTTTTTCTGCTGACTGCAGTACATTATCATTTATCACATCCCTCAAAACAATATTTCATAGAATAGTTCCTGGGTTGTCAATAGTCAAAAAGACCAGTAGTTCAAATGAGGTCCTCCAGTAGTTCAAATGTGGTCCTCTGTAGCTCAGCTGGTAGAGCATGGCGCTTGGAACACCAGGGTAGTGGGTTCGATCCCCGGGACCACCCATACGTAAACATGTATGCGCACATGACTAAGTCGCTTTGGATAAAAGCGTCTGCTAAATGGCATATTATTATTATTATTAACATAGCACAACTTACCAAGGTTTTGTAGCTATGCCTATGCACAAGTACAGTGGTAGTACAGGTACTGTAGCTATCTTGGTGAACTATCATCCAAACAACATAGCATGGACTCACCACTGGGCAGGTTGCATACTATTCAAACCTACCTGTAATATGTGTGTCCACTGAGGAATATTCAGTAAATACCAGTTCAATATCTAATGGTAAAATAAAGGGTAACCACTCTTCCTGTGTGGGTTCCAGCCAGGGATATCCAGGCGTGGGAGTACGTTCCTCTGGGTCCCTTTCTGGGGAAGAACTTTGGGACAACCATCTCACCCTGGGTGGTACCTATGGAGGCCCTACTGCCCTTCGCTGAGCCCAACACTGTCCAGGTGAGGAACACAAACAGTATAGTATAGTAGTGTAATATAGGATAGACCTGGTGGTCCTACTGCCCTATAGTATACTACGGGTGGTCTGGATGTATTTTACATTACATTATGCTACGGGTGGTCTGGATGTATTTTACATTACATTATGCTACGGGTGGTCTGGATGTATTTTACATTACATTATACTACGGGTGGTCTGGATGTATTTGACATTACCGCATGACTGTAAGTCGCTTTGGATAAAAGCGTCTGCTAAATGGCATATTATTATTATTATTTATTATTACTATAGGTGGTCTGGATGTATTTTACATACATTATACTATGGGTGGTCTGGATGTATTTTACATTACATTATACTATGGGTGGTCTGGATGTATTTTACATTACATTATACTACAGGTGGTCTGGATGTATTTTACATTACATTATACTATGGGTGGTCTGGATGTATTTTACATTACAATATTGCTACGGGTGGTCTGGATGTATTTTACATTACATTATGCTATGGGTGGTCTGGATGTATTTTACATTACATTATGCTACGGGTGGTCTGGATGTATTTTACATTACATTATACTACAGGTGGTCTGGATGTATTTTACATTACATTATACTACGGGTGGTCTGGATGTATTTTACATTACATTATACTACAGGTGGTCTGGATGTATTTTACATTACATTATACTACGGGTGGTCTGGATGTATTTTACATTACATTAACACTTTTACATCTTCACCATTCAGGTAAGCCTTTAGTAATGAGAGCCAGTATCCATACCATCTTAGAAAAAAAGGTGCCATCTATAACCTAAAAGGGTTCTTCGGCTGTCCCCATAGGAGAACCCTTTGAAGAACCCTTTTTGGTTCCAGGTAGAACCCTTTTAGAACCCTTTTTTCTAAGAGTGTAGTGGCTCTTCATGCTCTTCTATTTCCACTTCCTGTTTCAGGATCCAAAGCCCCTCCCTTATCTACACCATGACGATGCCTTCACCTTCAACATTAATCTGTTTGTGTCAGTGAAAGGTATGTAGGGTTTTACATACACACACACACACACACACACGTACGTGCACAGACACACAGTAAAAAGGAATTGTTGTTGAATGAGTGCCATGCCTTGGTAATTAAGCACACACATTCAAGGGAGGTAATGATTTACCATTAAGAGCTTTGTATTCCTAATGTATTCATTCTCTCTCTCCTGACTCTCTCTCCACTGACTCTCTCTCCGCTGACTCTCTCTCCTGACTCTCTCTCTCCTGACTCTCTCTCCACTGACTCTCTCTCCACTGACTCTCTCTCTCCTGACTCTCTCTCTCCTGACTCTCTCTCTCCTGACTCTCTCTCCACTGACTCTCTCTCTCCTGACTCTCTCTCTCCTGACTCTCTCTCCACTGACTCTCTCTCTCCTGACTCTCTCTCTCCTGACTCTCTCTCTCCTGACTCTCTCTCTCCTGACTCTCTCTCCACTGACTCTCTCTCTCCTGACTCTCTCTCTCCACTGACTCGCTCTCTCCTGACTCGCTCGCTCCTGACTCTCTCGCTCCTGACTCTCTCTCCTGACTCTCTCTCCACTGACTCTCTCTCCACTGACTCTCTCCACTGACTCTCTCTCTCCTGACTCTCTCTCCACTGACTCGCTCTCTCCTGACTCTCTCTCTCCTGACTCTCTCTCTCCTGACTCTCTCTCCACTGACTCTCTCTCTCCTGACTCTCTCTCTCCACTGACTCGCTCTCTCCTGACTCGCTCGCTCCTGACTCTCTCTCCTGACTCTCTCTCCACTGACTCACTCGCTCCACTGACTCACTCTCTCCACTGACTCTCTCTCCACTGACTCTCTCTCTCCACTGACTCTCTCTCTTCACTGACTCTCTCTCTCCACTGACCCTCTCTCTCCACTGACTCTCTCTCTCCACTGACTCTCTCTCTCCACTGACTCTCTCTCTCCACTGACTCTTTCTCTTCGCTGACTCTCTCTCCGCTGACTCTCTCTCTCCGCTGACTCTCTCTCCTGGGTCTCTCTCTCCTGACTCTCTCTCTCCTGACTCTCTCCACTGATTCTCTCTCTACTGAATCTCTCTTCACTGACTCTCTCTCTCCGCTGACTCTCTCGCTCCACTGACTTTCTCTTCACTGACTCTCTCTCTTCACTGACTCTCTCTCTCCTGACTCTCTCCACTGAATCTCTCTCCACTGAATCTCTCTCTTCGCTGACTCTCTCTCCACTGACTCTCTCTCTTCACTGACTCTCTCTCTCCTGACTCTCCAATGACTCTCTCTCCTGACTCTCTCTCCACTGACTCTCTGTCCTGACACTCCATTGACTCTCTCTCCTGACTCTCTGTCCTGACTCTCTCTCCACTGAGTCTCTGTCCTGACTCTCTGTCCTGACTCTCTCTCCACTGACTCTGTCCTGACTCTCTCTGTCCTGACTCTCTCTCCTGACTGTCTCTCTCCTGACTCTCTGTCCTGACTCTCTCTCTTGACTCTCCACTGACTTTCTATCCTGACTCTCCACTGCTCTTCCTATGTATTTTCTGAGGTGTTATTGAGGGGGTATTTCGGGTGTTGATATCCAGTCTCAATCAACTATTGTGGGTTGTTTTTTTCAGGAGAGGCAATGAAGGAAGCAGCCACTATATGCAAGTCCAACTTCAAGGTAAGTAATTGGTAAAGTTGACTTGTCTAAACATTGGATAGCTTACTACAGTTGCATCAATGTGCAGAGTTGTGGACTCGAATCACATGACTTGGACTCGAGTCTGACTTGAGTCACAAATTTGATGACTTGAGACTCAACTTATATAACTTGAGGCTTGACTTTGACTTGGAGCCTCAAGACTTGGGACTCAACTTTTACTTGAGACTAATGACTTGAAATGATCTTGTTCTCTTTGTCACTCATTTTGTGGCACAGAGTCTCAGTGCATTGCTTTCCACTATCCAGAGACAGTAGCCGCAGCATCGCACATTGCAAAAAAAAAAGGTGCTAGTGAAACGCACACTTGGCCCTCTGATTGGACCAGCAAACTGTCAATTAATACAGGTCAGGTGAGCTAGCGCAGTGGTTCTCAAAGTGTAGAAGGATTTGGGGGGTCGTGAGCAAAATAAAATGCATTATTATTCCCATACCATTATTACAGAGAATCAGACAAATTATGCTACCCTCTGCCTATTGGCTACTTCATTTATCAGTGGAGAGAGATTCAGTGGAGAGAGATTCAGTGGAGAGAGAGTCAGGAGAGAGAGAGCCAGGAGAGAGAGAGCCAGGAGAGAGAGAGCCAGGAGAGAGAGAGCCAGGAGAGAGAGAGCCAGGAGAGAGAGAGCCAGGAAAGAGAGAGCCAGGAGAGAGAGAGCCAGGAGAGAGAGAGTCAGGAGAGAGAGAGACAGGAGACAGAGAGACAGGAGACAGAGAGCCAGGAGACAGAGAGCCAGGAGAGAGAGAGCCAGAAGAGAGAGAGTCAGGAAAGAGAGAGCCAGGAGAAATTATATATAACTGGGCTAATAACTCGCTAACTAGCAAAGGATATGAACAAAATGACTTATGAGGTACCGGATGTCTTTCTGACTGACTCACTGTCTCTTTTTTATCTGTCTTTCTGTGTGTGTGTGTGTGTGTGTGTGTGCGCGCATCTGTGTATGTGTGTTAAAGTTACGTTTTATTAGTCGTATGTACAGGATACAAATGGTATACACCGTCCAACGAAATGCTTACTAGCAGGCTCCTTCTGGACAATGCAACAACAACAATAAGAAATAATAAAAGATAAGACTATGAACATAAAGTAAATGGCTCAGTAGAATAGAATAAACATTTTAGCATCAGTATAATACAGGAAGCACAATTTATATTAAAATTTTTTCATATGTTCTGGGCAAGGGGGGATTGGGGGTTTAAATTGTGCAGCATTGTATATACATAGTGTGTGTGTGTCTCTCTTTCCCTCTCACTTCTCTCTATCTCTCTCTCCATCTCTCTAGTATATGTACTGGACTATGAAGCAGCAGTTAGCCCATCACACAGTCAATGGCTGTAACGTCAGACCTGGAGACCTGCTGGCCTCAGGAACCATCAGTGGACCGGTGAGGTTGTGTTTGGTTGCGTGTGTGTGTCTGTGAGCATTTTGTATCTGAATCAGTGTTTACATGTGTGCACATTTTACTGTATATGTTCTGATGAGTTGTTGTTGATTCACTATTGACCTATCTCTCGCTCTCTGTCACTCTCTCTTTCTCTGTCTCTCTTTCGCTCTCTCTTTCTGTCTCTCTCTCTCTCTTTCACTCTCTCTGTCTCTCTCTGTCTCTCTCTCTCTCTCTCTGTGTGTATGTGTAGGAGCCAGACAGTTTTGGTTCTATGTTGGAGTTGTCATGGAAGGGTTCTAAGACCGTGGACTTGGGAGGAGGAGAGACAAGAACCTTCCTAAAGGATGGAGACGAGGTCACTCTTACAGGTGGGTGGAACCCTATTATACAGAGACTATTACAGACAGAACCACTACAGAAACCATGATATATCCTTACTGAGCTCTCTACAAACACTATTACAGACAGAACCACTACAGAAACCATGATACACCCTTACTGAGCTCACTACAAACACTGTTACAGACAGAACCACTACAGAAACCATGATATATCCTTACTGAGCTCTCTACAAACACTGTTACAGACAGAACCACTACAGAAACCATGATATATCCTTACTGAGCTCTCTACAAACACTGTTACAGACAGAACCACTACAGAAACCATGATATATCCTTACTGAGCTCTCTACAAACACTATTACAGACAGAACCACTACAGAAACCATGATATATCCTTACTGAGCTCTCTACAAACACTGTTACAGACAGAACCACTACAGAAACCATGATATATCCTTACTGAGCTCTCTACAAACACTGTTACAGACAGAACCACTACAGAAACCATGATATATCCTTACTGAGCTCACTACAAACACTGTTACAGACAGAACCACTACAGAAAACATGATATATCCTTACTGAGCTCTCTACAAACACTATTACAGACAGAACCACTACAGAAAACAAGAGACAACTATCATTTAGCAGACAATCAGTGCATTCAACAATTAAACTGTATTGCTCAGTTGGAAGAGCATGGAGATTCCCGGTACCACCCTTATGTAAAATATATGCACGCATGACTGTAAGTGGCTTATGATAAAAGCATCTTCTAAATGACATACTATTATTATTATTATTATTTTAGCTTCAGGTAGCTAGGTTAGACAACCACATATCACAGTCATTGTAAGTAGAGCTTTCCTCAATAAAGCAGCTATCAGCTAAATCAGTCCTGGTAAGAAATGAGGAAGTGTTAGGGAAGTCAGGTGCAAACCACACCCATCAGGATGTTCAGGCACGTTCAAGCAAACGCTCAACATTTTATTATCCTATTTAAACTTCGGTCTGTCACCTACGTGTTAGTGACCACAGCTTCTATTAGCCATCGTTCACACACACAACCAAGCCAATTCAACACCCTACAGCTATCTCATACAGACGATTGAGACTCAGAGAAAGCAAATCTGTTTGAGAGCTGCTGACCCTCATCTGAATATAATACAGCAGAAACCTTTTGGGATTTCAGGTTAACAGCTATTGAATGTTATTCCTATCATATTGGCGTCTCTCAGTCACAGTGTGTTAAGGACAAAACAGACCATGCTGACGATTCTACATGTTGAATCTACCATCCGTTGACACCCAGCAGGTAATCTACTGTGCATGGACGACGTTCCTGTTGGTCTGTGTTGTCCTTTAATTTCTTTCTCCCACTCTGTCTCTAGGTTACTGTGAGGGGAGTGGGTATAGGGTGGGTTTCGGACCGTGTGTGGGGACCATTCTACCAGCCCTGTAACCCTGAGAATCATCCACCCTCAATGTCTCTTCCATCCAGTGGGGGAGAGGCTGTAAAGTTACCCTTTCCCAACATTGTTACTGAAGTCCTTTAAAGGGACGATCTGGGATTTTAAAAACAACAAAGCAGTCGTATGGATGTACGTACCAATCCAGGATTGACCCTTTAAATGTTCATTTTAATGAAGGATTCTTGTTTATCATTCCAAAGTATTGTTGCCAGAAACAGTGTTATATTCCATAATGTTGTAACTATGTGGTTTGGGACCTGACATGTAAAAGAAACGGATGAATCTTTTAACCCTTTGTCTGGGTTTTGTTTTCATCCTGTTGACTTACTGGGTGATACAGTCAGAAGTTTACATACACCTCAGCCAAGTAAATGTAGACTCAGTTTTTCACAATTCTTGACATTTAATCCTAGTAAAAATTCCCTGTCTTAAGTCAGTTAGGATCACCACTTTATTTTAAGAATGTGAAATGTCAGAATAATAGTAGAGAGAATTATTTGTTTCAGCTTTTATTTCTTTCATCACATTTCCAGTGGGTCAGAAGTTTACATACACTCAATTAGTATTTGGTAGCATTGCCTTTAAATTGTTTAACTTGGGTCAAATGTTTTGGGTAGCTTTCCACAAGCTTCCCACAATAAGTTGGGTGAATTTTGGCCCATTCCTCCTGACAGAGCTGGTGTAACTGTGTCAGGTTTGTAGGCCTCCTTGCTCGCACACGCTTTTTCAGTTCTGCCCACAAACTTTCTATAGGATTGAGGTTGGGGCTTTGCGATGCCACTCCAATACCTTGACTTTGTTGTCCTTAAGCCATTTTGCCACAACTTTGGAAGTATGCTTGGGGTCATTGTCCATTTGGAAGACCCATTTGCGACCATGCTTTAATGTCCTGACTGATGTCTTGAGATGTTGCTTCAATATATCCACATAATCTTCCTTCCTCATGATGCCATCTATTTTGTGAAGTGCACCAGTCCCTCCTGCAGCAAGGTACCCCCACAGCATGATGCTGCCACCCCCGTGCTTCACGGTTGGGATGGTGTTCTTCGGCTTGCAAGATCCCCCTTTTTCCTCCAAACATAACGATGGTCATTATGGCCAAACAGTTCTATTTTTGTTTAATCAGACCAGAGGACATTTCTCCAAAAAGTACGATCTTTGTCCCCATGTGCAGTTGCAAACCGTAGTCTGGCTTTTTTATGGTGGTTTTGGAGCAGTGGCTTCTTCCTTGCTGAGCGGCCTTTCAGGTTATGTCGATATAGGACTTGTTTTACTGTGGATATAGATACTTTTGTACCTGTTTCCTCCAGCATCTTCATAAGGTCTTTTGCTGTTGTTCTGGGATTGATTTGCACTTTTCGCACCAAAGTACGTTCATCTCTAGGAGACAGAACACGTCTCCTTCCTGTGCGGTATGACGGCTGTGTGGTCCCATGGTGTTTATACTTGCGTACTATTGTTTGTACAGATGAACGCGTTACCTTCAGGCGTTTGGAAATTGCTCCCAAGGATGAACCAGACATGTGGAGGTCTACGATTTTTTTTCTGATGTCTTGGCTGATTTCTTTTGATTTTCCCAAGTTGTCAAGCAAAGAGGCACTGAGTTTGAAGGTAGGCCTTGAAATACATCCACAGGTACACCTCCAATTGACTCAAATTATGTCAATTAGCCTATTATCCACAATATAGCAGGGGGTGTAAAGCCATAACACATACGTTTTTCCAGCAACAGACTATGATCGATAATGTCAAAAGTCGCACTGAAGTCTAACAAAACAGTGTAAGTGCTGTGCTTGTTGAATGTCCTTCCCTATAAGCGTGCTGAAAGTCTGTTGTCAATTTGTTTACTGTGAAATAGCATTCTATCTGGTCAAACACCATTCTTTCCAAAAGTTTACTAAGGGGTGGTAACAGGCTGATTGGTCGGCTAGTTGAGCCAGTTAAGGGGGCTTTACTATTCTTAGGTAGGGGAATAACTTTTGCTTCCCTCCAGGCCTGAGGGCACACACTTTCTAGTAGGCTTAAATTGAAGATATGGCAAATAGGAGTGACAATATCGTCCGCTATTATCCTCAGTAATTTTCCATCCAAGTTGTCAGACCCCGGTGGCTTGTCATTGTTGATCGACAATAATAATTTCTTCACCTCTTCCACACTTAATTTACGGAATTCAAAATTACAACGCTTGTCTTTCATAATTTGGTCAGATATACTTGGATGTGTAGTGTCAGCGTTTGTTGCTGGCATGTCATGCCTAAGTTTGCTAATCTTGCCAATTAAAAAATAATTAAAGTAGTTGGCAATATCAGTGGGGTTTGTGATGAATGAGCCATCTGATTCAATGAATGATGGAGCGGAGTTCATTTAAGGTGCTCCAAAGCTTTTTACTATCATTCTTTATGTCATTTATCTTTGTTTCAGTGTGTAGTTTCTTTTTCTTTTTATTCAGTTTAGTCACATGATTTCTCAATTTGCAGTACGTTTGCCAATCGGTTGTACAGCCAGACCTATTTGCCATCTCTTTTGCCTCATCCCTCTCAACCATACCATTTTTCAATTCCTCATCAATCCATGGGGATTTAACCATTTTTACAGTCATTTTCTTAATGGGTGCATGCTTATTAGTAACTGGGATAAGCAATTTCATAATTGTGTCAAGTGCAGCGTCTGGTTGCTCGTCATTACACACCACAGATCAACAAATATTCTTCACATCAACAACATAGGAATCACTACAGAACTTCTTGTATGACCCATATCAGATTTGTGCATTCATGATTTAGCCTCTGAAGTAGCACACAGATGCAATGCTCATTTCCTGTCACTGTTCCCTAACATTTTGTGGGTGGTTGTCATGGTAATGGCAGGTCATGTGCAAACACTTCAGAGCAAATAAAATGTGATTTTTGCTTCCAGACTGAGGTCACATGTGGAGCCGAATTGTATCAGGATTGAGATCCAAATAATTGGCAAAAGAGGGGGAATCAGCTAATTTCCTACATTTCAAAACATTTTGCCATGGTGCAGTGAGAAAAATTAGATTAAATTAAAAATACCATTCAGTGTTCAATACAAAATAACAGTTAATTCAACTAGATCTTATATTCAAAAGCTACGTTTTATGTTGTGGTCCAGCCTTGAAGTGGAAATGTAAGCCTGAATATTTGACTGGGGAAAAGTAACACTAAACAAATGATGTTTAGAACAAGCGGTGTGCTACTGTAAAATAGAAAAGGACTTTTCATGGCACTGACTACAATCGAACAGATTCATTCTCTACTAAAGGCATTCTATGATAAAACTGTTTAATTGTTTATAATGCATACAGCATTCACTTTAGTTGAATACTCATGCCAGTCTTAAACTGGAATGATACAGTGATAAACAAGTTCCTGAGAGAAATTAAGGTATACTTGACATTGCTTTAATTAATGTCGTAGTTAAAATGAATCAATGCATTAATCGATTAAGCTACATTTTATTGTCTGTAATAAAGGGTATTATTGTGCAGCTAGGATGAACATACACTACATACAATACAAAACAGATATACTGTAAAGGCATTCCAATAATAAACAGACCTCATACACATGATCACATGATTCTCCTTCTGGTTAAGATACTGGATATCAGCTAATACAGCACAGATAGAATTGTGAAATGAATGAATAGTCATGATTAGAAATTACAGATGACATAACAGAAATAACTACCAGATTACCTTTTTTAATGCTCAGGTTGCCAAACCAGCCTATAAAATATATGAATTCAGATCTGTCTTAATAATGCGCAGATATTTGTTATTGTCAACAGTCTACCCAAACTGATCCTTTACAGTCCTTTGTTGAGGGGAAGGGAAGATTGACCGACAATAACAGAATCTTTTGCACATTTTGTGTCTGCCCTCATAGGTGCTCTGGCAGTTATATTTTCATTGTGAATTGAGCTGAATTGACAAAGTTGCATCAGTGTCCCAAAAATATATTAGGTCTCAGAATCTGAAGAAAGATTAATTTCCTCTGACACTTTTGCATCAATGTTGGAAAATTTGGACTGGGAGGCAATACATCTCCACCTCCTTTTGACACAAATGAAAATGCCCAATAGAACAACAATCAGAACCATCACCAGTAGACCTGAGAGTGTGGATAGGTGTACTCTCTCTGCCCCAGACTCCCAACTGACATCCAGCTTGTTGTCCAGACTGAGGTGAGAGGCAGTACAGGTGTAGTTGTGTCTCTTCTTTAGCTCCTCAGTACTGACCTCCAGACTCTTCCTCAGCTGGTAGGTCCCATCTCCACTAGGCAGCACCTCCCCACCTGCCAGCTCCTGTTCTGCCACTGGCTGGCCGTCTCTCAGCAGGGTCAGGTTGATGTGGCGGGGGTAGAAACCAAACGCCAGGCAGCTCACCTGGAGCCCTCCAGAAACCTCTTTCTTTATCAACCTCAGTCTGGGAGGCACTTTACGCATCACAAAGTGTTTGTCTCTCTTCAGGATTCTCTTCAGTGATTTGATGCAAATGGGAAAGTAAACCTTCTCACAAAGTCCTCTTTTGTATGCGTGTATCATCCCATCCCATCCTGGTAGTATTTTACCAGCATTATATGTTGAATATGTTATGTTGTAATATACCGCATAATCTTCATAAATGCCATTGAAAATGTTCTTCAACATGGCCAAGGCCGGTTCACCATTGTCAAACATCTCACAGCCAGTCCATCTTTGCTGAACTTGAACACCTTCCGTGAGATTAAAGTGGTGCTTTAGTTCAACTGATCTGTCTTTCATCCCCTGGTATATATCTCCAAATACATTAGCTGCGTCCTGAGCTTCATCATCCTCGGTTTTGTCTTTGAATACAGTCATGTTGGAGTCATAGTAACCCACTTGAACATCATCCAACATCACCACAACCGTAAACTCAGGGAAAGGCGTCTCTCCGCTTATATATGTTCCAAGTACCCACAGAGAATGTGATCCTGAACCTGGGAGAGGAGTGATATTATACAGTTATGGACATTTGATATTTTATAACATAAAATGGAAATATAGATTTGCCAAATTGTTTAACCTGAGCATAACCCACTAATTAGCCTAATCTGTTATTTTTGATTTTGTTGTGATGGAGGACTGAATGGGCTCATTGCTTCGAGTTGAAAAATTTAAACGAGATGGTAATTTTCCATTTAGAAAATAAAAGCCCCACTCGTGGTCTTCTTAAATTAAACTAGTTTATGACCGTATGGAGCACAATACCACAGGGGAGCTTAGAAGGGAGGAACTCAAACTTTTATTCCATAGGCTGTGATCCGCAGGCAGCTGTTGCAAGAACGCATTTTCACTGGCTGTCCACTGGGGCGTATTCATTACGTCGATTCTGTTGCAAAAAGTATCTTAAACTGAACGAAACGGGAGGGACCTGCCTGCATTTGTCCAATAGAAACTCTTGTTTTTCTCTGTTAGCTTCCGTTTGGTTCTTAAATGATAAACGGTTTCTGTAATGAATACACCCCTGGTTGCAAAAACAATGATTGATAGGCAGCTTAAACGTCTTCAATTAAATGATTATTGGGTTAAAATATACATATAGATTTGTGAACAGCCAACCACAACAACCGCACCCTTCTGAATCAGAGAGGTTGGTTGTTGTGGATGGCTGTTCACAACCTCTCCCTCAACGTGATCAAGACAAAGGAGATGATTGTGGACTACAGGAAAAAGAAGAGGACCGAGCACGCCCCCATTCTCATCGACGGGGCTGTAGTGGAGCAGGTTGAGAGCTTCAAGTTCCTTGGTGTCCACATCACCAACAAACTAACATGGTCCAAGCACACCAAGGCAGTCGTGAAGAGGGCACGACAAAACCTATTCCCCCTAAGGAGACTGAAAAGATTTGGCATGGGTCCTCAGATCCTCAAAAGGTTCTACAGCTGCACCATCGAGAGCATCCTGACTGGTTGCATCACTGCCTGGTATGGCAACTGCTTGGCCTCCGACCGCAAGGCACTACAGAGGGTAGTGCGTACGGCCCAGTACATCACTGGGGTCAAGCTTCCTGCCATCCAGGACCTCTATACCAGGCGGTGTCAGAGGAAGGCCCTAAAAATTGTCTAAGACTCCAGCCACCCATAGACTGTTCTCTCTGCTACTGCACGGCAAGTGGTACCGGAGTGCCATGTCTAGGTTCAAGAGGCTTCTAAACAGCTTCTACCCCCAAGCCATAAGACTGCTGAACAGTTAATCAAATGGCTAGCCAGACTATTTGCAGTGGTACCGGAGTGCCATGTCTAGGTTCAAGAGGCTTCTAAACAGCTAATCTGATTACATTCCGTTACTTTTAGATTACTTTCCCTTTAAGAAGAAGACAAAAATGTATGTTACCAATTGAACGACATCTATTGCAGGATAAATCAATGTTAAAGTTTACATAGCTGGCCATACATGGAAGTTACATTTAACTTTATGGCTTGGTTATTTAGACTTCTTCTAATCCATCGCTTTCTACTACATATAATAATAAGATTAAATTATATACACTGCTCAAAAAAATAAAGGGAACACTTAAACAACACAATGTAACTCCAAGTCAATCACACTTCTGTGAAATCAAACTGTCCACTTAGGAAGCAACACTGATTGACAATACATTTCACATGCTGTTGTGCAAATGGAATAGACAACAGGTGGAAAATATAGGCAATTAGCAAGACACCCCCAATAAAGGAGTGGTTCTGCAGGTGGTGACCACAGACCACTTCTCAGTTCCTATGCTTCCTGGCTGATGTTTTGGTCACTTTTGAATGCTGGCGGTGCTTTCACTCTAGTGGTAGCATGAGACGGAGTCTACAACCCACACAAGTGGCTCAGGTAGTGCAGCTCATCCAGGATGGCACATCAATGCAAGCTGTGGCAAGAAGGTTTGCTGTGTCTGTCAGCGTAGTGTCCAGAGCATGGAGGCGCTACCAGGAGACAGGCCAGTACATCAGGAGACGTGGAGGAGGCCGTAGGAGGGCAACAACCCAGCAGCAGGACCGCTACCTCCGCCTTTGTGCAAGGAGGAGCAGGAGGAGCACTGCCAGAGCCCTGCAAAATGACCTCCAGCAGGCCACAAATGTGCATGTGTCTGCTCAAACGGTCAGAAACAGACTCCTTGAGGGTGGTATGAGGGCCCGACGTCCACAGGTGGGGGTTGTGCTTACAGCCCAACACCGTGCAGGACGTTTGGCATTTGCCAGAGAACACCAAGATTGGCAAATTCGCCACTGGCGCCCTGTGCTCTTCACAGATGAAAGCAGGTTCACACTGAGCACATGTGACAGACGTGACAGAGTCTGGAGACTCCGTGGAGAACGTTCTGCTGCCTGCAACATCCTCCAGCATGACCGGTTTGGCAGTGGGTCAGTCATGGTGTGGGGTGGCATTTCTTTGGGGGGCCGCACAGCCCTCCATGTGCTCGCCAGAGGAAGCCTGACTGCCATTAGGTCCCGAGATGAGATCCTCAGACCCCTTGTGAGACCATATGCTGGTGCGGTTGGCCCTGGGTTCCTCCTAATGCAAGACAATGCTAGACCTCATGTGGCTGGAGTGTGTCAGCAGTTCCTGCAAGAGGAAGGCATTGATGCTATGGACTGACCCGCCCGTTCCCCAGACCTGAATCCAATTGAGCACATCTGGGACATCATGTCTCGCTCCATCCACCAACGCCACGTTGCACCACAGACTGTCCAGGAGTTGGCGGATGCTTTAGTCCAGGTCTGGGAGGAGATCCCTCAGGAGACCATCCACCACCTCATCAGGAGCATGCCCAGGCGTTGTAGGGAGGTCATACAGGCACGTGGAGGCCACACACACTACTGAGCCTCATTTTGACTTGTTTTAAGGACATTACATCAAAGTTGGATCAGCCTGTTGTGTGGTTTTCCACTTTAATTTTGAGTGTGACTCCAAATCCAGACCTCCATGGGTTGATAAATTTGATTTCCATTGATAATTTTTGTGTGATTTTGTTGTCAGCACATTCAACTATGTAAATAAAAAAGTATTTAATAAGATTATTTCATTCATTCAGATCTTGGATGTGTTATTTTAGTGTTCCCTTTATTTTTTTGAGCAGTGTATTTCCCTTTATTACTTTCCAACCCCACCACCCCTTTAGTGTGGCTCTTGATGAGGGTGTGGATGTGAATGACATTCCACGTCTGGCAGTTGTTGCAAGATACTGTGACTCAGAGCAGGTACAGTTGAAGTCGGAAGTTTACATACACTTAGGTTGGAGTCATTAAAACTCGTTTTTCAACCACTCCACAAATTTCTTGTTAACAAACTATAGTTTTGGCAAGTCGGTTAGGACATCTACTTTGTGCATGACACACTTAATTTTTCCAACAATTGTTTACAGACAGATTATTTCACTTATAATTCACTGTATCACAATTCCAGTGGTTCAGAAGTTTACATACACTAAGTTGACTGTGCCTTTAAACAGCTTGGAAAATTCCAGAAAATCATGTTATGGCTTTAGAAGCATCTGGTAGGCTAATTGACATCATTTGAGTCAATTGGAGGTGTACTTGTGGATGTATTTCAAGGCCTACCTTCAAACTCAGTGCCTCTTTGCTTGACAACTTGGGAAAATCAAAAGAAATCAGTCAAGACCTCAGAAAAAAGAATTGTAGACCTCCACACGTCTGGTTCATCCTTGGGAGCAATTTCCAAACGCCTGAAGGTACCACGTTCATCTGTACAAACAATAGTACGCAAGTATAAACACCATGGGACCACGCAGCCGTCATACCGCTCAGGAAGGAGACGCATTCTGTCTCCTAGAGATGAACGTACTTTGGTTCGAAAAGTGCAAATCAATCCCAGAACAACAGCAAAGGACCTTGTGAAGATGCTGGAGGAAACAGGTACAAAAGTATCTATATCCACAGTAAAACGAGTCCTATATCGATATAACCTGAAAGGCCGCTCAGCAAGGAAGAAGCCACTGCTCCAAAACCGCCATAAAAAAGCCAAACTACGGTTTGCAACTGCACATGGGGACAAAGATCGTACTTTTTGGAGAAATGTCCTCTGGTCTGATGAAACAAAAATGGAACTGTTTGGCCATAATGACCATCGTTATGTTTGGAGGAAAAAGGGGGTCTTGCAAGCCGAAGAACACCATCCCAACCGTGAAGCACGGGGGTGGCAGCATCATGCTGTGGGGGTGCTTTGCTGCAGGAGGGACTGGTGCATTTCACAAAATAGATGGCATCATGAGGAAGGAAAATGATGTGGATATATTGAAGCAACATCTCAAGACATCAGTCAGGAAGTTAAAGCTTGGTCGCAAATGGGTCTTCCAAATGGACAATGACCCCAAGCATACTTCCAAAGTTGTGGCAAAATGGCTTAAGGACAACAAAGTCAAGGTATTGGAGTAGCCATCACAAAGCCCTGACCTCATTCCTATAGAACATTTGTGGGCAGAACTGAAAAAGTGTGTGCGAGCAAGGAGGCCTACAAACCTGACTCAGTTACACCAGCTCTGTCAGGAGGAATGGCCCAAAATTCACCCAACTTATTGTGGGAAGTTTGTGGAAGGCTACCCGAAATGTTTGACCCAAGTTAAACAATTTAAAGGCAATGCTACCAAATACTAATTGAGTGTATGTAAACTTCCGACTTCAACTGAAAATGAGGAGCTGCTTTGTCTAAAACCCACGCATGGTACTACTAAAGGGGAAGATGTAGCAAAACCATTCACTGATCATTTTGAGGAGAGAGGTGTCGATATTATAAACATATTCGCTATTACAACTGACGGTGCCCCCGCTATGGTGGAGAAACATAAAGGATTCGCAAAGTTGATTGAAGATAAGATTGGCCACCCCATGGTTAAATTTCACTATCATTCACCAAGAGAATCTGTGTTCCAAGATTTCAAATTCCGATTTAGGTACTGTGATGGCTACTGTAGTTAAAATTGTGAATTTAAATCGCTCATCTTTGACACAGACACTTTTGGTCACTGCTGGAAGAGATGGAACAAATCCACAAAGACTTGCCTCTTCACTGCAGTGTCAGGTGGTTAAGTGGAGGGAAGGTTCTGGAATGGTTCGTGGAGGCTTAAAGCCTTTCTGGCTGAAAAGGGCCAAAACTACCCAGAGCTTGAGGACGAGGATTGGCTTGTAAAAATGATGTTTCTCACTGACATAACAGGTCATCTCAATGAGCTCAACCTGCGCCTGCAGGGTGCAGGCCAAACAGTGCTGGATCTGTACGATGCATGGAAGGCATTCGTTGCCATGCTAGAAGTCTACTCGAGGGATTTTCAAAGGGGAACGTTCCGCTACTTCAAGCAACTCAAAGGGCTGTCAACGCGACACACTGTCAGTACTGACGTTATCGGTGTGTACATGGGGGAGCTGAAGTCTGAGTTCTCTGTCATATTTCAAGAGTTCAAGCAACATGGCCCAATGTTTTCTTTTTTGATCAAGCCAGACAACTTTGAGGAGAGCAACTTGGATCTGTCTGTGTTTCAGTGGATGGGAATCGAGGACTTTGAAATGCAGCTGATCGAGCTAAAGGCATCCTCCCTTTGGTCATCAAAATTCACATAGCTGCGCAAAGAACTGGAAGGGACTGAGAGAGATCAGGGGGCCTCCATTATCCACTGTTGGGAGAGTCTGCCAGTGAAATTTGACAGTCTGAAGAAGGTTGCATGTGCAATGCTTTCAGCAGATCTGCATGGACCTCAGGGCCATTAACAAAGCAATTATCCCGACAAGTACCCGCTACCAACCGCTGAGGAGCTCACAACTCATTTCTATGAGTCCACCGAGACCTGAGGCAGGGATACCTCCACAGTCGAGATCTCACTGAGTTCATATAACGCACATGGGCTGTTCAAGTACAAACGCATGCCATTTGGACTCACCTCTGCCCCCAGCTGTTTCCAGAAGATTATGACACTTCTCCTGGTAGGCATCCCTGGAGTATCAATCTATCTGGATGACATTGTGGTGCACGGGGCATCACAGGTAGAGCACGATTAGTGTTTGCAGCAGGTGTTTTGTCAACTCTCTGAAAATGGGGCCACACTCAACACTGAAAAGTGTATGTTCAAGGTGTCAGACATCAACTTCTTTGGCTAAAGGCTCTCCAGCCAGGGCATGACCCCAACCTATCTCATGTGGATGCCATTGTTACCTTACCTGAGCCTCAAGCCTCGGCATGGCAACATACTACATAGGGTTCCTCCCAAACTACGTGGAGACGACCTCTCCTCTTCGTTGACCTCTCCTCTTCGTCGACCTCTCCTCTTTGTTGACTTCTGAAAAAATATGCACCATGGACATGGATTTAGGACTGCCGGGATGCTGTGCAGGAGCTCAAAGTGCAGCTCACATGAGGGCCATTTTTAGAATTTGAAGAAATTGGGGGCTTAGCCCAAAGCCAGTAGGGGTCCGGGAATTTCAACAGCTAAATGCATGAATTTGGTGCACTTTAAGATGGACATTGGGAGATTAGAACATTGAGAGATTAGATATTTTTCAGGTAACTTGCACCTTCCCACCAGCCACAGCAGACACTGCCAGTACTCAATTCCAGTTGCTACTGTGGGTCTCTCTACTCTGGAACACTCTCTACTCTGGAACACTCTCTACTCTGGAACACTCTCTACTCTCTACTCTGGAACACTCTCTACTCTGGAACACTCTCTACTCTGGAACACTCTCTACTCTCTACTCTGGAACACTCTGTACTCTGGAACACTCTCTACTCTGGAACACTCTCTACTCTCTACTCTGGAACACTCTCTACTCTGGAACACTCTCTACTCTGGAACACTCTCTACTCTCTACTCTGGAACACTCTCTACTCTGGAACACTCTCTACTCTGGAACACTCTCTACTCTCTACTCTGGAACACTCTGTACTCTGGAACACTCTCTACTCTGGAACACTCTCTACTCTGGAACACTCTCTACTCTCTACTCTGGAACACTCTCTACTCTGGAACACTCTCTACTCTGGAACACTCTCTACTCTCTACTCTGGAACACTCTCTACTCTGGAACACTCTCTACTCTGGAACACTCTCTACTCTCTACTCTGGAACACTCTCTACTCTGGAACACTCTCTACTCTGGAACACTCTCTACTCTCTACTCTGGAACACTCTCTACTCTGGAACACTCTCTACTCTGGAACACTCTCTACTCTCTACTCTGGAACACTCTCTACTCTACTCTGGAACACTCTCTACTCTGGAACACATACATCTACAGTGTATTGCCAAAAACCACTCAACAACTTCAAACATAGACTCTGACCTGTCCAATGAGCCAAACTGATTATCTCTCTCTCTCTCTCTCTCTCTCTCTCTCTCTCTCTCTCTCTCTCTCTCTCTCTCTCTCTCTCTCTCTCTCTCTCTCTCTCTCTCTCTCTCTCTCTCTCTCTCTCTCTCTCTCTCTCTCTCTCTCTCTCTCTCTCTCTCTCTCTCTCTCTCTCTCTCTCTCTCTCTCTCTCTCTCTCTCTCTCTCTCTCTCTCTCTCTCTCTCTCTCTCTCTCTCTCTCTCTCTCCGTGAGCTCACCATTCCAATGCCTCTCTTCAGTGCTTTCTCTGTGTCGTCTGTTGCTGTCTCTCTTGTCTGCCCTCTTCTCTTGCTGTCTCTCGTCTGCCCTCTTCTCTTGCTGTCTCTCTTGTCTGCCCTCTTCTGTTGATGTCTCTATTGTCTGCCCTCTTCTCTTGCTGTCTCTCTTGTCTGCCCTCTTCTCTTGCTGTCTCTCTTGTCTGCCCTCTTCTGTTGCTGTCTCTCTTGTGTGCCCTCTTCTGTTGCTGTCTCTCTTGTCTGCCCTCTTCTGTTGCTGTCTCTCTTGTCTGCCCTCTTCTGTTGCTGTCTCTCTTGTCTGCCCTCTTCTCTTGCTGTCTCTCTTGTCTGCCCTCTTCTCTTGCTGTCTCTCTTGTCTGCCCTCTTCTGTTGCTGTCTCTCTTGTCTGCCCTCTTCTCTTGCTGTCTCTCTCGTCTGCCCTCTTCTCTTGCTGTCTCTCTTGTCTGCCCTCTTCTGTTGCTGTCTCTCTTGTCTGCCCTCTTCTGTTCTGTCTCTCTTGTCTGCCCTCTTCTCTTGCTGTCTCTCTTGTCTGCCCTCTTCTCTTGCTGTCTCTCTTGTCTGCCCTCTTCTCTTGCTGTCTCTCTTGTCTGCCCTCTTCTCTTGCTGTCTCTATTGTCTGCCCTCTTCTCTTGCTGTCTCTATTGTCTGCCCTCTTCTCTTGCTGTCTCTCTTGTCTGCCCTCTTCTCTTGCTGTCTCTCTTGTCTGCCCTCTTCTCTTGCTGTCTCTCTTGTCTGCCCTCTTCTCTTGCTGTCTCTCTTGTCTGCCCTCTTCTGTTGCTGTCTCTTAGTATTGTATATGTTGCTGTCTCTTGTTCTCTCTCCTCTCTCGTCCTGTCCTGGTTATAAACAATTGTTTAAATATTAATTTCACAGGCCTTTTCACCTCACCTGCAAATTATTTGTAAACCATGTTTTACTTTTTCACTGTCTGTATTTCACCTGTTATAATTTGTGCAAATAAATCAAACTAATTAGAATCTATAGAGGAGCTTGAAGTGACACAGTCTAGTCTGTGCTCATCCCACCTCTGTTCTCTCTCCATCTGCCATCTTCTGTCACTTTCTCTGTGTCTTGTCTGTTGCTGTTTGTGTCTTGTCTGTCTCAGGTTCTTGTTTGTTACTGTCTCCATTGTCTTTCCTCTTCTGTTATTGCCTGTTCTGTTCTTCTGGTGTCTCTCTCCATCATATCCTATTCTTCTGTTGCTGTCTGTTTATCTTGTCTGGTGTGTCTCTTTAGTTTTGCAATCCAAAACGGTCAAGGGGATACTGGGGTAGTTTAACTTGTTTTGGGCCTGTGTCTGGGTCACCTAAATCATCCTCTTCCCTACCATTTGCCCCTGGCTGCTGCTGTTCTAAGTGCTCTACTGGCCTGCTGTTCTCATCTGTCCTCCTCCTCGGCTCATCTGAAAGGTAGCAAGGTAGAGGTGCAACATGTCATTAGTTTGTTTTAAAGGATGACTGCACTTCCTGATTTGGCCTCGTTTTAGATTTGGTTAATGAAGAAATGCTAGCGGCCATGACTGAATTCAACCGTGAGTTGGTTTCAGGGTGTGGTTTGATGTGGGAAGAGTTAGCCAAATTATTTTGCCAATTAGCTTCAGCCGGCTAGTGTGCGACCTGACTTTGGATAGCCTATCTCCAGGGCTAGTTAGGGACCGTCAATAAATTACACAAAGTAAATAAGACAATATTTTCATGTTGCATACCTTTTAGTTTTCTCATTAAATGCTTTCAATATTTGTATATGCATTTCTACAATTTATAGTTGGTTTGAGGTTTTGAAGTCATTGAAATGTGAAGCTATTGGAATTTTAACATATTGTCCCATGTACATTGTGAAATTTACCGATGGTCCCTAACTAGCCCATAGGGATATTCAAAGTCAACCCAAATTGACCTGTGTGCTGCCAGCCGTGTGCAGGATTGAAACAAACCCAACCTATATTTATGTTGTGATGCAGTCACGACCACAAGTCTAACAAAACTCAGTTTTGGTCGAGACTGACTTTATGACCAAAATGATCCTATTTAAACTTTGTAGTCAATTTTGACAGTACAATAAATGTTTCTGACTTATATCGATGCCACATAGGCCATTTTCTAAATGAGAAGTTGTTTCTTATGAAGCCATCTGTGGAAGTGTACCTGGTATCTCACAGATGGCTTCATTGTCAATTCCCCTGTCCAGTAGAAGGAACGTTACAGAGAGGAGGAGATTCCTGTGAAGAAGAGGACTGTGATACATGGACAGTGAACTGGCTCATGCAATCCGCTGAAAGCGATGAACGAGATTTACCAGATGATTTAACTGATGCAGTTGAGAATACTCCTCATCCAGATGAAGAACTGGCCAGCAACCTCAGTTTTCCATGTGGGTTTTATGATCTGATGTCAACTTTATACAATGTTCAACTCACCCACAGCAATTCTCCATAAATCTGCTCTGGATTACCCAGAATCCCATACCTTTATTACTGAGTGTATTAGACAATGTAAACACACTAATCTACCAGGAGGTGGCAAAATACCCATTTTATGCAGGAATGTAACAATTTTATTACACCGTTACACTCCTACTATAGCACATTTTGTTAGCCCATGATGATGTTATTCAGAGTTATTGACCTCACAGTAAGCCAGATTCGAGTAACTTAAATTTCAACATGTTGACTCAAAAGCTGCACTGACAGATAACGTTAAGCTAACTAACTAACGTGAGGGACTACCCAGTCTAGCTAGCAGTGCTGCTTCATTAGCAAGCTAGCAAATTTTATGAGCAGGGTTTTGACAGTACAATTATTGATTAGCTATCTGGACACTGAATCCAACAGCTGGAACTCCTTTCACCACCCGACAAAGTATCACTAACTAACCAATTACTGTCTAATCAAGTACTGTCCAAATATGCTAAAAATGACTAATTAAGATAGCTAGCTAACTTAAGGCTAACATGACGTTAGCTACTTTTGGTAACGTCAGCTCAATTAGCTAGCTAATGTGAAGTTATCTGTTGAAAAAACAAAGCTGCATAGCTGTTAGTTTTTTTCTCCAATTCATAGAAGATGGACATACGGAATTGAAGATGCAGCTCAGCAAACACAGAGACTGTTGTATTTGTAGGAGTAAGTGAATAGATTGTGTGTGTGTGTTTACAATACAATTATTTAGCATCTAGCTACATAGATGGGTTGGCTGACAACGTCACGAAAACGATGTGCGCGCTTCCATGGGGCATAAATCAGCCTGTTGTGATTCTGGATGGCCAGATTGCTAGCAAGAATGACACTGCCAAGTGGCTTATTTCAGCATGTTTCATCATGTTATTGATACCATGTCTTGTTTTGAGGTGTTTTGACTGATTTCATGTCAATGCAAATAAGGCTACAATTCGCTAGCTAGCTAACCAACAACTGTAACGCTGTATTTGAAATAACAAGTGGTCATTGTGCGAATGTCTTTGTTTTCAATAAACATTGGATACAAAATATAGTTTACATGTTAACAATCTAAGCCAACATCCTGTTTTGCCCACATGGTGGCACGCATTTCGATTTTGTTGCTAAAGCCACGGAGGGAGAACACAGGTATTGTGGTTAGTGAAGTAAAGTACAGACACCCCCAAAAACTACTTAAGTAGTACTTTCAAGTATTTTTACTTAAGTACTTTACACCACTTATTAAAAGGTATTTCAATATTTGGAAAATAAATACAAATATTAAAGTTAGCTGATGATACAACTCTGTTTCCAAAAGACAAGGATCAAGTTACTATTGCACTTAATATTATCAAATCATTCTCTTCAGCTTCTGGTCTGGAACTTAACTTAAATAAATGTGAAATATTGTCCCTCTGTAACTCAAATTACCAATCTATTGAGAATATTCCAGTGAAAATGTAATGTGAAATATTTACGGGTGCATATGGCGAAAAACTATATTGTCTGTCAACATCTCAATTTCTCTTAGAGATTAAAGAAAACTAAATCCATCTTTAATAACTGGCTCCAGTGTGACCTCTCTATTATTGGAAGGGTTTTATTGTCCAAATCAGAGGGTCTGTAACGTCGTCTACCCTGCTCTATCCCTATTTGTAGCTGATCCAACCAGCAAGGATATCAACAAAACTTTCCTGGACTTTATATGGAAAAATAAACAACACAAACTTAAGAAATCTGTAATTTCAAACTAAAGAGCTGGTGGTGGGCTTGAAGTACTGGATTTCATTGATATCAACAATACCTTTAAACTAAACCATATGGTACTTTATTCCTTGTCATATTTGTAAGAAATTGGGTGGTCTTCAATTTTTTTGTGGAATTGCAACTATTCTCCAGCAAAATTACCCAACAAACTGTCCAAATTTCCCGAACAAGCCCTTTTAGCCTGGAAACTATGTTATGACCACAACTTCTCCCCACACAAAACACTTCTGTGGAACAACAAAGATAATGTTGTTAAAAACGAGTCTTTATTCTTCCCTAAGCGGTTTGATATAAATATTATATCGGTGCTTAATTTATTTGATAAAGAAGGGAATATACTCTTTTATAGAAAGTTATTAGAAACATATAACTTCCCAATACATTATAAAGAACTGTATTCTATATGCAAAGCAATTCCTTCAGGACTTACTCAATTAATGAAATCTCATTTGTGTTTTGGAGAGCATGTCAAGATACTGTAGATGCACAACTTTTGTTAGAAGGATTCCCCCTGCTGGATAAGAAATGTAATAATACATTCTAAAGGGATTTTGTAATTATTCTTTTTACTCTAAGAACATTCTTCTGGAACGCACATGTAACTGACATTGAATGGAAGAAAGCTTGGTTGCTCCCTCACGAATTTTGTATATCAAATATATATTTTTTAAATCACTTTAAAATCTTGCACAAAATATACCCTTGTAATAACTTGTTGCCTAAATTCATGAACTTAGAGGACACATGACTTTTCTGTGATAACGAAGGGGAAACTATTATACACATTTTTTATGAATGTGACTGTTATTTTGGATGTGTTCAGTAATGTGGGGTTCTAGCTCAGTTGAGTATTGAATGCTGTTGCTTTAAGAATGTATTACATGCAGTGTGTGTGCAAGGATGTGAGGTCCTACTAATCAGTCCAAACAACCACAAACAACCACAAACAGGTACCCCAAACAACCACAAACAGGTACCCCAAACAACCACAAACAGGTACCACAAACAAGCACAAACAGGTACCCCAAACAACCACAAACAGGTACCCCAAACAACCACAAACAGGTACCACAAACAACCACAAACAGGTATCCCAAACAACCACATACAGGTACCCCAAACAACCACAAACAACTACAAACAACCACAAACAGGTACCCCAAACAACCACAAACAGGTACCACAAACAACCACAAACAGGTATCCCAAACAACCACATACAGGTACCCCAAACAACCACAAACAACCACAAACAACCACAAACAGGTACCACAAACAACCACAAACAGGTACCCCAAACAACCACAAACAGGTACCACAAACAACCACAAACAGGTATCCCAAACAACCACATACAGGTACCCCAAACAACCACAAACAACTACAAACAACCACAAACAGGTACCACAAACAACCACAAACAGGTATCCCAAACAACCACAAAAAAATTACAAACAACCACAAACAGGTCCCCCAAACAACCACAAACAATTACAAGCAAACCCCAAGCAACCCTCCCCCCACAAAATTACAAACAACACCAAACAACTACAAACATCCTCAAACAGGTATCCCAAACAACTGCAAAAAATTACAAACAACCCCAACCAACCACATACAGGTACCCCAAACAACTACATACAGGTACCCCAAACAATCACAAACAGGTACCCCAAACAACTACAAAAAATTACAAACAACCCCAACCAACCACATACAGGTACCCCAAACAACTACATACAGGTACCCCAACCAACCACATACAGGTACCCCAAACAACTACATACAGGTACCCCAAACAACCACAAACAGGTACCCCAAACAACCACAAACAGATACCCCAAACTACCTTAAACAACCACAAACAATACCGACAGTCATCAAAATTGTTAAAAGGTTCTAAAAAGAATTCTAATAAATGCAACAGTTGGACAATGGATGAAGATGCTCCAAACTTACTCTTTAAAATCCATCAGGTATTGACTGAATTATACAGATTTGCATCTTAATTTGAGCCAGTTTGCTACAGCAGGAAAATAATCCTGCAGCAACAGGAAATGTCAATTATTATGTGGATTATAAATAATGACATTTTTTTTATAGGCGTTGATATTTTTTGTTAGGGCAGGTCAAGTCTGATATTTTAAAGTGTGAATTACAAACTTTAGAAGCCTTTTTAAACCTAAAATACAAGTTTGCACTTCCTGTTGTGCAGACAAATTCTCAGTGACAAAAACTTGATCAAATTAAGTAAGATCTGTAGCACATAAAACATTTTACTGGCACGGACAAATAATGCATGGAGTTCAGGGATTTTGGTGGGAATTCAATTATATATATTTAATTTGTATTTTTTGTTCAAATAAAGAAAATATTTGAATTATTTGCATAAATACACTGTGGAACAGGGCTGCCAAACAACCACAAACAACCCCAAACAGGATCCCTAAACAACTCCAAACAACCACAAACAACCCCAAACAATGACAAAAAGGTACACCAAACAACCATAAACAACCCCAAACAACGAAAAGCATCCAGCTGCAGATTATGCGCGCTGAGGCCACCTGGTCTGCGAACCTCAAAGTGCATGCGCTTGCGTTTCAGATGGTATCTTCTATGTCTCAGTTAGTATGTGTGCATGCAGTGTTCTAACACCCTGGACCAGAGCTATAATCTGTCACTAGTTCTGGTCCAGGGTATGGATAGTAGCTAGCTAGCTCTGGTCCACACCAGCTCTGGTGTAGCTCTGGTCCGCACTAACTAGTTCTTGTCCAGGGTGTAGCTAGTGGCTAGCTAACGCTGGTCCGCATTAACTAGTTCTGGTCCAGGGTGTAGCTAGTGGCTAGCTAACGCTGGTCCGCATTAACTAGTTCTGGTCCAGGGTGTAGCTAGTGGCTAGCTAACTCTGGTCCGCATTAACTAGTTCTGGTCCAGGGTGTAGCTAGTGGCTAGCTAACTCTGGTCCGCATTAACTCTGGTCTAGCTTTGGCCGCATTAACTAGCTCTGGTCCAGGGCTTAGCTTGTAGCTAGTTTGGTTGTTTGAGGTATCTGTTTGAGGTATCTGTTTGGGGATTTTGGTTGTTTGTGGCTCGTTTGGGTACCTGTTTATGGTTGTTTGGGGTCGTTTGTGGTTGGTTGTTTGTGTTTGTTTGGAATTGTTTGGGGAGATCAGTAGGACCCTCGGAGGTGTGAGGGTCACAAAAGTTTGTATGAGTTGCTAACATGGGGATCTGAAGTAAAGACGTTCAGTTTAATTGCACAACAAGCCCCAGTGTGTTTGTAACAGGATGGAATGAGGAAGAGGGGGTGCTTTCACTCTGGTGTCAGTCTGGAAATGACTTCACCCACCTTAATCTGGAAACTGGGGCTGCCCAGATTATTTATTCAGTGCAACTTTAACATGTTTACTGCCATTGGATTTAGCTTGGTGTCTTGATTGTCTAACCACAGTCATTTTGCGCGTGCAGCCATAGACCAGTTAGATGACACTATTAAAACTTTCATTGGAAACTGTGTGTGTGTGTGTGTGTGTGTGTGTGTGTGTGTGTGTGTGTGTGTGTGTGTGTGTGTGTGTGTGTGTGTGTGTGTGTGTGTGTGTGTGTGTGCATACATCAGTCCCTGCTTGTGTGTGTGACTGTGCCAGTGTGTCCCCTAGAGACTACCATGTTTGGAGTTTCCTTCCCTACACTAGTCACTGTAGCCTTCTGCAACAGTGTTAATCGATGGTGTAGTCTGGGTTGTGGCTGGTAGAATACAAGATCCACTGTTTCGTTACACTCAGAAGGACAGAACTGCTGAGGCAGGATCTGGTTAGAAATGCCAGATAATTAAGAAGACTTGATTCATTAATTAAATATAGCATGGGGAGATATGACAGAGCAGCCCTGTGTGTGTGTGTGTGTGTGTGTGTGTGTGTGTGTGTGTGTGTGTGTGCATGTTTTCGAAAGCATATACAGTATTTGTGCCATAATAATATTTGCTCTCAAGCAGCACTAGCTCTGACTCATTTCAGATTGACAAATGACATTTACTCTTTATGAGGCATTAGTCTCCAAGACAAATACAATTCTGCCTTTTCTCTACCTTTAGGATGTTGAATGGGAAAACACTGGAGTGTGCAGACCTGGGGAACTTAATTGACTGAAGCCAATGATTATAGCGGCAACCCAAATGGCACTCTTTTGTCTTTGTAGGACACTACTTTTGACCAGGGCTCGTAGTGCACTATGTAGGGAATAGGGTGCCATTTGGAACACAGTCTATGAGCACCTGCCCTTTACATTGGTAATGAAATGTAGGTAAGTTATGTTTATGGCTTTTCCATGGAAAAATGCACCAAGCAGGTTTAGGAAATCTAATGTTGCCAGTGGTTCTAGGCTTTAGCTCAGAAGGCTAACACAGTAATGTGGTGTGCAGGAGACTTAGGTTCGAACCTATCTGATCTTATTAAGAAGCAGGTAACATGGAAGGATACTTATTTCAAAATGTGGACTGGAGACATTGGCTTTGCAGCCTTTTGATATACCATTCGGTGTTCATCATAAAATAACAGTTGTACTAGATCTTATAATCAAACGCATATTTTTCTATGTTGTGGTCGATCCTTGAAGTGGAAATATATGCCTGAATATTTGACTGGGGAAAAGTAACACTAAAGGACTGTTCATGGCACTGACTACAGATATAAAGTGCATTGTGAAATTAATGAATAGTCATGATTATAAATGACAGATTACAGAAATAATTAAAAGATTATCTTTGTTAATGAGCAGGATGCCAAACCAGCGTATACAATATATAAATGCAGATCTGGACTAATGCCCAGATATTTGTTATTCTCAACAGTCTCCCCAAACTGATCCTTTACAGTCCTTTGTTGAGGGGAAGGGAAGATTGACCGACAATAACAGAATATTTTGCACATTTTGTGTCTGCCCTCATAGGTGCTCAGTCATATTTTCATTATAAATTGAGCTGAATTGACAAAGTTGCATAAGTGTCCTAACATTTTATTAGGTCTCAGAATCTGAAGAAAGGTTAATTTCCTCTGACACGTTTGCCTCAACATTGGCAAGTTTACACTGGGAGGCAGTGCATCTCCACCTCCTTTTGACGCAAATGAAAATGCCCAACAGAATAACAATCAGCAGCATCACCAGTAGAGCTGAGAGGGTGGATAGGTGTACTCTCTCTGCCCCAGACTCCCAACTGACATCCAGCTTGTTGTCAAGACTGAGGTGAGAGGCAGTACAGGTGTAGTTGTGTCTCTTCTTTAGCTCCTCAGTACTGACCTCCAGACTCTTCCTCAGACTTTGACCCATTTAGTTTCGGCTGTTTGTGCTTTTGGATGGATATTACAGTAGCCGTCTTTTGTTTTAAAATGGCAGGGTGACATTAAATTATGTATTAATTATTTTGCCATACAACGTTTTAAAACAGTAGCTGCTCATATAAAAGTTATTTGTCTATTTAATAGTACAAACAAACAGACATAGTTGTTGCTTATGTTCAGTTCCTATAACTGTTCAACCCTAGACTTTTATAATAGAATTCTGAAAGACTAACTAAGGAGTGCCTTATTCTTGTAATAACTATCACAGAATTCCCAGGTTTTCCTAGGTATTCCCTCCTGATTCCGGAAAACTCCAACCTGGATTACTGGAAAACCTGGGAACTTTGGGAAAGTTACCAGGATGTTTCAACCCTAAGCAGAGCCAAGACAAGATAATATAAATCATTTCAATGCCAGGGAAACTATTATCTGACTGCAGCAGAAGCCTTGTTTATCATTCCAAAGTATTGTTGCAAGATGCAGTGTTATATTCCATAATGTTGTAACTATGTGGTTTGGGACCTGAAATTTAAAAAACAATTACTTTTTAAACCCTCCTGTGTCTGTGTTTTGGTTTCGTCCTATTGACTTACTGGGTGACATCTTTATGTAGTTCTAATCTGTGCAAAAGTACTGTAAAATGCATTATAATCTGGCAGTATAATTTAATTTGACACTTTTCTTGAACAATGTGCGTTATAAAAAGGTGATTATTTAACTAGAGTTTAATCAGCTGAGCGATGCATAAATAGTGGCCTTTTTATTTTGCACATTGCTGAAGAAGTGTGAAATTAAACCACACTGCCTGATAATGTTTTTGCACAGATCTACAGTATAGTATCTGTCCAGTCATATGGTCCATCACATTAGATATTCTCTAGTATCTGTCCAGTCATATGGTCCATCACATTAGATGTTCTATAGTATCTGTCCAGTCATATGGTCCATCACATTAGATATTCTCTAGTATCTGTCCAGTCATATGGTCCATCACATTAGATGTTCTATAGTATCTGTCCAGTCATATGGTCCATCACATTAGATGTTCTCTAGTATCTGTCCAGTCATATGGTCCATCACATTAGATGTTCTATAGCATCTGTCCAGTCATATGGTCCATCACATTAGATGTTCTCTAGTATCTGTCCAGTCATATGGTCCATCACATTAGATGTTCTATAGTATCTGTCCAGTCATATGGTCCATCACATTAGATGTTCTATAGTATCTGTCCAGTCATATGGTCCATCACATTAGATTTTCTCTAGTATCTGTCCAGTCATATGGTCCATCACATTAGATGTTCTCTAGTTTCTATTTTACCTGTCAAAGCAACAAAATAACTAAGTCTTTCAATGATGGTAAAAATTAGGAGACATTTTGGGACTAAGTGGGTTGGAATCTTCCTAGAAGTGACACATGGTTGACGGAGGGATATGTCAAAATGCTGAATTTTAGCACTTTAGCAAGCCGTTATTTATATTTTTAAAAATCGGATTTATTGCATTCGCCATGGCTATGTTTACACAACCACCTGAAGAACCCAATTATGCTATTTCCCCCATATCCAATCTTTATTTCTGACTGTCAACACTCAGTTTTACATGTGACCCATATCAGATTTGCGCATTCATGATGTAGCCTCTGAAGTAGCACTCAGATGCAATGCTCATTTCCTGTCACTGTTCCTTAACATTTTGGGGGTGGTTGTCATGGTAATGGCAGGTCATGTGCAAACATGTGCAAAAGGTGATTTGTGCTTCCAGACTGAGGTCACATGTGGAGCCGAATTGTATCAGGCTTGAGATCCAAATAATTGGTGAAAGGGGGGGGAATCAGCTAACTTCCTACATTTCAACATATTTTGCCATGGTGCAGAAAGAAAAGTTAGCAATTTTATAATGCTATTCTATACATTTTGTCGTGAGACTAAAAGCAAATGTTGCAGTTTTAAAGCTAATTTCCTACAATTCTACACTTTTGCTATCACATGCATTCTGGGGGCCCCCAACCTCCAAGTCTGTCCGTCCCTGCTTGTGTGTGTGACTGTGTGGCTGTGTGTGTGTCAGATATGGACATTGTTGGTTATTTTGTGCCCCAGTGCAATTTCAGGAAGGATGAACGACAACCAGGCAAGGTTCACAATGAACAATACTTTATTTGGAAAATGGAAGGCAGCACTAACTCTGACTCATTTCAGATTGACAAATGATATCTACCCTTTATGAGGCATTAGTCTCCAAGACAAATACAATTCAGCCTTTTTTCTTACTTTAGGTAAAACACTGGGGCGTGCAGAACTGGGGAACTTAATTGACTAAGGCCAGTAAATATGGCGACGTCCCAAATGCCACCCTATTCCCTACATAGTGCACTACTTTTAACCAGGGCCCATAGTGCACTATGGAGGGAATAGGGTGCCATTTGGAGCACCGCCTTTGTACATGCCCTTTATGTCAGTAATGAAATGTAGATAAGATATTGATGTTTGTTTTATATGTAAAATAGCAGCAGGTTTAGGAATGTCGCCAGTGGTTCTAGGATTTAGCTCAGAGGGCTACCACAGTATTGTGGTGCGCAGGAGACCTAGGTTTGAACCTAGCTGGTTTCATTAGGAAGCAGGTAACATGGAAGGATACTTATTTCTAAATGTGGAATGGAGACATTGGCTTTGCAGCCTTTTGATATACCATTCAGTGTTCAATACAAAATAACAGTTAATTCAACTAGATCTTATATTCAAAAGCTATGTTTTATGTTGTGGTCCAGCCTTGAAGTGGAAATGTAGGCCTGAATATTTGACTGGGGAAAAGTAACACTAAACAAATGATGTTTAGAATGAGCGGTGTGCTACTGTAAAATAGAAAAGGACTTTCATGGCACTGACTACAATCGAACAGATTCATTCTCTACTAAAGGCATTCTATGACAAAACTGTTTAATTGTTTATAATGCATACAACATTCACTTTAGTTGAATACTCATGCCAGTCTTAAACTGGAATGATATAGTGTCAGATTTCTCTCCCTTCCACAGTGATAAACAAGTTCCTGAGAGAAATTAAGGTATACTTGACATTGCTTTAATTAATGTCTTAGTTAAAATGAATCAATGCATTAATCGATTAGGCTACATTTCATTGTCTGTAATACAGGTATTATTGTGCAGCTAGGATGAACATACACTACATACAATACAAAACAGATACACTGTAAAGTCATTCCAATAATAAACAGACCTCATTCACATGATCACATGATTCTCCTACTGGTTAAGATACTGGCTATCAGCTAATACAGCACAGATATAGAGTGCATTGTACAATTAATGAATAGTCATGATTATAAATTACAGATTACATAATAGAAATAACTACCAGATTACCTTTTTTAATGCTCAGGTTGCCAAACCAGCATATACAATTTATGAATTCAGATCTGTACTAATAATGCGCAGATATTTTTATTGTCAACAGTCTACCCAAACTGATCATTTACAGTCCTTTGTTGAAGGGAAGGGAAGATTGACCGACAATAACTAAATATTTTGCACATTTTGTGTATGCCCTCATTAGGTGCTCTGGCCGTCATATTTTCATTGTGAATTGAGCTGAATTGACAAAGTTGCATCAGTGTCCAAAAAACATATTAGGTCTCAGAATCTGAAGAAAGGTTAGTTTCCTCTGACACTTTTTCATCAACGTTGGCAAGTTTCGACTGGGAGGCAATGCATCTCCACCTCCTTTTGACGCAAATGAAAATGCCCAACAGAATAACAATCAGCAGCATCACCAGTAGAGCTGAGAGGGTGGATAGGTGTACTCTCTCTGCCCCAGACTCCCAACTGACATCCAGCTTGTTGTCCAGACTGAGGTGAGAGGCAGTACAGGTGTAGTTGTGTCTCTTCTTTAGCTCCTCAGTACTGACCTCCAGACTCTTCCTCAGCTGGTAGGTCCCATCTCCACTAGGCAGCACCTCCCCCCCTGCCAGCTCCTGTTCTGCCACTGGCTGGCCGTCTCTCAGCAGGGTCAGGTTGATGTGGCGGGGGTAGAAACCAAACGCCAGGCAGCTCACCTGGAGCCCTCCAGAAACCTCTTTCTTTATCAACCTGAGTCTGGGAGGCACTTTACGCATCACAACATTCTTCTCTCTCTTCAGGAATCTCTTCAGTGATCTGATGCAAATGGGAAGCCAAGCATTCTCCCAAAGTGTTCTTTCATATGCTAGCATCATCCCATCCCATCCTAGTAGTAGTTTCCCAGCATCATATGCAAAATGTGTCATGTTATAATACACCGCATAATCTGCAAAAATGCCATTGAAAGTGTCCTTAAACATGACAAAGGCCGGTTCACCATTGTCCAACATCTCACAGCCAGACAATTTTTGCTGAACTTGAACACATTCCGTGAGATTAAAGTGGTGCTTTAGTTTAAATAATCTGTTTTTCATGGCCTGGTATATATCTCCAAATACATGAGCGCCGTCCTGAGCTTCATCATCCTCGATTTTGTCTGTGATATGTTGTCCCCTGTAGATAAAGTGATTCATATTGGAGTCATAGTAAGCCACTTGAACATCATCCAACATCACCACAACCGTAAACTCAGGGAAAGGCGTCTCTCCGATGATGTGTGTTGCAAGTACCCACAGAGAATGTGATCCTGAACCTGGGAGAGGAGTGATATTATAAACAATTATGGACATTTGATAAGATAAAATGTTAACATAGATTAGTCATCGATTAGTACATCGATTATGTTGCAAAAAGTGGAACGGAACGAAACGGGAAAGACCTTCAAGAATTTGTCCAATAAAAACTCTCGTTTTGCTCTGTTAGCTTCCGTTTGGTTCTTAAACGGTACACGGTTTCCGTATTGAATACACTCCTGGTCGCAAAAACAATGATTGATAGGCAGTTTAAACTCATTAAATTAAACCATTTTGGTTAAAATATATATATATATAGATCTGAATCAGAGAGGTGCGGTTGGCTGTTCACAAATCGGAATACAGAAGATACATTTCAGTTGAATGCATTCAGTTGTGCAATTGACTAGATATGTCCTTTCCCTTCACAATCCGTAAAGCGCAAATAAATTAGAGAGCAGCAGTGTGATTCACATCATCAATGCGCCATGTAGCCTAGATATCAATAATAAGTGATATCAGTATAGCCCGTAGGCTACTCCCCAACCCTGTACACAGTTATGGACATTTTACATTTTATGACATAATAAATCATTAAATGAGTTAGAGAGAAAGTTAAGTCCATCTTACCTGCGTTAACAATGGTGTAAAATGAATGAAGAAATAAAAAGACAGACAGTTTGTCCATGATTTAGAAAGTGTAGCGTCAAGTAGCTGGTTTCTAAACTCTCAAGTGAGTCTAACAGACTTCCCCTTTCAAATAGCTTTGAAACAAAATATACTACGCAGTTGGCTACGTAGCTTTTTGCGCGACCTGATCAAATTCACGTAGCTAGAAATATGAGTTATAGATATTTAATTCTCGTTGAAAGCAAGTCTGAACAGCGGTATATCTGTTCTATGTCTGCTATTTCTATGCTTCCTGTTATTAAAGCGCGACTGCACCTGAAAAGTTACTTCTCTTTTAGAAAATGGCCTGTGTGGCATCGATATGAGTCAGAAACATTTATTCTAGTGTCAGAATTGACTACAAAGTGTAAATAGGATAAATTTGGTCATAAAGTCAGTCTCGCCCAAAACGGAGATTTGCGAGATGATAGGAAAAAAGTGTATGTCACGGGAATTACTAAAGCCAATGATAATGGTTACATCCCAAATGGCACCCTATTTTCTATATAGTACACTACTTTTGACCAGGGCCCATAGTGCACTATGTAGGGAATAGGGTGCCATTTGGAACGTATCCTCTGAGCACCTGCCCTTTACGTCATTAATAAAATGTAGGTTAGATATAGATGTTTATAGCTTTTACATTAAAAAATGCACAAAGCAGGTTTAGGGAATCTAATATGGCCAGTGGTCCTAGGCTTTAGCTCAAAGGGCTAACCTAGTTGGTTTCATTAGGAAGCAGGTAATATGGAAGAATACTTATTTCAACATGTGGAATGGAGACATTGGCTTTGCAGCCTTTTGAAATACCATTCAGTGTTCATCATAAAATAACAGTTTTACGAAATCTTATATTCAAAATCATATGTTTTAGGTTGTGTTCCGGCCTTGAAGTGGAAATGTAAGCCTGAATATTTGACTGGGGAAAAGTAACACAACAAATAAAGTTTAGAATGAGCGGTGTGCTACTGTGAAATAAAAAATGACTTTTCATGGCACTGACTACAATCGAACAGATTCATTCCCCAATAAAGGCTTTCTATTTACATTTACATTTTAGTCACTTAGCACACACTCCCATCCAGAGCGACTTACAGTAGTGAGTGAATACATGTTCATACTATGATAAAAACCGTTTCATTGTTTTATAATGCATACAACATTCACCTTAGTTTAATACTCATGACAGTCTTAAAATGGAGTGAAATTGTGTCAGATTTTCTCCCTTCCACAGTGATAAACAAGTTCCTGAGAGAAGTTACCGTATACTTGACATTGCTTTAATTACATGAATGAATGTTGTAGTTAACATGAATCAATACATGAATCAATTAGGTTACATTTTATTGTCTGTAATAAAGGTATTATTGTGCAGCTAGGGTGAACATACACTACATACAATACAAAGCATAGAGACAATGTAAAGCCATTCCAATAATAAACAGAACTCATAAACATTATCAATGTTCCCTCTAAACCTAGCCCAGAGAATGCCGCGCAGCTCCCCCGGGACTGCTGCGCAGAAATATCAGCCCACAGAGAGAAGCACAAGATTGAATTTCACTCAACTTTCTAGACCAGTGGTCACCAACCAGTCAAGTAAGATCTACTGCTCGATCTCCAAGGCATTCCTAGTCGATCGCCAAACATTTCTGTAATATACCCAACGATATAGTCTTGTGTTCCTATGTTTTGTATTAGTCTCGGGCTGTTAACGGTAGGTGCACCTGATTCAGCTGCCCTGCGCGCCGGGTAGCCGAACTGATGCCATTTTGAACTATTGTAAGGGATCGGGGGTTGGCAGGGTCTAGACAGAGTCTGACACTTCCCCGATCTACAGAGAGGGGGAGTCATCAGACTCGATCTGGTTCACCTGAGTTCTGAGCACACCTGTCAGTAATTAGTGTAGGATTTAAGGTGTGCTCAGAAGCTCAGTCGGCGCGAGGTATTGTTCCATTGTGACTTGCTAAGCGTTTTGTTCCGAGAGAGAGAGATATTGTTGTTTTTGATTACCCGTGTATCCGACCTGTGCCTTGTTGTTTGACTCCCCGAATTGCTTAATCCTCTGCTTGTCTACCCCAGTGATTACCGTCCTCTGATCCTGTGCCTGTGCCCTCGACTACGACTAAGCCCGCTCCATTGGTACCTCTGCCTGTCTATGCCTGGCCCGATTTTGACCACAGCCCGCCCGACCACGATTAAGCTATTCCCTTGTCTGTACTCTAATAAAGCATCGCTATTCTGCGATTGGATCTTACCACTCTGTCCGAGTATTCATTACAGAATACCAAGCCAGGGGTGCGCATCGTCAGCCCGGTCCGGCCCGTTCCTGCTCCACGCACCAAGCCAGGGGTGCACATCGTCAGCCCGGTACGGCCCGTTCCGGCTCCACGCACCAAGCCAGGGGTGCACATCGTCAGCCCGGTCCGGCCCGTAGCTGCTCCACGCACCAAGCCAGGGGTGCGCATCGTCAGCCCGGTCCGGCTCGTCCCTGCTCCACGCACCAGGCCAGGGGTGTGCGTCGTCAGTCTGGCACAACCCGTGCCTGGGTCACCGGTGCCTGGTCAGGTACCGGTCAGCTGCTCCACACCGGAGCTGAAGCAATCCGCTTCTACGATGTCCAGTCCAGCTCCGGTCAGCGGGGCCAGACCGGACCAGGGGCGCCACGGGGGGACGGAACCGCCTCCGAGGAGGAATGCCCACCCAGCCCTCCCCTGGGTTGTTGATGTTTAGGCGCGGTCGCAGTCCGCGCCTTTAGGGGGGGGTACTGTCACACCCTGGCTCTGGGGACTCTATATGTTGAGCCAGGGTGTGTATATTCTATGTATTGTATTTCTGTGTTGGCTGAGTGGTTCCCAATCAGAGGCAACGAGTGTCAGCTGTTGCTGGTTGTCTCTGATTGGGAGCCATATTTATAGAGGCTGTTTTCCCACAATAGTTGTGGGGATCTTGTTCCAGTTGGTTTGTTCCTTTTGGTCTGTACCGTAGGACTGCACGTATCGTTTGTTGTTTTGTTCGAGTGTTTACTCTCTTTAAATAAATATGTTTGCCTGCAACCCTGCGCCTTGGTCCACTCACTCTAACGATCGTGACACCGATTGTCTCTAACTAGCCCCATTGGTATATACAAAGTCAACCCAAATTGAATTGTGTGCTGCCAGCAGTTGGCAGGATTGAAACAAACCTAACCTTCATTTATAATGTGATGCAGTCACGACCACAAGTCTAACAAAACTCAGTTTTGGTAGAGACTGACTTTATGACCAAAATTATCCTATTTAAACTTTGTAGTCAATTTTGACAGTAGAATAAATGTTTCTGACTTATATCGATGCCACATAGGCCATTTTCTAAATTAGAAGTTTTTTAGGGGCAGTTGCTCTTTAAAGTTACTGTATACTGACACAACCAGGGCAACTCAACTGTAAAGAACATTTCAAGTGTCCACATAACAGCACAACATAACTCCAAACATGACAGATAAGAATCTACATAGCCCATAGGCTATATGAGAATAAAGAGACATGAGACAAACAAATTGACCTGTAGAATGGATGAAGTTATAAGACCTCGTCAGTTCTACCAGCTAATGTGAGATTTATAGATTACATAACAATTGAAGACACATAATTTAAGGGCCTCTGTATTTTCAATGTTTTGTTCACCTACAATCTAACCACAAAGCTGGCCATCTTTTCCCCTCTCTTTCTGGCTGCCCTCCCCCTTCCCTTCTAAGTTCAAGTTTGTTTATTTGTCATATACACATGATATACATGGAGTACACAGTGCAATGAAATGCTTACTTGCAGGTTAACCTTTCGACAATGCAACAACAATAGAAAAAGTAAGTAGCTAAATGAATAAAAATAGTCATCAAAATAAAAGCATAATGAAATAATTTCACCCTTTAAAGCTGCAATATGTGACTTTTTGGGCGACCAGACCAAATTCAGAACATACAAAAAACATGGATAGCATACGATCATAGATACAACTTGGCTACATACAGTCGTGGTCAAAAGTTTTGAGAATGACACAAGTATTGGTCTTCACAAAGTTCGCTGCTTCAGTGTTATGATATATTTTTGTCAGATGTTACTATGGTATACTGAAGTATAATTACAAGCATTCCATGAGTGTCAAAGGCTTTTATTGACAATTACATTAAGTTTATGCAACAAGTCAATATTTGCAGTGTTGACCCTTCTTTTTCAAGACCTCTGCAATCCGCCCTGGCATGCTGTCAATTAACTTCTGGGCCACATCCTGACTGATGGCAGCCCATTCTTGCATAATCAATGCTTGGAGTTTGTCAGAATTTGTGGGTTTTTGTTTGTCCACCCGCCTCTTGAGGATCGACCACAAGTTCTCAATGGGATTAAGGTCTGGGGAGTTTCCTGGCCATGGACCCAAAATGTTGATGTTTTGTTCCCCGAGCCACTTAGTTATCACTTTTGCCTTATTGCAAGGTGCTCCATCATGCTGGAAAAGGCATTGGTCGTCACCAAACTGTTCTTGGATGGTTGGGAGAAGTTGCTCTCGGAGGATGTGTTGGTACCATTCTTTATTCATGGCTGTGTTCTTAGGCAAAAATGTGAGTGAGCCCACTCCCTTGGCTGAGAAGCAACCCCACACATGAATGGTCTCAGGATGCTTTACTGTTGGCATGACACAGGACTGATGGTAGCGCTCACCTTGTCTTCTCCGGACAAGCTTTTTTCCGGATGCCCCAAACAATCGGAAAGGGGATTCATCAGAGAAAATTACTTTACCCCAGTCCTCAGCAGTCCAATCCCTGTACCTTTTGCAGAATATCAGTCTGTCCCGGATGTTTTTCCTGGAGAGAAGTGGCTTCTTTGCTGCCCTTCTTGACACCAGGCCATCCTCCAAAAGTCTTCGCTGTCACGCCCTGGCTCTGGGGACACTGTTATGTTGAGCCAGGGTGTGTAATTCTATGTTTGTATTTCTATGTTGGCCTGAGTGACTCCCAATCAGAGGCAACGAGTGTCAGCTGGTTGTCTCTGATTGGGAGCCATATTTAACTGTCTGTCTTTCACTTTGTGTTTGTGGTTTCTTGTTCCGTGTTGGTTGGTGTATGTAACCAGGGACGTCACGGTTTCGTTTTGTTGTTTTGATCGTGTGATCATTTATTAAATAAAGAAGATGTTTGCCTTCAACGCTGCGCCTTGGTCCTCCTCCGTAGACGAGCGTGACAGAAGAAACCACCAAGATGTGACCAAGCAGCGTGTCCAGGAGCCATCGCCAGGGAGATCTCTAACAGATCTCCTTCGCCTCCTCGACTGGGTCAAGCCGGATGAGGAGGAGAGGGGCTTGACATTGTGGCAGAAGGGCGAACGGCTGGCGAGGGACATGGAGACCTTGGCCACGGGTAGGAGTGAAGCCCATAATTTTTTTAGGGGGAGGCTAACGCCGTGGACGACGGGCCAGCAGGTGACCGCGGCAGAGCGGCCCAGCGGATTGGCAGAGGAGGCCGCCGGGTTACGGGGGCCACTGGTCAAAGAGGGGGTGGAAGATGTAGAGGCACGACGAGAGGTACTGGCGTGTGTTGCCAGTCCGGTCCGGCCTGTTCCTGATCCCCACGTAGGGCCAGTGGTGTGTGTTCCCAGTACGGTCCGGCCTGTTCCTGCCACTCGCACCAAGTCTACGGTGCGCATCGCCAGCTCGGCCCGGCCCATTCCTGCTCCCCTCACCAAGTCAGTGGTGCGTTTCGTCAGCCCTGTCCGGCCCGTTCCTGCTCTCCGCACCAAGTCTGTGGTGCGCGTCGCCAGCCCAGTCCGGCCCATTCCTGCTCCCCGCACCAAGTCTGTGGTGCGTTTCGTCAGCCCTGTCCGGCCCGTTCCTGCTCTCCGCACCAAGTCTGTGGTGCGCGTCGCCAGCCCAGTCCGGCCCATTCCTGCTCCCCGCACCAAGTCTGTGGTGCGTTTCGTCAGCCCTGTCCGGCCCGTTCCTGCTCCCCGCACCAAGTCAGTGGTGCGCGTCGTCAGCCCGGCACGGCCCGTTCCTGCTCCCCACACCAAGTCAGTGGTGAGCTTCGTCAGCCCGGTCCGGCCCGCTCCTGCTCCCCACACCAAGCCAGTGGTGTGCGTCGTCAGTCCGGCACGGCCCGTGTCTGTTCCACCGGTGGCGGGTCCGGCACCGGTCAGGTGCTGCGTCACGCCGGAGCTAGAGCAATCCACTCCACCAGTGTTCAGTTCAGCTCTGGTCAGCAGGGCCAGATCGGACCAGGGGTACTTTGGGGGGTTAGAGAAGGAGTGGGGATCATGCCCGGAGCCGGATCCGCCGCCTAGGCGGAGTGCCCACCCGGTCCCTCCCCTGTGGTATTTAGTTGGCGCGGTCGGAGTCCGCGCCTTTAGGGGGGGGTACTGTCACGCCCTGGCTCTGGGGACACTGTTATGTTGAGCCAGGGTGTGTAATTCTATGTTTGTATTTCTATGTTGGCCTGAGTGACTCCCAATCAGAGGCAACGAGTGTCAGCTGGTTGTCTCTGATTGGGAGCCATATTTAACTGTCTGTCTTTCACTTTGTGTTTGTGGTTTCTTGTTCCGTGTTGGTTGGTGTATGTAACCAGGGACGTCACGGTTTCGTTTTGTTGTTTTGATCGTGTGATCATTTATTAAATAAAGAAGATGTTTGCCTTCAACGCTGCGCCTTGGTTCTCCTCCGTAGACGAGCGTGACATTCGCCTCACTGTGCGTGCAGATGCACTCACACCTGCCTGCTGCCATTCCTGAGCAAGCTCTGCACTGGTGGTGCCCCAATTCCGCAGCTGAATCAACTTTAGGAGATGGTCCTGGCGCTTGCTGGACTTTCCTGGGCGCCCTGACGCCTTCTTCACAACAATTGAACCTCTCTCCTTGAAGTTCTTGATGATCCGATAAATGGTTGATTTAGGTGCAATCTTACTAGCAGCAATATCCTTGCCTGTGAAGCCTTTTTTGTGCAAAGCAATGATGACAGCATGTGTTTCCTTGCAGGTAACCATGGTTAACAGAGGAAGAACAATGATTTCAAGCACCACCCTCCTTTTAAAGCTTCCAGTCTGTTATTCTAACTCAATCAGCATGACAGAGTGATCTCCAGCCCTGTCCACGTCAACACTCTCACCTGTGTTAACGAGAGAATCACTGACATGAAATGCAGTGGAAATGTTTTTGGGGGATTAAGTTCATTTTCATGGCAAAGAGGGACTTTGCAATTAATTGCAATTAATCTGATCACTCTTCATGACATTCTGGAGTATATGCAAATTGCCAACATCAAAACTGATCTTTAAATTAAAGATCCAGGCAGCCTCTCGTTTTAACAATAAGTTGTCGAGGTCACCCCCTCTCCTAGGGAGGGTGACATGTTCGATGCCGATATAAAGTAGGGACGAAATCGAGTGGTTCGCTTCCAAAAAGTGGGCAGCGACTGGGTATGTCGAGTTTTTGCACCTAATGGTGCTACGATGCTCCGAGATTCATACTTTTAATTCGCGCTTTGTTTTACCCACATAATGTTTACCACAAGGACAAGTTATAAGATAAATAACTGCCTTAGTGGAGCACGTAATAACACCTTTGATTGGGATCTGTTTCCCTGTTTGGGGGTGTTTGAAGGATCTACATTTGTAAGTGCCATTGCATTGAGCGCAGCCGTTACACTTGTAGTTTCCATCCGGTAGAGGCGCAAATAGATGTTGTGCAGGGATATTTATGGGTGGTAAATCCGAGTTTACCAATTGATCTCTGAGGTTTCTGCCCCGCGAGAATACAACCAAGGGAGGGTCCGAAAACACATTACCAATACTGTCATCGGATCTTAGAATGCGCCAATGTGTGTGAACGATTCCCTTAATTTGTTCAGAGCACTTTGAATAGCGTGTAGTTAGAACGCAAGAAAGCTTATTTTTGCGAGACTGTCCCTGAAAGAGGTCAAGTCTCGATTTGTTTTGAATTTTCTCAATGGCAGTATTAATCTGACCATTTTTGTACCCCCTCTTTTTCCTACCTTTAGGATTTTGAATGGGAAAACACTGGAGTGTGCAGATATGGGGAACTTAATTGACTGAAGCCAGTGATTATAGCTGCATCCCAAATGGCACCCTTTATCTATGTAGGGCACTACTTTTGACCAGGGCTCGTAGTGCACTATGTAGGGATAGGGTGCCATTTGGAGCATAGGCTTTGTACAACTGCCCTTTATGTCAGTAATGAAATGTAAATAAGATATTGATGTTTGTTTTATATTTAAAATAGCAGCAAGACAGCAGGTTTAGGAATATCGCCAGTGGTTCTAGGATTTAGCTCAAAGGGCTAACACAGTATCGTGGTGCGCAGGAGACCTAGGTTTGAACCTAGCTGGTTTCATTAGGAAGCAGGTAACATGGAAGGATACTTATTTCTAAATGTGGAATGGAGACATTGGCTTTGCAGCCTTTTGATATACCATTCACTGTTCAATACAAAATAACAGTTAATTAAACTAGATCTTATATTCAAAAGCTATGTTTTATGTTGTGGTCCAGCCTTGAAGTGGAAATGTAGGCCTGAATATTTGACTGGGGAAAAGTAACACTAAACAAATAATGTTTAGAACAAGCGGTGTGCTACTGTAAAATAGAAAAGGACATTCATGGCACTGACTACAATCGAACAGATTCATTCTCTACTAAAGGCATTCTATGATAAAACTGTTTAATTGTTTATAATGCATACAACATTCATTTTAGTTGAATACTCATGCCAGTCTTAAACTGGAGTGAAATAGAGTGTCCGATTTCTCTCCCTTCCACAGTGATAAACAAGTTCCTGAGAGAAATTAAGGTATACTTGACATTGCTTTAATGAATGTCCTAATTAAAATGAATAAATGCATTGATCGAATAGGCTACATTTTATTGTCCGTAATAAAGGGTATTATTGTGCAGGTAGGATGAACATACATTACATACAATACAAAACAGAGACACTGTAAAGTAATTTCAATAATAAACAGACCTCATACACATGATCACATGATTCTCCTACTGGTTAAGATACTGGCTATCAGCTAATACAGCACATATATAGAGTGCATTGTACAATGAATGAATAGTCATGATTAGAAATTACATTACAGAAATAACTACCAGATTACCTTTTTTAATGCTCAGGTTGCCAAACCAGCCTATAAAATATATGAATTCAGATCTGTACTAATAATGCGCAGATATTTGTTATTGTCAACAGTCTCCCCAAACTGATCATTTACAGTCCTTTGTTGAGGGGAAGGGAAGATTGACCAACAATAACAGAATCTTTTGCACATTTTGTGTCTGCCCTCATAGGTGCTCTGGCAGTTATATTTTCATTGTGAATTGAGCTGAATTGACAAAGCTGCATCAGTGTCCCAAAAACATATTAGGTCTCAGAATCTGAAGAAATGTTAATTTCCTCTGGCACGTTTGCATCAAAGTTGGCAAGTTTAGACATGGAGGCAGTGCATCTCCACCTCCTTTTGACACAACTGAAAATGCCCAATAGAGTAACAATCAGCAGCATCACCAGTAGAGCTGAGAGGATGGATAGGTCTACTCTCTCTGCCCCAGACTCCCAACTGACATCCAGCTTGTTGTCCAGACTGAGGTGAGAGGCAGTACAGGTGTAGTTGTGTCTCTTCTTTAGCTCCTCAGTACTGACCTCCAGACTCTTCCTCAGCTGGTAGGTCCCATCTCCACTAGGCAGCACCTCCCCCCCTGCCAGCTCCTGTTCTGCCACTGGCTGGCCGTCTCTCAGCAGGGTCAGGTTGATGTGGCGGGGGTAGAAACCAAACGCCAGGCAGCTCACCTGGAGTCCTCCAGAAACCCCTTTCTTTATCAACCTGAGTCTGGGAGGCACTTTACGCATCACAAAGTGTTTGTCTCTTTTCAGGAATCTCTTAAGTGATTTGATGCAAATGGGAAAGTAAACATTCTCCCAAAGTGTACTTTTGTATACGTGTATCATCCCATCCCATCCTGGTAGTAGTTTATCAGCATTATATGTTGAATGTGTTATGTTGTAATATACCCCATAATCTTCATAAATGCCATTGAAAATGTTCTTAAATATGGCCACGGCCGGTTCACCATTGTCAAACATCTCACAGCCAGTCCATCTTTGCTGAACTTGAACACCTTCCGTGAGATTAAAGTGGTGATTTAGTTTGAGTTTGAGTTTATTTATTTTTTACAGAGACAGTGCACATTAATCAACGTTTCAGTAAAAGTGCCGGTTTTAGCCAGCCGGCTAATTTTCAACCGCAGTCCCTGGGCAGGTTATTAAAAACAATTACAATATAGACAATAACAACACATAGAACAAGACATAGCATACAGACATAGCAACATAGGACAAGCAAGACGTAGCGTACAGACAGAGCAACATATAACAAAAAGCAGCAAAACAAAATTCATAAAAGCAACAAAGTGTTTCCACACCTCACAAGTTACAGACAACAGACATGGAAAGCGGCAACACACAGCTAGGGACCATGTTCACAAATCTGATTGACCTTTAGCCATGTCTTCAAGCATTTTGTGAAAGTGTGATATGTGATGCAGTTGTGTGTGTCTGATGGCAGTGTATTCCAGACATGGGAAGCTCTCACAGAAAAAGCAGATTTACTAAAGGTGCTTTTCCTTAGGGGAACTACACAGTCACCTCTCATGGCAGACCTTGTGGATCTGCTGCCATATGTTTGGGTTTTCTGTTTAACAAAAATACTGAGTGGAGGGGGAGCCAAGCCATTTAGGATCTTGAATACAAGACATGCATCGGTGTATTGCACAAGATTTTCCCAACTCAGGAGCTCATGCTTTCTGAGGATGTGACAGTGATGATGGCTATTGGGCTTCCTATCAAGCACTTTGAGAGCCTGTTTGTAGACAGACTGAATAGGTCTTACTGTTGTACAGCAAGCTTGGGCCCAACTAGTCAAGCAGTATGTTAAGTGGGGGAGTATCATAGATTTGAAGTACAGTTTTGCTACCTCTGTAGTCAAACAATTTCGTATAAATCGGAAATTAGCTAGGTTGAATTTGGTTATTTGAATTACCTTTTTCACATGCTTTTTAAAAGAGAGGTTGGAATCAAGTATGATGCCAAGGTACTTAAAATCAGATACCCCCTGGAGCTTCTCCCCTGACACATAGACTTCTGGCTCAGTAGCATCTGTTGCCCTCTTTGTGAAGAACATGCAAACAGTTTTTTTCACATTGAGATGCAAACACGAGTCACTGAGCCATTTTGTAACCTGGACCATTACAGTAGTGAGTTCTTGTGCAGCTTGTTGTTTGCTCTTTGCATGCACATATATCACTGTATCATCTGCATACATTTGAACTTCAGACCCAGTACAGACAGAAGGCAGATCATTAATGTACAGGCTGAACAGGAGGGGCCCCAGTATTGACCCTTGGGGCACACCCACATCATAGCTAAGAGTGGGCGACAGCTCATTGCTCACTCTGACACACTGAGTTCTGCCTTCAAGGTATGATTTCATCCATCTCAAGGCATCGGGGGAAAAGTTGAACTTGGACAATTTTGTGATGAGAATCTCATGGTTAACAGTATCAAAAGCCTTCCTTAGGTCCAGAAACACAGCCCCAACAACGCCCCCTTTGTCCATCTTGGACTTCACATTTTCCAGAAAAAAGCAGTTGGCCATTTCTGTGGAGTGTTTCGCTCTGAAGCCAAACTGCATGGAATGTAATGTGAAGGGGCTGTTGTTGAGGTGGGCAATCAGTTGTTCTGCTACACACTTTTCAACAACCTTTGACACCACAGGTAGTATACTAATGGGCCTGTAGTTACTCACGTCAGCAGGGTCGCCAGATTTAAAGATGGCCGTTATTATGGCCGACTTCCATACCCTTGGAAACACCCCGAGACCAATAGATGTGTTGGTGACCTTAGTAATGGGGCCAATGAGTGACTCTTTGTAGTTTTTAAGAAAGGTAGAGTCCATCCCAAACACATCTTTGGCTTTAGAGTTCTTTAGTGAGCTAATCACCTTGTCTACCTTTGACTCAGAAACCTCCCTTATGATGAAGACAGGTTGAGCATCATTTACTAGCACTGAGCCCAAGAAACCAGTGGAGGGGTTCTGTGTCAGTACCCTGACAGAGTCAATAAAGTAGGAATTGAAGGCTATTGCTATTTCGACTGCATCCTGTGTTAGATTGTTATTCACCATGATTTCTAGTCTTTTTGCAGTGTTACTATGGTCTTTCCCTGTTAACTTTTTTAGATTCTCCCAGATCAGTTTAGAATTTCCATTTGCTTCACCAATTATGTTAATAAAAAAGTTTGCCTTGGCCTGTCTGATTTCTTTCATCACCTTATTTCTCAACATGGTAAACCTACGTCTGTCATGCTCTAATTTGGATCTTAGGGCTATTTTTAGATAATAATCTCGTTCTTTCATCAATTTCCAGATTTCTCCATTTAGCCAAGGAAGAGTGCTCTTTTGGCCAGGTTTGGATTTGATTTTCTTTAGGAAACCGTTTAATGTAGTCTGGATTGTGGATAGAAAAACTTGACTATCAGCTTCCACGTCTGCATAGGACAAGAGATCATTCCAGTTAATTCCCTTAATTGCATTTTCAAAATAGCTTAATTCACTCTTAGGTATTCTTAGTTGATCAGGCTTTCTAACAGTAGAGAGGTTAAACCTGCTCTTAGACAGCTTTCTGGCTATAAGTGTCAGATTATGATCAGATAGCCCAGTAACCATATTGAATGATTTAGTCACTCTCTCTGGTTTATTACTGAACACCAAATCAATCTGTGTTTTAGAGCAACAAGTCACCCTAGTTGGCCCTTTAACTAGCTGTGTAAGGTCAAAGGTATTAGTGATCCGTTTGAGGGTTTTCCTACAACACTTGTCTTCATAATTAATGTTAAAATCTCCCATTAAGATGACCTCTTTCCCAAAATCACATTCCCTAAGCATGTTATTAAACTGATCAAAAAACACACTTTTGGTGGAAGGTGGCCTATACATTCCAATGAGGGTAAAAGACATTTGGGGAGACAGTGTAATGTTCAGGCCAATACATTCTAGTTCATTATCACATGACCACTCAATTTGTTTACATCGGTTATGTTCTTTAATATAAATCATCACACCCCCTCCTCTTCCTTCAGTCCTGTCTCTCCTGAAAACATTGTAGCCAGGCACAATCAAAGCAGCAGATGGAGAGTTTCTATGGAGCCATGTCTCTGAGAGGCAGAGAAAGTCAAGGTTGGAGTCTGTGAGTAGATGTTGAATTTGATCACTTTTTGGAATGACACTACGAATGTTCAAGTGCCCCCCTAGTAGTCCCTTGGGCTTAGCTCGTGGGTCCCAGATGACTCGAGAGTGATTGACACATTGAAAAAAGTTAAATTTTCTGTGTTTTCTGACGGCTGGGTTTAGGCCGTTTTGTTTCGTTTTGATTAGGGGCAGTTCGGTAGCGCAATTAACAATCCCTCCCGCCTGCATTGGATGCTGGAAACTAATTAAAACAGCCCGCACACCAGAAGCAGAGTCAGGGACCGCACACAGCGACCCCGGTATGCCCGAAGAGTCAAAATCCATCCCGGAGCCGGGTGAGCCGAGAGAAACCACAGGACCATAGCACTCACCCACCTCCACAGCGGCGACGATCAGTGGACGAGGCCATCCACCACCCTCCACTCCGGTGCGTATCGCTGGCTCGGTGATGTTGGGCCCAGGATTGAGTTGCACATCCCCGGAGAGCAGGAGGGTAGTGAACAGGTAGTTTAACAGTTTCCGATAAATGTTGGACTTGTGTTTGTTGCGCCTAAGCGGTTCAGTAGAATAAGGAGCGAGGTAGACTTGGCCATTATTCAGAACATTATGGTATGCTGTGTACTGTCCGCTCCCGTGGAACGGTGAACCAATGTGTTTGTGTTTGGTGTTAATATTCTCCGGTAGTAGACTGATTGTGTCATCCCAGCAAGGACGCACTGAGATTATCAGTAGAGCAGCTACATAACTGACAATCATGGCAGAGTACTGGAGATAAAACACATAATTGCGCTTTAACTCTTTGCATGAGTTACTTAGCTGGGGTCGGCGTACACCTGATGGTTTAGATAAAATTACAGCATTCGAATGAGAAGCGGCACCTGCCGCACCACCCTGTCTTCCGTCCGCCATTTTGTCATTTTGTAGTTCAACTGATCTGTGTTTCATCCCCTGGTATATATCTTCAAATATAAAAGCTGCGTCCTGAGCTTCATCATCCTCGGTTTTGTCTTTGAATACAGTCTGTTTATCGTTGGAGTCATAGTAAGCCACTTGAACATCATCCAACATCACCACAACCATAAACTCAGGGAAAGGCGTTTCTCCGGTGATGTATGTTGCAAGTGCCCACAGAGAATGTGATCCTGGACCTGGGAGAGGAGTGATATTATACACAATTATGGACATTTTACATTTTATAACATAAAATGGAAATATAGATTTGCCAAATTGTTTAACCTGAGCATAACCCACTAATTAGCCTAATCTGTTATTTTTAAATTTTGTTGTGATGGAGGACTGAATGGGCTCATTGCTTCGAGTTGAAAAAATAAAAGCCCCACTCGTGGTCTTCTTAAATTAAACTAGTTTATGACCGTATGGAGCACAATACCTCAGGGGAGCTTAGAAGGGAGGAACTCAAACTTTTGATGAAGAAAAGATGAAAAGTTGAAAAGATGAAACTGCTTTTGTGACCTATTGAATTGATAAATGAGAGAGATATATGTTGACTGATTAAAATAAATAAAATAAAATGACGGATTAAAATAAAATACAAATGTTATTGAGCTATCTATATTTATTCCTGAGTTAATTCTTAGAGCGAATGTGACTGGAGTAATATTGAATGGTTGAAGTGACTCAGTGATTGCATAAACTGCTAAAATCTTTTTCTGTTTCTATGCTCTTTTGTCATATGAGAGGCGATAGGACGAGAGGAGAGAGAGAGGAGGGGCTGGCGTGTACGTCACGTGACAGAGGATCGAGTCAAAAGGTTTTGAGGCTGGTTCTGTTTACAAAATTTTCCCCTACAGGATATTTGATGTTATGACAATTTCACAGAGGCTTGGCAAAGACTGATCATTTGAATAAAATTTGCATTTTGGAGTCTCTGTGCATCACTTGGCTTGATTAGGGTTGTGTTGGAAATCAAGTACTGACATTATTCTGTAAAATTAAGATAATTAGGTGATTATAGAGCAAGGGGGTTTATGGGTATTGTAGTGATTGTAGGGTTAGAGGGCTTTGGTTTTAGGATTGCTGTGAAGGTGACTACTTGCATTTACTTTCCGGATGGGTTGTGGTAAGATAGCCACTAATTGATACATTGGTAAGATAGGATATAGAAATAAAAAATTGGTTTTAATTATTCATAATTTTTAATTGGTTTTTTAATTGATTTTTTATTTTAATTAAAAATATTTTTTGATAAAATTTTAAATATAATTTTTTAAATATTCATATTTTGATTGATTGATGTAAAAAAAAATGGGGTTGTTTAGTTTATATTAATAATTAAAGGGGGGAAGCCATAGGCTATATAGTCTAAAATAAAATAATTCACAATAAAGGAATATAAAAGAGTAGTTACAATGGGGAGAAAGGACAGCAAGGCTATGAAAGTCATTACACCGGTTGATATAGTTGAAAATAGTAATCCTTTAGTTAAGGGTATTGCGAGGTTATCTGGCAAATGGAACAAACGTTGGCCTGACATTGAACAACCATGGCCAGTGGAAGGGACTCTTAACCCTGACGTCATCAACATCATGAAGGTGCTTCTGTCAATTTACAAGGCAGATCAAAAGAAGGGGAAAAAAGGGAACGACGTAAAGAAAAGAGACAAAGGGAGCTGGGTGTTCTTAAGCTGTTTGAAGATGAAGGACAAAAACTGATGAAAGATACCAACGATAAGAGAAACAAAGGTATAGAGAAAATGCTAAAGGAAGAGAAGGCGACAGAAAAACTAAGGGCAGAAGTCAGTATACCTTTCTCACATACAGATTCAGCGAAAAGACCCCCACCTTATGAGAAGGAAGTAGAGCTTAGGGATGTTTATCCTCAGCTTCCAGTGATCCTCCAGCAGGGTGATTATTGCATCAGAGATGAAGATGAACGAACAATAGAGAGAGGACAAGCAGAAACGACCATAAAAATGCATCCAAACTCCAAAAGTAAAAAGAAAACGAGATGTCTGGAAACTAAGGGTGGAATGAGGTTAAGTAGGATGAAACTGGATGAGGACGATGATGATCAGAGTGATTCAGAGGAGATCATGGGTGGATATGATCCTGTGATCAAACGGAGGTTGGCCAGAACGGAGAGAAGGGGTGAGGAAGGTTTGAAGAAGAAGGATACAAGATATTCTAGTTCTGATGAAAGCAAAGATGAAGACAGCGATAAAGAGGAGACTAAAGGTGCTGTGTATTCAAAAGGAGTTTATCCTACAAGGACTGGCACAGAAGAAATAGAAGAAGATATAGACCGATGCTTTTCAGGCCTGGATAAAGCGAGGACTTTGGAAGAGGTAAAAGAGCTAGAGGAACAACTCAAGACGCTGAAGATACAGAGGGAGAAACTGCGGGAAAAAGAATCCAAAGAAGTTGAGGGAAAATATGCATTGAGGCCAAGGAAAGAGGCCACGAGTAAAATGATGCCAGTTATCATTCGAGGTCAAAACATAGAATATAAGCCGTTGCAAAATACCGATATGTCAAATATACTTGAGAAGCTGCCTATTCTTCAAGATGGGGCCTGTCCTTGGATTTCGAAATTGGAAGAAATTACGGTGGGAACACAGTCAGACATAGGAGACGTTAAGAGACTTTTGGCTAATCTCATTGGGATTCCAGATATGTAAGAAGTCTTTCAGAGAGCTGGACTCATTAGATATGTAGGGACTGCAGTGAACGATCCTGAATTGTTGGCTGCAAGTAGGAATCGTCTGTGGAGAGCATTGAAGGATACATTTCCAACAAATGTGCATCCTGATAATATTCTGATTGACCCACTAGGACAACAAGAAAATCCGAGAGCCTATGTGTCAAGAGTTCATCAAGTGTGGAGAAATATTACTGGAAATGATCCAGATGTGAGTCAAATTGAGCAGTCAATTTTGAGAGCTAAACTGCAAATGGGACTGCCCTCACCAGTAAGGAGCAAACTGGCAGAGGTGGTTGGACTTGGAAGCATGACAAAAGGCGTCTATACCGATCATATAGCCCATCAAGTGGATCTGTACGGGAAAAAGGAACACAACCAGAAAGAACAGGACGAAGAAACTCTCAGAAAACTCAATCAACTACAACTGGGGGAGAGTAAGAAGGAGAAGAAACAAGCTTTGGTTATGCAGAATCAGTGTGCACCAAATCAACAATCACTGCCACAGCTTCAACCAGAACAGTTCCAACCGCAATTGTACCAGCCACCAATGGCGGTACCAGTTGTTTCATATCCACAGCCAATTTCTGGACAGACACAGAATTGGAGAGGAAGAGGACGAGAAGGCTTCGAAGGAAGATGAAGATTTCAGCCACACTTCCAGCAACTTTCAGAAGAGTGTTATAATTGTGGACAGGTTGGTCACTTTACCTGTGACTGCAAGGCGCCAGGAGGAAACAACAGAGGAAATTTCTGAGGAAGATAAAGGAGCAAGTGAAGATCACCTGTTCTCTAGGTGAACCCTTCAAGGATTCTAGAGTGCCTAGAAGATACGAAGGGGGGTGTCAGCTGATAGCACCGATTTAGAGAAGAAGAGAAAATATCTAACAATTGAAGTAAAAACAAAGGACTAGGAGAGGTGAATAGTGGAAAAGCTTTTATCTGTGTTCAGCCTAAAGAGGTTAAACATCTCACTATGTAAAATTAACTAATTGGGATAGGATTTGAGGGAGTAAAACAGCTAATTACTCTTAAGGAACCAATTGAGCTCTGCTATAAAAAATCAAAGAGAAATTAAAATAGACATACTAATATTAGAACATATACCTATTGCATTGTTGGAAAGAGATGCATTGTGTAAATTGAACTGTACAATAAGATGTACACTAGACGACTGTCTGGTAGAGGATTTTTAAAAAAGTAGGGTTTTTGGGAATCATATTTACTTAAAAAGATAATATCATAGGAAGGATGATAATCTATTGTGTAAAGAAGTCAGAAGCAGGTGGGGACTTCCCAATCACATATTCTAAAAATTTGTGGTAAAGGATTTTGTGAATAAATCAGTGTAAAAAGGTTTTTAAAGGTTAGGAGAAAAGATTAGATTAAAAAAGTTAGGAGAACTAGGGTTGAAGGAACTCTAAGACAGTAAGCTAAGTTTCAATGTTAGTTAGTAGTAAGAGAGAGAGAACAGTGGTGAAGGGCATTTTAGAGTTTAGTGGGAAGATAGATATGGTAGGAGTTTAGATCTGTTAGGAGCAGATGCATTGAGAAAGTATGCGTTGCTGAATGATAAGAGAAGATTGAGGGTGATTGAGTATCTATATTTACAATTCCCAGCAGGAAGATCAAGGTAATTGTAGGTGTATTTTTTATAATCAAAAGTTTGAAAGTGAGGGTTTAGAGTAGGAAGAGAGAGTGAATGTAAGTTACATTTACGTCATTTGACACTAGTGGTGATAGATGGAAGTACAAGCAAAGAGTTCAAAGCTTTGGGGAAACTAGATGAAGTAACAATAAGGACATTAACACGTCAGTATATTAAAACAACAGTGAGAAGCAATTTAACTCTTTCAACATTGATAGTTATTAAAGCCATCAATATATCGCATTTGATTATAAGGGAACCAATAGCTCCAGCACCAATTTTAGGGGGAAAAAGACTGTTATTAGGGTTAGGATGGGGACGTTCCTCCCACATGGAGAGATAATTATGGAGAATAAGTATTGTTATCAGGACCAGAAGTAGAAGCTGTTGCACCTAGTCAAAGGAGGTATAGTTTGTACAACGATATGAAGTGGAAGAGGGTTATGAGTGATTGTTCATTTATTTTGCGTAATGTTACAGAGAAAGATCAGGGAGAATATATGTGTACTTATCTAGTGCAAGCATTAAAATTTGTTCCGGTTAAGAATTATTGGTTAAAAGGCTATGTAATTCGTAAAGTGACGCTTATAATGGAAGATTTGAAATCTGTTGAAGCTTCCACAGTCACCAAAGGAGTTCAGGAGAAGTATATTACAGTAGCCACTCCAACAGTAAATAATACACATAGGATATCGGTAGCTTTCCCACTAGAAGTAGTTAAGGGTGTTAATACATCAACTAAATCAACTACTTTAATGGTAACTTTGGAAAGGATTAATGGTACGACGGCAATAGCAAATGTAGGAAGTATGACACAGACATCAACAACAACTTTTCGGAAATTAAAGCAGGTAGCAAGAGTGACTCAGGGGTTTATGTTACGGATGGAGAGTGCTGTCAATGGTAGTAAGGATAGGGTTAAAATAGGAGAGCAGATAGTGGTAGAGAACAATATAGATTCATCTGAAATAGTGAAGGATACCATCATGGAGGTACAGGATGAGGTCTTTGATTTTAATGACAGACAAGGAGAGGTATCTGATCAGTACCGCTCGTTAGGGAAGAGAGAAACTAAATGCATATGGGTTTGATTCTTCTGTTGTGAAAATTAAAGATGGATGGGCAGGTAGGAATCTTTGGTTCCAGCAGCTAGATCATTCTGTAAGATCAGTGAGGAATCTTGAGGGTCCATGTCTGTTGAGAATTGCAGAACAGATAAAATTATGTCGTTGTCAAAACATTTGTTTAAGCCTAGGTTTAGGTGTTCTTGGTTAAATGAATTACCCTATGTGAATTTGTTAGATGGTAAGGAAAATCAGGTAACAGCGAACCCTGAAGCATTGGAGGTGAAAGCAGTGAGGGCTAAAATTTGTTTTTGTTCTAATAAAACATATGATGGAAAGGGTATGTTCATGGAAATATCAGATTGTGATGATTATATGATGACTTTGGAAAAGCATGAACATAAGGTTAGAGATGACAAATATAATGTAACTTTTTATGTACCAGTTAGTAAGAAGAGCAGGACTTTGATGGTGAAAGATCAGCTTTTGCCTGGCAATGTGACTATTGGGAATTTTAGAGATATTTGGAGGGTTTGTGGTGATAAAGCATATATATTCTTACCCTATGTATGGACAGGATGTTGTTACATGTCAACGTTGAAGCTTCCATATGAGGTTTTTACCATTAAAAGAGGGGTATCACCGGACACAGATAAATCTGAATCTAGGTTTGGAAGTAGGGTGAAAAGGGACATGGCGACATGTCATAGTCTTGAAGCCTATCATTGGAGGATAAGTCTAAGAGAGAAGGGGGGACTTTTTCCATGGTATGGTGTAACATTTTTGGCAGATCATATTGATAATATTAGCTATACTTTGATTCCAGATAGTTATAGATGCATTGAAGAATATAAGGGATGCGTTTGGTAGATCTGAAGGAGCTGGATGGTCAGTGAAGTCTTGGTTGCAAGATCAGTTAGGCCCAGTAGGAGCAGTGATGGATTAGATTTTAATGGCAGGTTTGATAGCACTGTGTGTGATGTTTGTAATTTGTTACTGACCTTTGAGAAAGCTATGATATTGAGATAGGTTGGAGTTGTGATGCCTGGAGACAACGCTCAGATGCCGTTGTTGACTGTTCCTGATCTGGATGAAGAGGGACAAGTGGGACTGGATGGAGTATTGATGATAAATATTCTTTTTGAATATTTGATCATTTTTCAATTTTTTGTTTCAATATTAGGGTGATTTTAGTATGATGTTATGAATCAAAGGGGGGGAAGTGTATGAATGAATCACATTATCCTATTTCATTATTCTATCATTTATATTGATTCATACATCATTTATATATCATTTTAAAATTCTTAGTTGATATTGATGTTTTAATTTGAAAGTGTTTGTTTTGCAAAAGATACTGTTTGGTCTTTTCTTTTCTTCCAGAAGCATTTGGGGGAATATGTAGAGATTGAAATACTCAAACAAGGACAATATGAAAGGAGAATGACTGGAGGAGATGGAACAAGGAAGGGGTGGAAAGGTTCCCATTCCATCATCAACAATGCATTGGAAGAGGAGCCTACGGGGGAGATGAAGTGTAGTGGACTACATTCCAGTGTCTGCAATGAAATATAGACATATTTGCATGGGTAATACATAATGTGTGTCATTTTCTTAGGTATTAATTTTTGTAGATGATATTTGATGTTATTGGATACTTATGGGGAACTTAGATGTTTTTGTTTATTTCGTGAATGCTTAGGGACAGGGAGTCTAGGCAGGGATAGAGGTCCACTATAGGGTCCGATGGGTTGACCAGCCTTAGAGTGGACATTTTTTGGATAGTATTTTGTTTGCAGGGGCTTACATGTGTATTTAATTGCATCATAGTTTCAAATGCATTGATAAAGATTTATGAATTCATCGGGAGTACCTAGGTGGTTGCCTGGGGCAGAGGAACCGTGAGAGAATTTTAGTGTCTTGATTGATGGATGGATATCTGAAAAGATGGCTGCCGGTGTCACGTTCGTCGAGGAGTGAAGGAGACCAAGGCGCAGCGAGTGAAAAGAACATGTTGACTTTATTACTTAAAGCAACCAAAAACAACAAACCAAAGCGACGAATGTGAAGTCCAATAGTGACAATGACTACACAGGAACAAGGAAACAAAAACCCACAAAACCAAGGAGAAACCACACAGTATAAATATGGCTCCCAATCAGAGATAACGAGCCGACAGCTGACACTCGTTACCTCCGATTGGGAGTCATATGACTAATCAAGCACAATAACCAAACATAGAAATCAACAACCTAGACACCCCAACATAGAAATACACCCAAACAAATGAAAATGAACAACCCTGGCTCAAATATCAAAGTCCATGGAGCCAGAGTGTCACAGTACCCCCCCCTAAAGGTGCGAACTCCGGGTGCACCAACATAAGGACTAGGGGAGGGTCTGGGTGGGCGTCTGTCCACGGTGGCGGCTCTGGCCCCGGTCGTGATCCCCACCCCACCACAGTCACAACCTGCTCCAGTAGCCTCCTCCCAATGACCACCCTCCAACTAACCCCACCTGGACTAAGGGGCAACACCGGACTAAGGGGCAGCACCAGACTAAGGGGCAGCACCGGGATAAGGGGCAGCACCGGGATAAGGGGCAGCACCGGGCTAAGGGGCAGCACCGGACTAAGGGGCAGCACCGGGCTAAGGGACAGTACCTGACTAAGGGGCAGCACCGGACTAAGGGGCAGCACCGGGCTAAGGGACAGTACCTGACTAAGGGGCAGCACCGGACTGAGGGGCAGCTCCGGACTGAATGGCGGATCCTGGCTGGCTGGCTGGCGGATCCGGGCTGGACGGCTCTGGCGGATCCTGGCTGGACGGCTCTGGCGGATCCTGGCTGGACGGCTCTGGCGGATCCTGGCTGGACGGCTCATGGCTGGCTGACGGATCTGGCTGCTCATGGCTGGCTGACGGATCTGGCTGCTCATGGCTGGCTGACGGATCTGGCTGTTCATGGCTGGCTGACGGATCTGGCTGCTCATGGCTGGCGGAAGGCTCTGGCTGATCCTGTCTGGCGGACGGCTCTGGCTGATCCTGTCTGGCGGAAGGCTCTGGCTGATCCTGTCTGGCGGAAGGCTCTGGCTGATCCTGTCTGGCGGAAGGCTCTGGCTGATCCTGTCTGGCGGAAGGCTCTGGCTGATCCTGTCTGGCGGAAGGCTCTGGCTGCTCCTGTCTGGCGGAGAGCTCTAGCGGCTCCGGTCTGGCGGACGGCTCTGAAGGCTCATGGCAGACGGGCGGCTTTGCAGGCTCAGTACAGACGGGCAGTTCAGACGGCGTTGGGCAGACGGACAGTTCAGACGGCGTTGGGCAGACGGGCAGTTCAGGCGCCGTTGGGCAGACGGGCAGTTCAGACGGCGTTGGGCAGACGGACAGTTCAGGCCCCGTTGGGCAGACGGCAGACTCTGGCCGTCTGAGGCGCACCGTAGGCCTGGTGCGTGGTGCCGGAACTGGAGGTACCGGGCTGAGGACACGCATCTCAGGGCTAGTGCGGGGAGAAGCAACAGGGCATGCTTGGCCCTGGGGACGCACCGTAGGCCTGATGCGTGGTGCCGGAACTGGAGGTACCGGGCTGAGGACACGCATCTCAGGGCTAGTGCGGGGAGAAGCAACAGGGCATGCTTGGCCCTGGGGACGCACCGTAGGCCTGATGCGTGGTGCCGGAACTGGAGGTACCGGGCTGAGGACACGCATCTCAGGGCTAGTGCGGGAAGCAGCAACAGGGCATGCTTGGCCCTGGGGACGCACATAAGGCCTAGTGCGGAGAGCAGGAACAGGCCGGGCTGGGCTGGCGACGCGCACCGTATCTCTGGTGCGAGAGGCCGGAACAGGCCGGGCCGGGCTGGCGAAGCGCACCGTATCCCTGGTGCGTGGAGTAGGAACAGGCCGGGCTGGGCTGGCGACGCGCACCGTATCCCTGGTGCGAGTGGCCGGAACAGGCCGGGCCGGGCTGGCGAAGCGCACCGTATCCCTGGTGCGTGGAGTAGGAACAGGCCGGGCTGAGCTGGCGACGCGCACCGTATCCCTGGTGCGAGTGGCCGGAACAGGCCGGGCCGGGCTGGCGAAGCGCACCGTATCCCTGGTGCGAGTGGCCGGAACAGGCCGGGCTGGGCTGGCGACGCGCACCGTAGGCTTCGTATGAGGCTCAGGAACAGGCCGGGCTGGGCTGGCGACGCGCACCGTATCCCTGGTGCGAGTGGCCGGAACAGGCCGGGCCGGGCTGGCGAAGCGCACCGTATCCCTGGTGCGTGGAGTAGGAACAGGCCGGGCTGGGCTGGCGACGCGCACCGTATCCCTGGTGCGAGTGGCCGGAACAGGCCGGGCTGGGCTGGCGACGCGCACCGTAGGCTTCGTATGAGGCTCAGGAACAGGCCGGGCTGGGCTGGCGACGCGCACCGTACACTTAGTGCGAGGGGCCGGAACAGGCCGTACCGTACTGGGGACACACACTACTGGCTGTACCTCGGGATTAGGAACGGGCCGGACCGGACTGGTTACACACCCCAGTACCTCTCGCCGTGCCTCTACACCTTCCTTCCCTGCCTTTCCCAGTCGCCCCCTTAACCTGGTAGCCTCCTGAATCCGTCCCTTCTCTGCCTCCGTCAGCCCCCTTAACCTGGTAGCCTTCTGAATCTGCCTTGTGGCAGCCTCCTGCTGCTCAGTCGCCCAAGCCATGTGCCCCCCCCCAAAAACTTTTTGGGGTTGCCTCTCGTCCTTCCGACGATGGCCCTGCCGATGCCGTTGCTCCTCTCGCCGTCGCCTCTCCACCGTCTCGTTCCATGGTCGGCGATCCATACCATCCAGGATCTCCTCCCAAGTCCAGGACCCTTTACCGTCCAACAGTTCCATCCATGTCCAGACCCTTTGCTCCTGGACGCGCTGCTTGGTCCTTTTATGGTGGGTTTTTCTGTCACGTTCGTCGAGGAGTGAAGGAGACCAAGGCGCAGCGAGTGAAAAGAACATGTTGACTTTATTACTTAAAGCAACCAAAAACAACAAACCAAAGCGACGAATGTGAAGTCCAATAGTGACAATGACTACACAGGAACAAGGAAACAAAAACCCACAAAACCAAGGAGAAACCACACAGTATAAATATGGCTCCCAATCAGAGATAACGAGCCGACAGCTGACACTCGTTACCTCCGATTGGGAGTCATATGACTAATCAAGCACAATAACCAAACATAGAAATACACCCAAACAAATGAAAATGAACAACCCTGGCTCAAATATCAAAGTCCATGGAGCCAGAGTGTCACAGCCGGACAGTTTTTCGCTCTTACACTCCATAAAGATTTGTTCATATTTCATAGTAATGTATTCACACTTCATAAACATTTATTCATATTTCATGGAAAGGTATTTACACTCTAGAGAAGAATGTTTTTTGGTTTAATGTTAAAGATACTCAATAAGATAAATTGTTACTTGTCATAATCCTGTTTTGTTTGTTTTCGAGACTTTTAGTTCGTCTCGAAGGGGGGAATGTAGTGTATTAGGATTATGTCTTTGTTAATGTTTTTCATGTGGAACTGAACGGATGTTTATCTTAGTTCAGAAGTAGCCATTTGTAGGGTGACGCCCCAGGGGAGACAGGTGATTGGACAGCAGAGAGAGCAACCCATATTTTTGCATTGTTTATAAGTATATGCTGGACGAAGAAGAGGTTAGAGCAGACATTACAATTCGAGGACACTGCTCTCCTGGTGATCTTGACACCTGTAACTCATGCTGAAAGCTTGTGATATGAATAAAACTTATGATCAAAGGTTCAGTATGAGCGGACTCCTTTGTTTGACAGCAATGAGCACCAGCAGCGACAAGATACACGACATTAGCCTGCTAATTCTGCCCCTCTCTGTTTTCCACCTGTCCAGCTGTCCTCATACATACACACAAACACAATCCTCCCATCCCGTCTCCTCTCGGAGTGTGTGTGCAGGAATGTGAATTTTTAATGACACCTTCTGAACACAGTTTACAATCCAAACAAACTTGGATAAGAGGCTAAATAAGATGTGGACCACTTTGCCAAGAAAATGACTGACTGTTGCCTTTAAATCAATGAAACAGGAAAAGGAAGGGAAAGTTTTGGGGCAACTCTTGACTTGAATCGACTTGTGGAAAATATCAGTTTCCCAGCAATACAGCTGGCCAAATATTAACCACTGCCGAAGAAGTGTGAAATTTATCCACACTGCCTGATAATGTTTTTGCACAGATCTACAGTATAGTATCTGTCGAGTCATATGGTACATCACATTAGATGTTCTCTAGTATCTGTACAGTCACATGGTCCATCACATTAGATGTTCTCTAGTATCTGTACAGTCATATGGTCCATCACATTAGATATTCTATAGTATCTGTCCAGTCATATGGTCCATCACATTAGATGTTCTCTAGTATCTATTTGACTTTGTCAAAGCAACAAAATAGCTAGGGCTTTACAATGATGGTAAAAATTGGGAGACATTTTGGGATTAAGTGGGTTGAAATCTTCCTAGAAGTGACACATTGTTGACGGAGGGACATGTCAAAATGCTGAATTTTAGCACATTAGCTAGCCATTATTTATATAAAAAAATCTGATTTATTGAATTCTCCACCTGAAGAACCCAATTATGTTTTTTCCCCTACATCCAATCTTTTTTTCTGACTGTCCACACGCAGTTTTACATGTGACCCAAATCAGATTTACGCATTTACACTGATGTAGCCTCTGAAGTAGCACACAGATGCAATGCTCATTTATAACATAACAAATCATTAAATGAGTTTGATAGAAAGTAAATAGTCCATCTTACCTGCGTTGACATTGGTGTAAAAGGAAAGAAAGAACAAGAAGACAGACAGTTTGTCCATGATTTTGAGTGTTCACTATTTTCCAATAGCCTCGTGTAGCAGGTTTCTAGCTCTCAAGTGAAGTGACAGACTTTTCTTTTCACTTATCAAAACAAGGTCTTTTAATGTTTTTGAACGAGTCAAACAAGTGGAGTTGGGAATTCAAAACAAAGAAAACTGAGGGTGGAATGAGGAATAGAGGGTGAGTCATGTTGCATGTTGCGCGCACAGCCAAACACCAGACATATGACACTCTAAATGAATTACAAAAATCGTTCAGTGAAATCCTTAGACCTGAATGTGTGTGTGTGATCATGTTCATTTTCTGTCTGTCTGTCTGTCTGTGATACACATTTGTGCTAGAGTGTGCAGCATGTGTGCGGCTTGGTTCACTTGTGCGTGTTTATGTGTGCATTAGCCTGCTAATTCTGCCCCTCTCTGTTTTCCACCTGTCCAGCTGTCCTCATACATACACACAAACACAATCCTCCCATCCCGTCTCCTCTCGGAGTGTGTGTGCAGGAATGTGAATTTTTAATGACACCTTCTGAACACAGTTTACAATCCAAACAAACTTGTATAAGAGGCTAAATAAGATGTGGACCACGTTGCTTATGTTTAGTTCCTATAACTGTTCAACTCTAGACTTTTATAATAGAATTCTGAATGACTAACTAAGGAGTGCCTTATTCTTATATTTTTATTTCAGGATGTGGAGTGGTAGAAAACACAGTTTAGCAGAGTTAGTGTTGCAAAATTCCAATAACTATCACAGAATTCCCAGGTTTTCCTAGGTATTCCCTCCTGATTCCGTAAACCTCCAACCTGGATTACTGGAAAACCTGGGAACTTTGGGAAAGTTACCAGGATGTTTCAACCCTAAGCAGAGCCAAGACAAGATAATATAAATCATTTCAATGCCAGGGAAACTATTATCTGACTGCAGCAGAAGCCTTGTTTATCATTCCAAAGTATTGTTGCAAGATGCAGTGTTATATTCCATAATGTTGTAACTATGTGGTTTGGGACCTGAAATTTAAAAAACAATTACTTTTTAAACCCTCCTGTGTCTGTGTTTTGGTTTCGTCCTATTGACTTACTGGGTGACATCTTTATGTAGTTCTAATCTGTGCAAAAGTACTGTAAAATGCATTATAATCTGGCAGTATAATTTAATTTGACACTTTTCTTGAACAATGTGCGTTATAAAAAGGTGATTATTTAACTAGAGTTTAATCAGCTGAGCGATGCATAAATAGTGGCCTTTTTATTTTGCACATTGCTGAAGAAGTGTGAAATTAAACCACACTGCCTGATAATGTTTTTGCACAGATCTACAGTATAGTATCTGTCCAGTCATATGGTCCATCACATTAGATATTCTCTAGTATCTGTCCAGTCATATGGTCCATCACATTAGATGTTCTCTAGTATCTGTCCAGTCATATGGTCCATCACATTAGATGTTCTATAGTATCTGTCCAGTCATATGGTCCATCACATTAGATGTTCTATAGCATCTGTCCAGTCATATGGTCCATCACATTAGATGTTCTATAGTATCTGTCCAGTCATATGGTACATCACATTAGATGTTCTCTAGTATCTGTCCAGTCATATGGTACATCACATTAGATGTTCTATAGCATCTGTCCAGTCATATGGTCCATCACATTAGATGTTCTATAGTATCTGTCCAGTCATATGGTCCATCACATTAGATGTTGTCTAGTATCTGTCCAGTCATATGGTCCATCACATTAGATGTTGTCTAGTATCTGTCCAGTCATATGGTCCATCACATTAGATGTTGTCTAGTATCTGTCCAGTCATATAGTCCATCACATTAGATGTTCTCTAGTATCTGTCCAGTCATATGGTCCATCACATTAGATGTTGTCTAGTATCTGTCCAGTCATATGGTCCATCACATTAGATGTTGTCTAGTATCTGTCCAGTCATATGGTCCATCACATTAGATGTTCTCTAGTAATTGTCCAGTCATATGGTCCATCACATTAGATGTTCTCTAGTATCTGTCCAGTCATATGGTCCATCACATTAGATGTTCTCTAGTATCTGTCCAGTCATATGGTCCATCACATTAGATGTTCTCTAGTATCTGTCCAGTCATATGGTCCATCACATTAGATGTTCTCTAGTATCTATTTGATTTTGTCAAAGCAACAAAATAGCTAGGGCTTTACAATGATGGTAAAAATTGGGAAACATTTTGGGATTAAGTGGGTTGATATCTTCCTAGAGGTGACACATTGTTGACGGAGGGACATGTCAAAATGCTGAATTTTAGCACTTTAGCAAGTCATTATTTATATAACAAAATCGGATTTATTGAATTCTCCACCTGAAGAACCCAATTCTGTTTTTTCCCCTACATCCAATCTTTTTTTTTTTACTGTCCACATGCAGTTTTACATGTGACCCATATCAGATTTATTCATTCACACTGATGTAGCCTCTGAAGTAGCACACAGATGCAATGCTCATTTCCTGTCACTGTTCCTTAACATTTTGGGGGTGGCTGTCATGGTAATGGCAGGTCATGTGTAAACACTTCAGAGCCCAAAAAAATCTGATTTGAGCGTCCAGACTGGTCACATGTGGAGCCGAATTAGCTAACTTCCTACATTTCAACGCATTTTGTCATGGTTCGGAGAGAAAAATCAACAGTTTTATAATGCTATTCTACACATTTTGTCATGAGGCTAAAAAATTGACATTTACAATGCTAATTTCCTGCAATTCTACACTTTTTGCTATCACATGATATCTGGGGGCCCCGACCACCAAGTCTGTCCGTCCCTGCTTGTGTGTGTGACTGTGTGGCTGTGTGTGTGTCAGATATGGACATTGTTGGTTATTTTGTGCCCCAGTGCAATTTCAGGAAGGATGAACGACAACCAGGCAAGGTTCACAATGAACAATACTTTATTTGGAAAAGGGTGGACAGCACTAACTCTTGACTCATTTCAGATTGACAAATTATATTTCTCTTTATTAGGCATTAGTCTACAAGACAAATACAATTCAGCCTTTTTTCTTCCTTTAGGTAAAACACTGGAGCGTGCAGACCTGGGGAACTTAATTGACTTAAGCCAGTAAATATGGCTACATCCCAAATGGCACCCTATTCCCTACATAGTGCACTACTTTTAACCAGGGCCCATAGTGCACTATGGAGGGAATAGGGTGCTATTTGGAACACTGCCTTTGTACACACTCTTTATGTCAGTAATGAAATGTAGATAAGATATTGATGTTTGTTTTATTTGTAAAATAGCAGCAAGACAGCAGGTTTAGGAATGTCGCCAGTGGTTCTAGGATTTAGCTCAGAGGGCTAACACAGTATTGTGGTGCGCAGGAGAACTAGGTTAGAACCTAGCTGGTTTCATTAGGAAGCAGGTAACATGGAAGGATACTTATTTCTAAATGTGGAATGGAGACATTGGCTTTGCAGCCTTTTGATATACCATTCAGTGTTCAATACAAAATAACAGTTAATTAAACTAGATCTTATATTCAAAAGCTATGTTTTATGTTGTGGTCCAGCCTTGAAGTGGAAATGTAGGCCTGAATATTTGACTGGGGAAAAGTAACACTAAACAAATTATATTTAGAACGAGCGGTGTGCTACTGTAAAATAGAAAAGGACTTTTCATGGCACTGACTACAATCGAACAGATTCATTCTCTACTAAAGGCATTCTATGATAAAACTGTTTAATTGTTTATAATGCATACAGCATTCACTTTAGTTGAATACTCATGCCAGTCTTAAACTGGAGTGAAATAGAGTGTCAGATTTCTCTCCCTTCCACAGTGATAAACAAGTTCCTGAGAGAAATTAAGGTATACTTGACATTGCTTTAATTAATGTCGTAGTTAAAATTAATCGATGCATTAATCGATTAGGCTACATTTTATTGTCTGTAATAAAGGGTATTATTGTGCAGGTAGGATGAACATACACTACATACAATACAAAACAGATACACTGTAAAGTAATTCCAATAATAAACAGACCTCATACACATGATCACATGATTCTCCTTCTGGTTAAGATACTGGCTATCAGCTAATACAGCACATATATAGAGTGCATTGTACAATGAATGAATAGTCATGATTAGAAATTACATTACAGAAATAACTACCAGATTACCTTTTTTAATGCTCAGGTTGCCAAACCAGCCTATAAAATATATGAATTCAGATCTGTACTAATAATGCGCAGATATTTGTTATTGTCAACAGTCTACCCAAACTGATCCGTTACAGTCCTTTGTTGAGGGGAAGGGAAGATTGACTGACAATAACAGAATATTTTGCACATTTTGTGTCTGCCCTCATAGGTGCTCTGGCAGTTATATTTTCATTGTGAATTGAGCTGAATTGACAAAGTTGCATCAGTGTCCCAAAAATATATTAGGACTCAGAATCTGAAGAAAGGTTAATTTCCTCTGACACTTTTTCATCAACATTGGCAAGTTTACACTGGGAGGCAGTGCATCTCCACCTCCTTTTGACGCAAATGAAAATGCCCAACAGAATAACTATCAGAACCATTACCAGTAGAGCTGAGAGGGTGGATAGGTGTACTCTCTCTGCCCCAGACTCCCAACTGACATCCAGCTTGTTGTCCAGACTGAGGTGAGAGGCAGTACAGGTGTAGTTGTGTCTCTTCTTTAGCTCCTCAGTACTGACCTCCAGACTCTTCCTCAGCTGGTAGGTCCCATCTCCACTAGGCAGCACCTCCCCCCCTGTCAGCTCCTGTTCTGCCACTGGCTGGCCGTCTCTCAGCAGGGTCAGGTTGATGTGGCGGGGGTAGAAACCAAACGCCAGGCAGCTCACCTGGAGCCCTCCAGAAACCTCTTTCTTTATCAACCTGAGTCTGGGAGGTACTTTACGCATCACAAAGTTCTTCTCTCTCTTCAGGATTGTCTTCAGTGTTCTGATGCAAATGGGAAGCCAAGCATTCTCAAATAGTACTCTTTCATATGCTTGCCTCATCCCATAATATCCTGGTAGTAGTTTCCCAGCATCGTATGTCAAATGTGTAATGTTGAAATATGCTGCATAATCTGTATAAATGGCATTAAAAATCTCCTTAAACATGAACATGGCCGGTTCACCATTGTCCAACATCTCACAGCCAGTCATTCTTTGCTGAACTTGAACACCTTCTGTGAGGTTTAAGTGGTGCTTTAGGTTAAATGATCTCTCTTTCATGTGGTGGTACATAATTCCAAATACATAAGCTCCGTCCTGAACTTCGTTATCATGTATTTTGTTAGGGGTGTTATGTACCCAGTAGATAAAGTGTTTCATGTTGGAGTCATAGTAAGCCACTTGAACGTCATCCAACATCACCACAACCGTAAACTCAGGGAAAGGCGTCTCTCCGCTTATAGAGTATATGTTCCAAGTGCCCACAGAGAATGTGATCCTGAACCAGGGAGAGGAGTGATATTATACAGTTATGGAAAATGACATTTCATAACATAAAAAATCATTAATTGAGTTTGAGAGAAAGTCCATCTTACCTGCATTGACAATGTTGTAAAACGATTGAACAAACAAAAAGACAGACAGTTTGTCCATGATTTAGAAAGTGTAGCGTCGAGTAGCAGGTTTCTAAGCTCTCAAGTGAGTCTAACAGACTTCCCCTTTCAATTAGCTTTGAAACAAAATATACTACGCAGTTGGCTATGTAGCTTTTTGCGCGACCTGACCAAATTCAAGTAGAAATTTGAGTTATAGATCTGTCATTCTCATTGAAAGCAAGTCTAAGAAGCCAGTGTCTAAGAAGCCATCTAATATGGCCAGTGGCTCTAGGCTTTAGCTCAGAGGGCTAACACAGTATTGTGGTGCGCAGTAGACCTAGTTTGTCCATGATTTAGAACGTGTTTTCCAGCAGCTTCATGTAGCAGGTTTCTAGCTCTCAAGTGAGTCTGACAGACTTTAGCTGATTAAAAACCAGGTAGGATAATTTAATGTTGTTGAAAGAGTCAAAACAAGTAGAGGTGGGAATTTTATTTCAAGCCTTTTAACACTGAGGGTGGAATGAGAACAGAGGGTGGGTGAATCATGTTGCATGTTGCATGTTGCATGTGCAGCCAAACACCAGTCAGATGACACAAAAAAACATTCAATGGAATAGGCGTCTCCATGCCTCCCAGCCGAAACAGTTCGGAAGAGTTTGTGAAGACATTATGATGACATTTTGTGACGTTTATGTTCGTTTTGGACTTCGCTAAGAGTTTTTCGGTTGTTCGGGCACACAACATTTTTTCTCGAGGCGAGCCGAAATCGGTAGCTGAAGTCTGCGCCCCTTCGTCGTTGATTGGTCAACAAATTAATGAAAGATTTCTTGAGTTATTTTGAGGAAGTGTGAACTGTCTATGGCGTCTCAAAATGGACAAAAGTACTATTGCTGCTTTTTTCTCGTGTTTTAAGCGAAGGTCTTTTAAAGCAGGCCCCCGTCCAGCATTGGGGAACATCCCACGCCAATATGCTAGATGTAGTTTGAGGAGAGAAGAGTTGGAGAGACTTTCACTTTGTCTTGAGCTATTTTTATAACCTACCTTTTAGGAGTGGGACGATTTTCAGACAGAGACATATGGGTGATCAATATTTATTTCTAGGCAATGTAAAAAAAAACTATAGCCTAATCATATTTAGGAAGTAGATTTCCTTGGAAAGATAACTGCCCCGTGCTTCTCTGCCCATGCATAGAGTATAGACTACTCTATTTAATTGAGACAACATCTCGCAGGTATGGCTACTGAACTTGAAGCAGCAAGAAGGATGACAGTGACACTTGGTACATTTTTCATATAGTACACTGCTCAAAAAAATAAAGGGAACACTTAAACAACACAATGTAACTCCAAGTCAATCACATTTCTGTGAAATCAAACTGTCCACTTAGGAAGCAACACTGATTGACAATACATTTCACATGCTGTTGTGCAAATGGAATAGACAACAGGTGGAAATTATAGGCAATTAGCAAGACACCCCCAATAAAGGAGTGGTTCTGCAGGTGGTGACCACAGACCACTTCTCAGTTCCTATGCTTCCTGGCTGATGTTTTGGTCACTTTTGAATGCTGGCGGTGCTTTCACTCTAGTGGTAGCATGAGACAGAGTCTACAACCCACACAAGTGGCTCAGGTAGTGCAGCTCATCCAGGATGGCACATCAATGCGAGCTGTGGCAAGAAGGTTTGCTGTATCTGTCAGCGTAGTGTCCAGAGCATGGAGGCGCTACCAGGAGACAGGCCAGTACATCAGGAGACGTGGAGGAGGCCGTAGGAGGGTAACAACCCAGCAGCAGGACTGCTACCTCCACCTTTGTGCAAGGAGGAGCAGGAGGAGCACTGCCAGAGCCCTGCAAAATGACCTCCAGCAGGCCACAAATGTGCATGTGTCTGCTCAAACGGTCAGAAACAGACTCCATGAGGGCCCGACCTCCACAGGTGGGGGTTGTGCTTACAGCCCAACACCGTGCAGGACGTTTGGCATTTGCCAGAGAACACCAAGATTGGCAAATTCGCCACTGGCGCCCTGTGCTCTTCACAGATGCATGCAGGTTCACACTGACCACATGTGACAGACGTGACAGAGTCTGGAGACGCTGTGGAGAATGTTCTGCTGCCTGCAACATCCTCCAGCATGACCGGTTTGGCGGTGGGTCAGTCATGGTGTGGGGTGGCATTACTTTGGGGGTCCGCACAGCCCTCCATGTGCTCGCCAGAGGTAGCCTTACTGCCATTAGGTACCGAGATGAGATCCTCAGACCCCTTGTGAGACCATATGCTGGTGCGGTTGGCCCTGGGTTCCTCCTAATGCAAGACAATGCTAGACCTCATGTGGCTGGAGTGTGTCAGCAGTTCCTGCAAGAGGAAGGCATTGATGCTATGGACTGGCCCGCCCGTTCCCCAGACCTGAATCCAATTGAGCACATCTGGGACATCATGTCTCGCTCCATCCACCAACGCCACGTTGCACCACAGACTGTCCAGGAGTTGGTGGATGCTTTAGTCCAGGTCTGGGAGGAGATCCCTCAGGAGACCATCCACCACCTCATCAGGAGCATGCCCAGGCGTTGTAGGGAGGTCATACAGGCACGTGGAGGCCACACACACTACTGAGCCTCATTTTTACTTGTTTTAAGGACATTACATCAAAGTTGGATCAGCCTGTAGTGTAGTTTTCCACTTTAATTTTGAGGGTGACTCCAAATCCAGACCTCCATGGGTTGATACATTTGATTTCCATTGATAATTTTTGTGTGATTTTGTTGTCAGCACATTCAACTATGTATAGAAAAAAGTATTTAATAAGATTATTTCATTCATTCAGATCTAGGATGTGTTATTTTAGTGTTCCCTTTATTTTTTTGAGCAGTGTATATAGCCTACGTTTTAGGAGGACGATTTGCAGGCAGAGACAAATAAATTGTCAATTTTCGCTCACCATTGTTTTGTTTTTTTGTCATTTAGCAGACGCTCTTATCAAGAGTGACTGGAGTGCACACATTATTATTGTTTTATATATTTTTTTCATACTGGCCCCCCTTGGGAATCGAACCCACAACCTTGGCGTTGCAAACGCCATGCTCTACCAACTGAGCTACATCCCTGCCGGCCAAGTTAATTTCATATTTAAGTATTCTCCGCCGATGTAGGCAGCCTCCTCTATTTCAAGGAGACAACACATACTAGGAGCACTTGAACTCGCACGCCCAGCTAGGAGTGGAGAGAGGCTACTGAATTTGAAGCAGCGAATTCTGTGTGAATAATGCGAAACATATGTGCTTTTAATACAATATGTAGGCTAACGCATACAAACAGAAAGACGACTTTTCCAAATAATCTGCGGGACAACAACAAAAGTCGTCTGTCTGACTGCCTGCTCCGGCCCACAGCATGAAAAATGCAGACCGCGCTGCAATGATCTCTGTCGGGACCGTGGGCATCCCGCGGGAATGCAGCCCTCGATTTTAAAGCCCAAATCAAACGAAAAGTTACTTTTTTTACGCGCGTGAACGCATGGTGGTGATTGAGAGAAAACAGACGGGCTGGAAGCATCAACAGCGTCATAGCGCGTCAAATTAGAAAGCAAGGCTATTAGAAAGCAAGTCTACTCAAAGCAATGCTGTGTAAAAGGTGCCCGAAAATAGACTGATGTTATGTTAAATGGACTGTTGTGTTAAAATAGACTGTTGCATTGTTATGTCTGGAATTGTGATATGTATAGTTAAAAAGTGTCTATTTAGTGTTGATAAGTTTAACTGCCAGTGCCAATAATACATACTATTTGAAAACATGTATGCTGGCTCCCATAGGAAAATCTCTGAAGCTGGAGACTCTTATCTCCCTCACTAACTTTAAGCATCAGTTGTCAGAGCACCTTACCGATCACTGCACCTGTACACAGCCCATCTGAAATTAGCCCACCCAACTACCTCATCCCTATATTGTTATTTATTTTGCTCTTTTGCACCCCAGTATCTCTATTTGCACATAATCTCTTGCACATCTAGCATTCCAGTGTTAATACTAATTGTAATTATTTTGCACTATAGCCTATTTATTGCCTTACCTCCACAACTTGCTACATTTGCACACACTGTATATATATTTTCTGTTGTATTTTTTTGACTTTATGTTTTTTACCCCATATGTAACTCTGTGTTGTTGTTTTTATCGCACTGCTTTGCTTTATCTTGGCCAGGTCGCAGTTGTAAATGAGAACTTGTTCTCAACTGGCTTACCTGGTTAAATAAAGGTGAAATAAAAAAATAAAAAAATAGGACATATAAAGTTAGTTAACAGGAACACACAACAATAATTCACAAGGACTACATAGCGAACATAACAAATACAACTGTTTATTATGGATTCTCATGAAAATTAAGATGGTATATGCTACCCTGTGTATGTGAATTGACGCGCTCTACTCTCCCACACAAATGTTGATGACGCTGTCTCTCTGTGTGGTTTCATCTTAAGGGAGTATGCAAGCAGACGTTCTGTTCACACTCATTCAGTTCACCTAGCCGAGTACTGTAGCATGCTGATGCTGACCTGAATATGTGTGTGTGTGTGTGTTCATGTTCATGTCTGTTTGTCTGTCTGTCTGTCTGTCTGTCTGTCTGTCTGTCTGTCTGTCTGTCTGTCTGTCTGTCTGTCTGTCTGTCTGTCTGTCTGTCTGTCTGTCTGTCTGTCTGTCTGTGACAAATATTTGTGCTAGTGTCTGTGTGCATGCAGCATGTGTCCATTTGTGCATTTGTATGTGGGACCAATATCTTTTAGGCTTATTCAGTGTGTAATTGCAGTGGACTTACCCCATTCGGACACTTTGTAGCTGTTGAAGGAACACTTGGATGTCCCCTGGATGTCCCCTGGATGTCCCCTGGATGTCCCCTGGATGTCCCCTGACACCACCACAATGTTTGAGAGAGGCTGATATTGTAGAAATTGTGTTTTTATCGTGACTAATAACTGTTAGGCATATTCAATGTGTAATAGCAGTGGAATGACCTAATTTACACACTTAGGACACTTTGGAGAGGTTGAGGGGACACTTGGAGATGTCCCGTGACCGCACCTGACACCCCTTATTACACGTCTGTAAAGTTCTAGCTGTTATGTCTATCAATCCCAATCAATCTACATTTCTGCCATTACATTTAAGAGGTACATTTAAGAGGTTAAATCAAAGAAACAGGATAAGGAAGGCAACGTTTTGGGGCCACTCTTGACTTGAATAGACTTCTGGAAAAGAGTAGTTACCCAGCAATACTTCTGGCCAAATATGAACCACCATTAGGCAATGTATTCACTCTGACTCAGCCGGAACATGCTTTGGAATGGAAACTTTGACCCATTTAGTTTCGGCTGTTTGTACTTTTGGATGGATATTACAGTAGCCACCTTTTGTTTTAAAATGGCAGGGTGACATTAAATTATGTATGAATTATATTGCCATACAAAGTTTTAAAACAGCAGCTGTTCATATAAAAGCTCTTTGTCTGGGCCTCCCGAGTGGCGTCACTACAGACCCGGGTTCGATCCCGGGCTGTATCACAGCCAGCCGTGATCGGGAGTCCCATAGGGCGGCTCACAATTGGCCCAGTGTCGTCCGGGTTAGGGGAGGGTTAGGCCGGGTGGGCTTTACTTGGCTCATCATGCTCTAGCGACTCCTTGTGGTGGGCCGGGTTCCTGCAGGCTGACCGCAGTAGTCAGTTGAACAGTGTTTACTGACACATTGATGCGGCTGGCTTCCAGGTTAAGCAGGCGAGTATTAAGAAGCACGGTTTGGCGGGTCATGTTTCGGAGGACGCATGACTTGACCTTCGCCTCCCACACCTGTTGGGGAGTTGCAGCGATGAGACAAGATCGAAATTGTGGGTAAAAAATGAACTCTGTCTGTTTAAAAGTACAACCAAATACAGTATATTGTAGGTCTTGCTTATGTTTAGTTCTTATAACTGTTTAACCCTAGACTTTTATAATATCATTCTAAAAGACTAACTAAGGAGTGCCTTATTCTTGTATTTTTTTTTCAGGATGTGGAGTGGTAGTAGACAGTCTAGCAGAGTTAGGGTTGCAAAATTCCACTAACTTTCCCAGAATTCCTAGGTTTTCTCTCCTGATTGCAGAAATCTTCCAACATGGATTTCTGGAAAACCTGGGAATTTTGGGAAGGTTCCCAGAATTTTGCAACCCTAAGCCGAGCCAAGCCAAGCTAATAAAAACAATTTCAATGTCAGGGAAACTCTTCTCTGACTGTAGCAGAAGCCTAGTGGCGGGTTCAAGTGGAGTCATTTCCCTGGGCGGCTGAACCGACACGCTCCTGTTTAGGAGCCATTTAATTAGCTAAACTTATTCCTCATTCCTCCTTGCTTGGAAAACCACAGGGATTTCAAACGTCAGATCTCTCCTCCTTCCCCCAGCCATTTGATAGGATTTGATTTTGTCTTTGTTTTTGAGGGCAATTTCACACCCGAGTGTGAGATATGGGGGAGATAGGAGGGAGATTCAGCCCTAAGGCGATGGTGTCTGTGTGTGTGTCGTGAAATGTCACTAGTTTGCCTTCGTATAAAAGGGGATCGCGCATAGTGTGTGCTAGATTGAAGGCTCATGAGATTTGATAGGCAAGCATTGCTTAACATTCAGCTGGCGGGTGTGACTGTATGTGTGTGTGTGTGTGTGTGTCAAGTTTCAAGTTATATTGTCACGTGCACAAATACAGTGAAATGCCTTTCTTGCGAGCTCTATTGGCCATATATCACAAACCCCTGAGGTGCCTCATTGTTATAATAAAGTGTTTACCAATGTAATTAGAGCAGTAAAAATAACTGTTTTGTCATACCCGTGGTATACGGGCTGATATACCACTGCTGTCAGCCAATCAGCATTCAGGGCTCAAACCACCCAGTTTATAAAATAAAGTAAAGTAGAACAAAAACACATGAGTAAGGAAGAAAGCTACTGTATATACAGGGTCAGTTCCAGGGTCAGTGGCTATATACAGGGTCAGTTCCAGGGTCAGTAGCTATATACAGGGTCAGTTCCAGGGTCAGTGGCTATATACAGGGTCAGTTCCAGGGTCAGTAGCTATATACAGGGTCTGTTCCAGGGTCAGTGGCTATATACAGGGTCAGTTCCAGGGTCAGTGGCTATATACAGGGTCAGTTCCAGGGTCAGTAGCTATATACAGGGTCAGTTCCAGGGTCAGTGGCTATATACAGGGTCAGTTCCAGGGTCAGTAGCTATATACAGGGTCAGTTCCAGGGTCAGTGGCTATATACAGGGTCAGTTCCAGGGTCAGTAGCTATATACAGGGTCAGTTCCAGGGTCAGTAGCTATATACAGGGTCAGTTCCAGGGTCAGTGGCTATATACAGGGTCAGTTCCAGGGTCAGTGGCTATATACAGGGTCAGTTCCAGGGTCAGTGGCTATATACAGGGTCAGTTCCAGGGTCAGTAGCTATATACAGGGTCAGTTCCAGGGTCAGTAGCTATATACAGTGTCAGTTCCAGGGTCAGTGGCTATATACAGGGTCAGTTCCAGGGTCAGTGGCTATATACAGGGTCAGTTCCAGGGTCAGTGGCTATATACAGGGTCAGTTCCAGGGTCAGTAGCTATATACAGGGTCAGTTCCAGGGTCAGTAGCTATATACAGGGTCAGTTCCAGGGTCAGTAGCTATATACAGGGTCAGTTCCAGGGTCAGTAGCTATATACAGGGTCAGTTCCAGGGTCAGTAGCTATATACAGGGTCAGTTCCAGGGTCAGTGGCTATATACAGGGTCAGTTCCAGGGTCAGTGGCTATATACAGGGTCAGTTCCAGGGTCAGTGGCTATATACAGGGTCAGTTCCAGGGTCAGTAGCTATATACAGGGACAGTTCCAGGGTCAGTGGCTATATACAGGGTCAGTTCCAGGGTCAGTGGCTATATACAGGGTCAGTTCCAGGGTCATATTTACAATGTGCAGGTATACTAGAGTGGTAGGGGTAGATACTGTATGTATAGGGGTAAGCCTATATGATGATTGTATGTGAGTGTTATGTGTGTGTGTGTGTGTGCGTGTGTGTGCTGGAGTGTGAGTGTGTGTGAGTAAGTGTGTAGAGTCCTGTGAGTGTGCATAGAGTCAGTGCAAAAATAAGATAAAAGGGTCAATGCTGATAGTCCACGTAGCCATTTTATTAGATATTTAGCAGTCTTACCTACAGAAGGGGAGGAGAGGAGGAGGGGAGGAGAGGAGGGGAGGAGAAGGGAGAGTCAAAGGAGGAGGAGGAAGGTGTGAAATGTCCATTCATACCCTCAGCAGACTGTAAGCATCAGACATGATGATGGAGTAACACACACCTGCTGAATGTTATGAATGTTGTCCTTGTGCCCCTGAAACATGAGAACAACTCCGACCTTTACCACACAGTGAGTGTCAGAGCTGGAGGCCTCATTCTGCTGTGGAGAGAAACAGGGTTAGAAAAACAGAGGGAGAGAGGAAGGGAGAGAGGGAGGGAGGGAGGGGAAACTGAGAGAGACAGAAAAGGGAGATATATTCATCATAAAAAGGAGTTAGACCCATCTACATGACAGCCTGTCTCCCTGAGAAACATTTATTTCCTCAAACTTTGTTTTATTCTAATGTAACCTGATTAGCATAATGCTAATACGCATTAGCTGGTCTGTTTGCAGACAGTGGACCTAACCTTGAAACCTCAAGATTGTGAAGAGTTTACATCAAGCCTTCGTCCCAAATGGCACCATATTCTCTTTTTAGTACACTTGACCATAGGGCTCTTATAAAAGTAGTGCACTATATAGGGAATAGGGTGCCATTTGGGACGCATACCAAGAGTGTGGTGAGTTGGACTCAAGCTGTAACACAGACTTCAAAATGGTAGCTGCACACCAACTATTTCTAAGTCTTCTATATGAAATAGGGGTTGATGAGAATGGCCCTTAGGGAACTTAGAGAGTTACCCATGGGTGACCACTGAGCTAAATCTTATCAGGCTTTCCACATGACCCAATTACGTGTCGGAGATCATGCAAGATTAGACTCCGTTAGGTTTTCATTTACAGATAATTACAATCTCACACAAAGACAACTCGCTCCTCCAAAAGAGGGTTTTTGTAATTCATTATCATCTTTATTATAGACAGGCTAAATGTAGCACAATCTGGGTTTATATCAAATCGTCACCTGCATCTAATTTGCCGGTTAATGCTTGTCAATAATCTGCTAAAATCCAAACCGACCGTAGTCCCTAACCCCTCTACCCCCCTATGCACCGATGAAAGTATCGGACAGGTTAAATCATGTATAATGGTGATTGCATTGCTTCATCTTGCCTTTTGATAGGCTAGGAGGAATATTCACCCTATTGCTCACACCTATCCATAGAATAGAGGGGAGGGGTTGATTTGGAATTCAGCCAAGCTTGGCTATTCTGTGGTGTCAGCTGAGGCACTTCATAACATGCAAGTCAGACAATCGTTTCACAATTAATACATGCACTGGCTATAGACATAAGTCAACATAACAGAACATAGAAATACTAGACCAACATATCCGTTTTGTGCTCAATCTAATGGGCAGACAGCAGCCACAAATAAGGATGATTTATGAATGGAAGAGGACAAGGCTGGGGATGAGAGTTCATTGCCATAAGCGAAGTGCCTGCTCTGCAGTTTGGTGGGGAGTGTATTGTGTGTGTATGTGTAGACTGTAACAGATGACATTATTTCCCCACTGCTTTGTCATACTGTTGCCTGACACACATTTTCAGACATGACACATGGATAAAGTTGCTCTGAGCCTTATTAGTCGATAAGCACAAAAACACAGGCCCTGTTTCATTAGCAATACTATTATGTAGCCAAAGTCATTGTAAATGTTCCTTATAAAATGTACAAAACTTGAGATGCTTTTGTAAGATCAATAAGAATTAACAGAAAAAAAGTCCTAATAAACTAAATAAAGTATTCCTCTTCATGACCAGTCTTGCCTAGTATGTACCGGAAGCAGTTTGCAGGGTGAAGGTGTAGACTCAGACTGTAACGTGTCCAGATCATGGTTGATTGTCACCCAGTCCACTGCAGTACTTCTCAAGTACTGACTGATACCAGACAATGGATGTGTTGACAGGCAGCGTTACTATTTGGGACCATAACTCTCCTCTCCTCTCCTCTCCTCTCCTCTCCTCTCCTCTCCTCTCCTCTCCTCTCCTCTCCTCTCCTCTCCTCTCCTCTCCTCTCCTCTCCTCTCCTCTCCTCTCCTCTCCTCTCCTCTCCTCTCTGGTCAAGCTCTCCTCTCTTCTCCTCTCCTCTCCTCTCTGGTCAAGCTCTCCTCTCTTCTCCTCTCCTCTCCTCTCTTCTCCTCTCCTTTCCTGTGTGTGTGTGTGTGTTTACCCACGCTTGCGTTCATGTGCATGTCCCTGCATGCCTGTGCGTCTGCACCCTCACACACATGCCTATATGTGTAACAGCACAGCTGGTTCCCACTAGTCATCCAGGTGCTGCTCCTCCCAGGTGGAGGTGGGTATAGCGCTGTAGGGGTCCATGATGACCCGGGCACAGCGGATGATCATGGCCACCAGGAGAAGGCAGAGGAAGGCCACACAGGCCAGCGTCATGCCCTGGTCCACATCCACAAACTCTGGGTCGGGAGTGGCCCCCTCCTCCATGGCTGCTGCTGCTGTTGTTGGGTCTCTATGTTGTCACTGTCCTCCACCACACACACACAGACCGCTACCATCCTGAGAATGGTTCTGGGGGGAGGGGGAAGAGAGGAGGCAGGAGGAGGGAAGAGAGGAGGCAGGAGGGTAGAAACCGGGAGGAGGCAGGAGGCAGGAGTGTGAAAAGAGAAAGACAGAACAGAGGGGAAAAAGAGTGAATATGGTAAAGACATTCCCAGCTACTTCTAGCCAGTCAGTCAGCTTTACATTGTTTTCACAGTAAATGCTAACAGGAAGTTGCTGCCTTAAGGAAAGTACCTAATATACAAATAACCCACATCCAAATCACTGTTTTATTCAATACTACTCAGCAGTAGGTGTGTGTGTGTGTGTGTGTGTGTGTGTGCGTGTGTGTGTGTGTGCGCATAAATGCGTCTGTGAAGTAGTGTGTCCAGTTGTGTGTGTCTGTGTCTGTGTGTGTGCATACGCGCAAATGTTTGTCTGTGTGTGTAGTGTGTAGTGTGTGTGTGTGAATCAGCATGTACATGAGCTCTCAGAGGGCACACCACTCAAGCGCACTATTAAACAAGGAGCTGATCAATTCCCCAAGGCTCTGTCCACTACACGCTGAACTTTGAGCAGACACATGCAGGACCAGGGACGTTTCAGGATCAAGTTCTATATTATCTTTTTGTTTAGGACAACCGCTATGATGAGTGTTGAAAGTCCCTAATTTATTCAGGACTATATGGGCAATTGTGCCCTGTTCTAGAGCTGTATATACAGTGTCCATATTAGGACAGCCTCAGTCTCTGCAGGAGTTATTTTATAGACACAGTAGTATACCCTAATTCTACTAGCCAGAAAACCCATTTAGAGTTACAGGTCCTAAATCAGTACATGTCTTTTCAAGAAAATAAATCCCACCACCAGAATGAGTGATACTGCCTTGCCAGTTTTACACAGGGAAATATAAAGTTTAGAGGACAGCGTGCAAAGTACAGTAATGAATTATGGCTGTGTTTATATTTATTGGGCATAACGGAGCCGCTTAGTCGATGTCTGATGTTATAAAGGATTAGGGCATCCGTCACTTTTAGTGTCCAAGCAGGAAATAGAAACTGGGTCTCATGAAATTCTCATTAGTGGTACTACACTACTGCTCTGTAATGAATGCTGTCCACCAGGCCCATTCACAACTGATAGATAAACAAACAAACAAATAAACAAACATCCTTATGGACAGTAATAAAGACAGCACAATAACGCTTTTAATAACGTCCTTCAATTAATCGTTTGGAGAACAGACTAATAGTTTATACATTATTTATTAGAGAACATTATTATAAAGTATTACCGAGTATTCAACACGTCTGTATAATGTAGTGTAGGTCAGGATACAACTACTGTACACTGAAGCAAAATATAAACACAACATGTAAAGTGTTGGTCCCATGTTTCATGAGCTGAAAGAAAAGATCACAGAAATGTTCCACACGCACAAAAAGCTTATTTCTCTCAAATGTTGTGCACAAATTTGTTTCCATCCTTGTTAGTGACTATTTTTCTCATTTGCCAAGATAATCCATCCACCTGACAGTTGTGGCATATCAAGAAGCTGATTAAACAGCATGATCATTACACAGGTGCATAGATTGTCCACCAGAGCTGTTGCCAGAGAATTGAATGTTAATTTCTCTACCATAGAGAATTTGGCAGTACGTCCAACCGGCCTCACAACCGCAGACCACGTGTAACCACGTCAGCCCAGGACCTCCTCATCCGGATTCTTCACCTGCATCTGAGACCAGCCACCCGGACAGCTGATGAATCTGTGGGTTTGCACAACCAAATAATTTCTGCACAAACTGTCAGAAACTGCCTCAGGGAAGCTCATCTGCGTGCACGTCGTCCTCACTAGGGTCTTGACCTGACTGCAGTTCGGCGTCATAACCGACTTCAGTGGGCAAATGCTCACCTTCGATGGCCACTGGCACGCTGGAGAAGTGTGCGCTTCACGGATTAATCCCGGTTTCAACTGTGCTGGGCAGATGGCAGACAGCGTGTATGGCGTCGTGTGGGCGAGCGGTTTGCTGATGTCAACGTTGTGAACAGAATGCCCCGTGGTGGCGGTGGGGTTATTGGCAGGCATAAGCTACGGACAACAAACACAATTGCATTTTATTGATGGCAATTTGAATGCACAGAGACACCGTGATGAGATCCTGAGGCCTATTGTCGTGCCATTCATCATGCTTTGGATTGACGTGAATGGCAGCGTGTTCCAGTTCCCGCCAATATCCAGCAACTTCACACAGCCATTGAAGAGGAGTGGGACAACATTCCACAGGCTACAATCAACTGATCAACTCTATGTGAAGGAGATGTGCCATGCTGCATGAGGCAAATGGTGGTCACACCAGATACTGACTGGTTTTCTGATGCACGCCCCTACCTTTTTTTAAAGGTATCTGTGACCAACAGATGCATATCTGCATTCACAGTCATGTGAAATCGATAGATTAGGGTCTAATGAATTTATTTCAATTGACTGATTTCCTTATTTGAACTGTAACTCAGTAAAATCTTTGAAATTGTTGCATGTTGCGTTTATATTTTTGTTCAGTGTAAATATACATTCATTACAGGAAATATTAAACTGCATAAAACAATGCAATCAACAAATAATTACTTTGTGAAAAAATAAAAGCCTGGTCAATGCAAAACGTTGAAGTTTTTATATCGTTACACCTTTAGTATTCTCATCATACAAAGGCTATAAAACATTATTAAACTAAGACAAAGCATTAAAAAAGTAACTTTGTGAAAAAGCAGGTTCTGAGTCATCCTGACCAGAGGTCTATAAATCCATCTACTGCGGAAATTAGATAAGGAACGCAACCCTGAATTAAGCTATAAAGAAGGGATTGAAAGACAGAGGCCACATTTTCACCTCTGCTGTTCTTCACATACTTCCCAGACTTTTTTTTGCTTGTTTACCTTTTTTCATGTGATTTCTTCGGCCACTGTCCTTAAAACGTGAAGCTATTCTCACTTTGGCTCTACTGCTTCCATAATGTCATCCAATGGATTTGTCATGTTCAGTTTTTTTAAATATAAAAAACATTGACATCCGAGACCTGTATTATATTAGTCCTCTAGTACAGTATATACAGTAGCCTACAGTAGGTGTTCATTGTGTTCAGCTATACAGGTGTAGGATCTTCATTTGATCACTCTTTTGCTGCTGAGACTTTTCCTGCACTGCAGAAAATGCAGATGAGCTTTGTGATTTACATACATTTACAGAAAACCCACACTAAAACATGGTTATATTAACAGTATTGCACTTTTCATGTAGTCTAATTTGGTCCAGCTAATAGCCTTTATGGAATAAATGTTCAAATCCTGTTGCTGCTGTATTATTTTGCTGATACAATACTGGTCAAATTAAGCTCGTACACCTGTATATCAGTACAATTCAGCTTCTGAATAACACTATGTTGACACTGGGTGGGGTAAAGACAGGATAGTATTTTAGTTATGGCAAACCCTCTGTATACTACACACTCTGCCAAGAGACCTAGTCCTTAATGGCACAAGAGATTGTGCTTGCCCTGTAAACACCCTCATCAATCGCTGATTTTATTAACTCCCAAAGATGCATACATGTAGAGTATGTGCTACGTGTGCAAATTTGAGTTTTATCACAAATAATAATGATACAGCAATATCTGTTCATTCGGAAAGGGCTTTTCAAACCAACTAAACTACACTAACTTACTAAAACACAATGATGTATACTAAGAGCTTTGCAGCAAAACAATCTACCTGTATCATGGTCTATGTGGTGAGCCAGTGCCACAGTCTGTCTGCCAGTGCTCAGTGTCAGTGTGTGTGTGCTTGAATGAGCGGTGTGTCTGCAGTAAGAGCTCAGACTAACCCAGTCTGGGAGCAACAGTTAGGCTTCATCCCAAATGGCATCCTATTCCCTATATAGTGCACTACTTTTGACCAGGATCCATAGGGTGCCGCTTTAGACCCAGCCTCAGTGTTGTCGAGTAGCAGGATGTTCCTGACTAATCCAGTCTGGTATAGCAGGATGTTCCTGACTAATCCAGTCTGGTATAGCAGGATGTTCCTGACTAATCCAGTCTGGTATAGCAGGATGTTCCTGACTAATCCAGTCTGGTATAGCAGGATGTTCCTGACTAACCCAGTCTGGTATAGCAGGATGTTCCTGACTAACCCAGTCTGGTATAGCAACAGTGTTCCTGACTAACCCAGTCTGGTATAGCAACAGTGTTCCTGACTAATCCAGTCTGGTATAGCAGCAGTGTTCCTGACTAATCCAGTCTGGTATAGCAGGATGTTCCTGACTAACCTAGTCTGGTATAGCAGGATGTTCCTGACTAACCCAGTCTGGTATAGCAGGATGTTCCTGACTAACCTAGTCTGGTATAGCAGCAGTGTTCCTGACTAATCCAGTCTGGTATAGCAGGATGTTCCTGACTAACCTAGTCTGGTATAGCAGGATGTTCCTGACTAACCCAGTCTGGTATAGCAGGATGTTCCTGACTAACCTAGTCTGGTATAGCAGGATGTTCCTGACTAACCCAGTCTGGTATAGCAGTAGTGTTCCTGACTAATCCAGTCTGGTATAGCAGCAGTGTTCCTGACTAATCCAGTCTGGTATAGCAACAGTGTTCCTGACTAATCCAGTCTGGTATAGCAGCAGTGTTCCTGACTAATCCAGTCTGGTATAGCAGGATGTTCCTGACTAATCCAGTCTGGTATAGCAACAGTGTTCCTGACTAACCCAGTCTGGTATAGCAGGATGTTCCTGACTAATCCAGTCTGGTATAGCAACAGTGTTCCTGACTAACCCAGTCCGGTATAGCAGGATGTTCCTGACTAATCCAGTCTGGTATAGCAGGATGTTCCCGACTAACCCAGTCTGGTATAGCAACAGTGTTCCTGACTAACCCAGTCTGGTATAGCAGGATGTTCCTGACTAATCCAGGCTGGTATAGCAGGATGTTCCCGACTAACCCAGTCTGGTATAGCAACAGTGTTCCTGACTAACCCAGTCTGGTATAGCAGGATGTTCCTGACTAATCCAGTCTGGTATAGCAACAGTGTTCCTGACTAACCCAGTCCGGTATAGCAGGATGTTCCTGACTAATCCAGTCTGGTATAGCAGGATGTTCCCGACTAACCCAGTCTGGTATAGCAACAGTGTTCCTGACTAACCCAGTCTGGTATAGCAGGATGTTCCTGACTAACCCAGTCTGGTATAGCAACAGTGTTCCTGACTAACCCAGTCTGGTATAGCAGGATGTTCCTGACTAATCCAGTCTGGTATAGCAGGATGTTCCCGACTAACCCAGTCTGGTATAGCAGGATGTTCCTGACTAACCCAGTCTGGTATAGCAACAGTGTTCCTGACTAACCCAGTCTGGTATAGCAGCAGCATTCCTGACTAACCTAGTCTGGTATAGCAACAGTGTTCCTGATTAACCAAGTCTGGTATAGCAACAGTGTTCCTGACTAACCCAGTCTCGTATAGCAACAGTGTTCCTGACTAATCCAGTCTGGTATAGCAGGATGTTCCTGACTAATCCAGTCTGGTATAGCAGGATGTTCCTGACTAACCTAGTCTGGTATAGCAGGATGTTCCTGACTAACCCAGTCTGGTATAGCAGGATGTTCCTGACTAACCCAGTCTGGTATAGCAGGATGTTCCTGACTAACCCAGTCTGGTATAGCAGCAGCATTCCTGACTAACCTACTCTGGTATAGCAACAGTGTTCCTGACTAACCCAGTCTGGTATAGCAGCAGCATTCCTGACTAACCTAGTCTGGTATAGCAACAGTGTTCCTAATTAACCAAGTCTGGTATAGCAACAGTGTTCCTGATTAATCCAGTCTGGTACAGCAGCAGTGTTCCTGACTAACCCAGTCTGGTATAGCAGGATGTTCCTGACTAATCCAGTCTGGTATAACAGCAGCGTTCCTGACTAATCCAGTCTGGTATAGCAGGATGTTCCTGACTAACCCAGTCTGGTATAGCAGGATGTTCCTGACTAACCCAGTCTGGTATAGCAACAGTGTTCCTTACTAACCCAGTCTGGTATAGCAACAGTGTTCCTGACTAACCCAGTCTGGTATAGCAGGATGTTCCTGACTAATCCAGTCTGGTATAGCAGCAGCGTTCCTGACTAATCCAGTCTGGTATAGCAGGATGTTCCTGACTAATCCAGTCTGGTATAGCAGCAGCGTTCCTGACTAACCTAGTCTGGTATAGCAACAGTGTTCCTGACTAATCCAGTCTGGTATAGCAACAGTGTTCCTGACTAATCCAGTCTGGTATAGCAGCAGTGTTCCTGACTAATCCAGTCTGGTATAGCAGGATGTTCCTGACTAACCTAGTCTGGTATAGCAGCAGTGTTCCTGACTAACCCAGTCTGGTATAGCAGAATGTTCCTGACTAACCCAGTCTGGTATAGCAGGATGTTCCTGAAGGATTACTTATACTATTCCAGGTATTCCTTAAAGAGGTAGGATTTCAAGTGTCTCCGGAAGGTGGTCAGTGACTCCGCTGTCCTGGCGTAGTGGGGGAGCTTAATCCACCATTGGGGTGCCAGAGCAGCGAATAGCTTTGACTGGGTGATGTACGATCTGGCTGACTGGAGCTGACTGGCCTGATTGGACTGAAAGCCCAGGTCAGGCTGCACAGTGAAACTCTCAATGGCTTTTACAGGAGACACCTGAGTATGAGCAAGAGTTTCTCTTTCTGTCTTCCTCATTTCTTCACCTCTCTCTCTTTATCCCTCTCTAGATCTATCAGTCTCTCTCTCCAGTCTCTTTCTCTCTCTGTAAACTACAGACCTAAACCACATGTCAGTCTGTCTCAGTGGCTTTAACACATACAAGCCTCCACTGGTTCTTACAGTCCAACTGCTATTCAGACAGAGGCCTGTTGCAGTCCTTTACCCTTTAGCAGAAACCATCTTCTACTAGCACACATTTTCCCTTGACAGGTGCACTGTACTGTGTACTGTTGTGTACCTTATTGACCCAGCAGTTTTGTCCTTCTGAGAGAGCGAGAGACAGAGTGACAGAGACCCGGCCAGAGGGGAAAGGAGAAAATAATCAGCTTTAATAATGCATCTCTCCCTTTCCCATCCATCAGCTGGCTTTCAAAGAGCCTCTTTGATTCTGCACCTGAGGGACCAAGGTAAAAGTTAAGAGGGAACCTGTGTCAGCACTTTTGGGATTACCGTACATACATCACCCTAATAATAAGGTGTTTTCTTACAAAGACACGTTTTTCTCGCTGCTGTTTGCCCTTATGAAAGGTTGGTTATTGCTCTCTCCATCTCTCTCTCTCTTTCTGTGTCTCTCAGATTTCCTATTTCTGTACTTCTTTTCTCTCTCTGTCTCCCTTTCTCATTCCCTCTCTCTCTCTCCACCCCACCTCTCTCTCGTGCTCTCTCTCTCTCACTTTCTCTCTTCCCCCGCCCCACCTCTCTCTCTCTCTACCCCCACCTCACCTCTCTCGTGCGCTCTCTCTCTCTCTCACTTTCTCTCTTCCCCCGCCCCATCTCTCTCTCCCTCTCTCTCTCTCTCTCTCTCTACCCCCGCCCCACCTCTCTCTCTTTCTCTCTACCCCCGCCCCACCTCTCTCTCTCTCTCTCTCTCTCTCTCTCTCTCTCTCTCTCTCTCTCTTTCTCTTCCCCCGCCCCACCTCTCTAACTCTCTTTCTCTCTACCCCGCCCCACGTCTCTCTCTCTCTCTCTCTCTCTCTCTATCTCTCTCTTTCTCTCTTCCCCCGCCCCACCTCTCTAACTCTCTTTCTCTCTACCCCCGCCCCACCTCTCTCTCTCTCTCTCTCTCTCTCTCCCTCTCTCTCTCTCTCTCTCTTTCTCTCTCTCTCTCTTTCTCTCTACCCCTGCCCCACCCCCCCCTCTCTCTCTACCCCACCTCTCTCTCTCTCTCTCTCTCTCTCTCTGTAAATATTACACTCAAGAATAAAGACATTTCAAATGTCATATTATGTTCAAATAGTTAAAGTACAAAAGGGAAAATAAATAAACATAAATATGGGTTGTATTTACAATGGTGTTTGTTCTTCACTGGTTGCTCTTTTCTTGTGGCAACAGGTCACAAATATTGCTGCTGTGATGGCAGATTGTGGCATTTCACCCAAATGATATGGGAGTTTATCAATAATAATAATAATAATAAGCCACTTAGCAGACGCTTTTATCCAAAGCGACTTACAGTCATGCGTGCATACATTTTTGTGTATGGGTGGTCCCGGGGAATCGAACCCACTACCTTGGCGTTACAAGCGCCGTGCTCTACCAGCTGAGCTACAGAGGACCACATTAAAATTAGGTTTGTTTTCAAATTCTTTGTGGATCTGTGTAAGCTGAGGGAAATATGTGTCTCTAATATAGTCATACATTTGGCAGGAGGTTAGGAAGTGCAGCTCAGTTTCCACCTAATTTTGTGGGCAGTGTGCACATAGCCTGTCTTCTCTTCATAGCCAGGTCTGCCTACGGCGGCCATTCTCAATAGCAAGGCTATGCTCACTGAGTCTGTACATAGTCAAAGCTTTCCTTAAGTTTGGGTCAGGTATTCTCTCTCTGTTTAGGGCCAAATAGCGTTCTAGTTTGCTCTGTTTTTTTGTTAATTTTTTACAATGTGTCAAGTAATTCTCTTTTTGTTTTATCATGATTTGGTTGGGTCTGATTGTGTTGCTGTCCTGGGGCTCTGTGGGGTCTGTTTGTGTTTGTGAACAGAGCCCCAGGTCCAGCTTGCTTAGGGGACTCTTCTGCAGGTTCATCTCTCTGTAGGTGATGGCTTTGTTATGGAAGGTTTGGGAATCACTCCCTTTTAGGGGGTTGTAGAATTTAACGGCTCTTTTCTGGATTTTGATAATTAGGTGGTATCAGCCTAATTCTGCTCTGCAGGCATTATTTGGTGTTTTACGTTGTACACTGAGGATATATTTACAGAATTCTGCAAGCAGGGTCTCAATTTGGTGTTTGTCCCATTTTGTGAATTGTTGGTTGGTGAGCGGACCCCAGACCTCACAACCATAAAGGACAATGGGTTCTATAACTGATTCAAGTATTTTTAGCCAGATCCTAATTGATATGTTGAATTTTATGTTCCTTTTGATGGCATAGAAGGCCCTTCTTGCCTTGTCTCTCAGATCGTTCACAGCTTTGTGGAAGTTACCTGTGGCGCTGATGTTTAGGCCGAGGTATGTATCGTTTTTTGTGTGCTCTAGGGCAACGGTGTCTAGATGGAATTTGTTTTTTTGATCCTGCAACAGGACCTTTTTTGGAACACCATTATTTTTGTCTTACTGAGATTTACTGTCAGGGCCCAGGTCTGACAGAATCTGTGCAGAAGATCTAGGTCCTGCTGTAGGCCCTCCTTGGTTGATGACAGAAGCACCAGATCATCAGCAAACAGCAGACATTTGACTTCAGATTCTAGTAGGTTGAGGCCGGGTGCGGCAGACTGTTCTAGTGCCCTTGCCAATTCGTTGACATATATGTTGAAGAGGGTGGGGCTTAAGCTGCATCCCTGTCTCACCCCAAGGCCATGTGGAAAGAAATGTGTGTTCTTTGACAATTTTTACCGCACACTTGTTGTTTGTGTACATGGATTTTATAATGTCGCATGTTTTTCCCCCAACACCACTTTCCATCAATTTGTATAGCAGACCCTCATGCCAAATTGAGTCAAAAACGTTTTTGAAGTCAACAAAGCATGAGAAGACTTTGGCTTTGTTTTGGTTTGTTTGGTTGTCAATTAGGGTGTGCAGGGAGAATACGTGGTCTGTCGTACGGTAATTTGGTAAAAAGCCAATTTGACATTTGCTCAGTACAATGTTTTCACTGAGGAAATGTACTAGTCTGCTGTTAATGATAATGCAGAGGATTTTCCTAAGGTTGCTGTTGACGCATATCCCATAGAAGTTATTGGGGTCAAATTTGTCTCCACTTTTGTGGATTGGGGTGATCAGTCCTCCATATTGGGGAAGATGCCAGAGCTAAGGATGGTGTTAAAGAGTTTAAGTATAGCCAATTGGAATTTACGGTCTGTATATTTCATCATTTCATTGAGGATACCATCAACCCCACAGGCCTTTTTGGGTTGGAGGGTTTGTATTTTGTCCTGTAGTTCATTCAATGTAATTGGAGAATCCAGTGGGTTCTGGTAGTCTTCAATAGTTCATTCTAAGATTTGTATTTGATCATGTATATGTTTTTGCTATTCGTTCTTTGTTATAGGGCCAAAAAGATTGGAGAAGTGGATTACCCATAAATCTCAGTTTTGGATAGATAACTCTTTGTGTTGTTTGTTTAGTGTTTTCCAATTTTCCCAGAAGTGGTTAAAGTCTATGGATTCTTCAATTACATTGAGCTGATTTCTGACGTACTGTTCCTTATTTTTCCGTAGTGTATTTCTGTATTGTTTTCGTGATTCACCATAGTGAAGGCGTAGGCTCAGGTTTTCTGTTTTGGTTGGATAGGTTTCTCAATTTCTTGCTTAGGTTTTTGCATTCTTCATCAAACCATTTGTTATTGTTGTAAAAAAAAATCGGTTTTCTGTTTGAAATTGTAAGATTTGATAGGGAAGCTGAGAGGTCAAATATACTGTTTAGGTTTTCTACTGCCAAGTTTACACATTCACTACTACAGTGAAAAGTTTTGTCCAGGAAGTTGTCTAAAAGGGATTACTTTCACACTTTCACACTACTTTCCTTCCATCTATAGCATATCTTAATATTATTCAGTTCCTTTGGCTTTGATGCCTCATGATTGAGTATTGCTCTGTACAAGTAGACTGTGATTTTGCTGGGATCTGATAGGGGTGTCAGTGGGCTGACTGTGAACGCTCTGAGAGACTCTGGGTTGAGGTTAGTGATAAAGTAGTCTACATTACTACTGCCAAGAGATGAGCTATAGGTGTACCTACTGTAGGAGTCTCCGCGAAGCCTACCATTGACTGTGTACATACCCAGCATGCGACAGAGCTGCAGGAGTTGTGACACGTTTTTGTTGGTTATGTTGTCATAGTTGTGCCTAGGGGGGCATATGGGGGAGGGAATGCTGTCACCTCCAGGTAGGTGTTTGTCCCCCTGTGTGATGAGGGTGTCAGGTTCTCGTCCAGTTCTGGCATTTAGTACATGTCCCTGAGCCTGGAAATGATTGATTTCCCCCTCCAGGATGGAGAAGCTGTCTTCATTAAAGTATGGGGATTCTGGTGGGGGGGGGGGGGGGGGGGGATATAGGTAGCACACAGGAGGACATTTTTCTCTGTTGAGATCATTCCCTTTTGAATTTCTAGCCAAATGTAAAATGTTCCTGTTTTGATTAATTTAATAGAGTGAATTAGGTCTGCTCTATATCAAATTAGCATACCCCCAGAGTCCCTTCCCTGTTTCACACCTGGTAGTTTGGTGGATGGGACTACCAGCTCTCTCTAACCTAGAGGGCAACCAGTGGGTCCATCTCCTCTATACCATGTTTCTTGTAGGATGACAATGTCTGTATTTCCGATTTCTTTGGTGAAGTCCAGGTTCCTGCTCTTTAGGCCAAAGGCAGATGACCTTTAGGCCTTGGATATTCCAGGATGAAATAGTGAAGGCTTTGTGTTCCATAAAGTGTCTAATGTTGTTGGTCGTGTGGTTTGGCCTCAGGCCAGTAATTGTGAGCAGAGCCTGCTGAGCATTTGGTACATGCCATTGGCTTGGGCTAGTGTAATAGTTGGGGTTGGGCCTGTTTGCCTGCTCACGGCCTGGGCGTATGTGTGACTTTCATGTTGAAGCCCTCTTTGCAGGAGTGGGTGGCATGGGGTGGGCAGGAGGGGCATAGGTCTGATCTGAGGGGGCCTAATTGGGGTGGTGGGCATGGTTGACTTGGGGGGGGGGGTGTTAATTGGTGGGGGTGGGGGTGTAGATGTGGCTGATGGTGCTGTGGTCTGGATGTAGGTCCTCTCGGCGTGGGTCTATGTGTAGGTCCGGGGGGGGGGGGTCCCGCAGGTCTGGGAGAGTGTCTCGCTGGTCTGGGCGGGGTGTCTGTTGATCTGTTGATCCTGTGTGAGGTGTTCGGGCTGTGGTTGAGGGTGAGGTCCTTTAGGGTCCGGGCAAATGTGGGCACTGCTGCTATGTATAGGTGGACCTGGTCGTAAAGGCTGTCCATGTCCAGGGTGGAGTGGTGGGCCAGGTAAATATTTGGTTTTGAGGCACAGTCACGGGAAATACTTGCGTTTACCTGTTGTATGGTAGCAGGGTGGAAGTATTTTTGTGATAGCAGGGTTGAGATAACCACTTGTGCATTGGGGAAAGTAGAAGAAGCTTTTTCAATCCCTCCCTTGAGTGCTGTGGCCACCCTTTCCTGCTGTGCTCTCAGGTCGTTTGTGCCTGTGTGTATTATTATGTGGCTGGGTGACCCTAGTTGATCCTCAGACAGAAGGTTAGGACACCAGGCTATCAGGGTGGCTGACAGTGGGGGTGCTCAGAGGGGGTGGGATCCCACCCTGATAGCCCTCCTGACAACCACCCCACACCCACTGAGGACATACACAAGCCACAGATTGTACTTCTTATGGACTCAAATGGGAAATATATACAAGAAAATAAACTCTGGTGTCCTAACCTTCTGGGTTGTTCATTTGTCTGTCCTGCTGTGATGTCGAGGTTATGGTCAGGGTCTGGGGTGGACTGTTCTGCTGTGGTGTCGAGACTTTGGTCAGGTTCTGAGGTGGGCTGTTCTGCTGGCTTCTCTGCGGGGGTGGCCAGCTCTCTAATGGGTTATTCTCTGTCACACGCCATTCCCTTCACCCTCTCCTCCAGCACTTTGATCCTCTCCTCTAGTGCTATGTTCTTCTCCTGCTCCTGCTCTTTCTCCTGTTGATGTTGTCTCACCACAGCCCAGAGTGCAGGTATGTCTCTCTCCACCTCCAGGACCTCTCTGGGTCTGGTTGAGGGGGTGTTGTTGAGCTGGACAATTTTTTGTGCTGACTGGAGTGTGTTCACCTGCTATTCCAGCTCCACCTGCTTTACCTCCAGCTGCGTGAATGTATCCTTCATTTCAATGAGGGAGTAGTACTCTGTGCTGGAAGGTTGACCTTCCGCTTGGGGTTGCTCGTCTGTGGGGTTGTATAATGAAGAGGTCTGGTCTGACACGCTTGGGGTGGGGGTATCTTTCTCAAGAGAGAGCTTATCCTGCTGAGCTATCTCTTTGATTATGTGAAAGTCCATCTGAAACTGTTTGGGTTTGCCCTGTACCATTACTGTTCCAGACTTACACAGGTTGACATTGGCTGACTCAGAGTCCTCATTGTCTAGTATCCTGAGTTTCCACCCATCGCTAACATCGTTCTGTCCTAGCAAGCTTGGCAGCCTTAACTTAGCATTCAGTCTTTATAAAGTAAAATATATCATTGTAATGTATTTTTCTTCTTGGCTTTAAAAGTAGCTTCAGACTAAACGTTACTCACTCAGTGCCAGGTTGGATGGTGTTTTCAGGTTTCTGTTTGCCAGAGCATTTGCTGTATAGCTTGGAAATAAGAGTCTTTGGTAGTAATCAAATAAAATGTATTTGTCACATGCGCCGTATTTGTCAATACAACCAAATAGGAATCCTTCCACGTAATTTTGTCCTGTCTGTCTGCCTGCCTCTTTCTCTCTGTGTTTGTCGACCTCTCTTTCTCTCTTTCTCTCTCTCTCTGTGTCTGTCGGCCTCTCTTTCTCTCTCGCGCTCTCTCTCTCTGTGTCTGTCTGTCTGTCTGTCCCCTCTCTCTCTATCCCTGACCCACCTCTCTCTCTCTCTCTGTCTGTCTGTCTGGCTGTCTGTCTGTCTGTCTGTCCCCTCTCTTTCTCTACCCCTGCCCCACCTCTCTCTCTCTCTTTCTCTCTCTCTCAACGACTCATGCAACTGTAACCTTGGTAACTCCATTAGCAATTTAATGGAGAATTACAGCTGACTCCGTCAACCAAAGCCTTTTCCGACAAAACAGCCACCTTTCATCTGCGAATTAACTCAGCCAGCACCGAGGCAACATGTACAACCATACAGCTTTGATATATCCATCTGTTTATGCAAATATACAGAGAGAGAGAGAGGGGTGGGGGGGGGTGAGACAGAGAGCGAGAGGGGGAGGGGGAGGGGGAGGGGGGGTGAGAGAGAGAGAGGGGGGGGGTGAGAGAGAGAAGGGGGGGAGAGAGAGAGATAAAGAGGGGGAGGGGTGGGGGGTGAGAGATAGAGATAGAGAGGGGGAGGGGTGGGGTGAGACAGAGAGAGAGGGAGAGAAAAGACAGTGCCAGACCCATCAAACATCTCCTTCAGTTTGTCATTGTAAAGAAAAACACGCTCCATTTCTGAATGATACAGGTTTCTCTTTTCCTTGAGTTCAGAGGTCATTTGATTGCATTGCCTGGCCTTTGATGGACTGTAGTTTGATAGATTATATCAGAAAGTGTTTTGTAGGATATCTAAGTGGGGGCAAGACAATACACAATGTACTGAATATAGCTCAGTATAATTAATGATATTCTAAGGTCTTAGCACCCACCCCCACCACCCTCTGCCTTCTCAGTGGAAACTGCCCCCACCTTCTGCATACAAATCAACCAGATTACTTGTGTTACCTGAAGCAAGGTAGAATAAATGTTTTTAATGTTAAAACAACCCACTTATTCCAGGTTGTCTCTAGCATACAAATTCACTTGAAAACCTCCAAAAGTGATTTATATTATTGTCTTGAGCCTACAGCATACATACCGTACCTAAAGGAAAAACTCTGGACCCTTGGTAAAGGCTAGAACTACTATAGTAGAGTTTTACTAAATAAGATCATAAGGTCAATAAACTAGTATAGTAGAGCTTTTACTAAGATCATACCATCAGGGAAAACTCCCTAGATTTAGGCTATAGCTAAGGCCCAGAGTAGAAAAAATGAAAAAAATGAAAAACTCCTGGCCCCAAGGATACAGTAGCCAGAAAGAATAGCCAGAGTCAAGTCTGACATCAAAGTGCATTGGTGCCTTTCTAATAGCATACTGTGATCAATGATAATGGCTGCTATATGGGCTGCTAATTAGAATGGTGAAAAGGCTTCATATTGCAGTGATTCTGCTTAAACCACTAGGCAGGGCCATATGGGGACCCAGCCATTAGTAAGTAAACACACACACACACACACAAACATGCATTTGCACGCACGCACAGATGTGCACATGCAAGCACGCAGGCAAGCACACACACACTCGAACATGCATGTGCACGCATGCGCGCACACACACAAACACCATCTCACCATCTCTCACTGTACCTTGCATTGGAGGTGCTGTATTTATGCATGAGGGGGTCTGGGAAGCATTACCCCCATACAGAGAGGGAGAAGTGGAGAGAAGGAAGGGGGGGGGGGAAGAGAGACAAAGAAACTGAGACAGAGTGGGATAGAGAGAGAGAGAGAGACACAGAGAGAGAGAGAGAGCGAGAGAGAGACAGAGAGAAAGAGAGTACAGAGACAGAGAGAAAGAGAGTAGAGAGTACAGAGAGACAGCGAGACAGAGAGTACAGAGAGACAGAGAGTACAGAGAGACAGAGAGTACAGAGACAGAGAGACAAAGAGTACAGAGAGACAGAGAGTACAGAGAGTACAGAGAGACAGAGAGGACAGAGAGACAGAGAGACAGAGAGACAGAGAGAGAGAGACAGAGAGACAAAGAAACTGAGACAGAGTGGGATAGAGAGAGAGACAGGGAGACAGGGAGAGAGAGAGAGAGAGAGAGAGAGAGAGAGAGAGAGAGAGACAGAGAGTACAGAGAGACAGAGAGACAGAGAGTACAGAGAGACAGAGAGTACAGAGACAGAGAGTACAGAGAGACAGAGAGTACAGAGACAGAGAGACAGAGAGCACAGAGAGCACAGAGAGACAGAGAGACAGAGAGTACAGAGACAGAGAGTACAGAGAGTACAGAGACAGAGAGAACGAGAGTACAGAGACAGAGAGACAGAGAGTACAGAGACAGAGAGACAGAGAGACAGAGAGTACAGAGACAGAGAGACAGAGAGACAAAGAGACAAAGAGACAGAGAGACAGAGAGACAGAGAGTACAGAGACAGAGAGACAGAGTACAGAGAGACAGAGAGACAGAGAGACATAGAGTACAGAGAGACAGAGACAGAGACAGAGAGACAGAGAGACAGAGACAGAGAGACAGAGAGACAGAGAGACAGAGAGACAGAGAGTACAGAGAGAGAGAGAGACAGAGAGACAGAGAGACAGAGAGACAGAGAGAGAGACAGAGAGACATAGAGACAGAGAGACAGAGAGACAGAGAGACAGAGAGTACAGAAAGTACAGAGACAGAGAGACAGAGAGACAGAGAGTACAAAGACAGAGAGACAGAGAGACAGAGAGAGAGACAGAGAGACATAGAGACAGAGAGACAGAGAGACAGAGAGACAGAAAGACAGAGAGTACAGAAAGTACAGAGACAGAGAGACAGAGAGACAGAGAGTACAAAGACAGAGAGACAGAGAGAGAGAGACAGAGAGACAGAGAGTACAGAGACAGAGCGACAGAGAGTACAAAGACAGAGAGACAGAGAGAGAGAGATAGAGAGACAGAGAGTGGTACAGATGGAAAGCAGAAGAGACTCTGTGGAAGTAGATAAATGGCTTATGTCTAAATTATTTCAGCTGTAATACAGTTTGACACACACACCTCTCATAATGATCTGCTATGATTAACAAGCTGCAATCATGGGAAGAGCTTAAGTCAATCCCCAGTCAGTCATTCACACACACACACACACACACGCACACACACACACACACACACACACACACACACACACACACACACACACACACACACACACACACACACACACACACACACACACACACACACACACACACACACACACACACACACACACACACACACACACACACACACACACACACACACACACTGATAACCTCTCCCCTGTGTGAGCCCTGGGCAGAAGTGTCAGTCAGTTAGTCAGTCAGGGATAAGAAGGCAGGAGAGAAAGGGCTGAATCAGAGGCTGTGTCCCAAATGGCAGCCTATTGCCTATATAGTACACTACTTTTGACCAAAGCCCTATGGGCCCTGTTCAAAAGTAGTGTACTATATAGGGAATAGCCTAATGGGCCCTGGTCAACAATAGTGCACTATACAGAGAGACAGAGAGTACAGAGAGTGGGGAGAACAAGTATTTGATACACTGCCGATTTTGCAGGTTTTCTTACTTACAAAGCATGTAGAGGTCTGTAATTTCTATCATAGGTACACTTCAACTGTGAGAGACGGAATCTAAAACAAAAATCCAGAAAATCACATTGTATGATTTTTAAGTAATTAATTTGCATTTTATTGCATGACATAAGTATTTGATACATCAGAAAAGCAGAACTGAATATTTGGTACAGAAACCTTTCTTTGCAATTACAGAGATCATACGTTTCCCGTAGGTCTTGACCAGGTTTGCACACACTGCAGCAGGGATTTTGGCCCACTCCTCCATACAGACCTTCTCCAGATCCTTCAGGTTTCGGGGCTGTCGCTGGGCAATATGGACTTTCAGCTCCCTCCAAAGATGTTCTATTGGGTTCAGGTCTGGTGACTGGCTAGGCCACTCCAGGACCTTGAGATGCTTCTTACGGAGCCACTCCTTAGTTGCCCTGGCTGTGTGTTTCGGGTCGTTGTCATGCTGGAAGACCCAGCCACGACCCATCTTCAATGCTCTTACTGAGGGAAGGAGGTTGTTGGCCAAGATCTCGTGATACATGGCCCCATCCATCCTCCCCTCAATACGGTGCAGTCGTCCTGTCCCCTTTGCAGAAAAGCATCCCCAAAGAATGATGTTTCTACCTCCATGCTTCACGGTTGGGATGGTGTTCTTGGGGTTGTACTCATCCTTCTTCTTCCTCCAAGCACGGCGAGTGGAGTTTAGACCAAAAAGCTATATTTTTGTCTCATCAGACCACATGACCTTCTCCCATTCCTCCTCTGGATCATCCAGATGGTCATTGGCAAACTTCAGACGGGCCTGGACATGCGCTGGCTTGAGCAGGGGGACCTTGCGCTGCAGGATTTTAATCCATGACGGCGTAGTGTGTTACTAATGGTTTTCTTTGAGACTGTGGTCCCAGCTCTCTTCAGGTCATTGACCAGGTCCTGCCGTGTAGTTCTGGGCTGATCCCTGCACCAACAGTTGTTGCATTCTCACCAAGCTGCTTGCCTATTGTCCTGTAGCCCATCCCAGTCTTGTGCAGGTCTACAATTTTATCCCTGATGTCCTTACACAGCTCTCTGGTCTTGGCCATTGTGGAGAGGTTGGAGTCTGTTTGATTGAGTGTGTGGACAGGTGTCTTTTATACAGGTAATGAGTTCAAACAGGTGCAGTTAATACAGGTAATGAGTGGAGAACAGGAGGGCTTCTTGAAGAAAAACTAACAGGTCTGTGAGAGACTGGTTGGTAGGTGATCAAATACTTATGTCATGCAATAAAATGCAAATTAATTCCGTCTCTCACAGTTGAAGTGTACCTATGATAAAAATTACAGACCTCTACATGCTTTGTAAGTAGGAAAACCTGCAAAATCGGCAGTGTATCAAATACTTGTTCTCCCCACTGTATATGGAATAGGGTGCCATTTGGGATGCAATCAAAGGCTGATTTAGAGGAAGTGCTTAGTTGGTTAAACTATTTCCTATACGTATGTTCTACAGCAGAATTCAATCCATCCATCAATGCAGAGAAATAACACAGTTTCTGCTCATATCAAATTGAGTTTCACGTCTTTCCTTAATCGAGTAAACATTAACTTATTGCCTAGTCAATCAATCACTCAATCACTGCTATAAAGCAGAACTACAGTGCTTTCGTCTGTTTTCGTGTTTTCGTCTATGGACCTTATTGAATTAAGTAAAAAATAGCTTTGAATGTCTGCGCAAGATGGATAACGGCATTCGTATGAATGTCAGGCGTGAATGAGTTCTATTATTGTGAGTTTGTTTCCACAGTGCATGTTTGATTGAATTCTTTAGAAAATCCTTAATCTCTGTGTCTTGTATGGTGTTGTCTGGTGTGGTGTAGGGGTTAAAGAGTCTAGCTGCTGGCTCTATTCATCCTTACCCATCTGCCACAGGAGAGGGAGGGAGGGGGATGGAGATGGAGGGGAAGAGTGGGTAAAGGAAGAGCGAGACAGAGTAACACTAGCGAGATAGAGGGAAGGAGAGGGAGGGGGCAGAGAGAGAGAAAGGGAGGGAAGGAGAGGGAGGGGGCAGAGGGAGAGAAAGAGAGGGAAGGAGAGGGAGGGGGTAGAGAGAGAGAAAGAGAGGGAAGGAGAGGGAGGGGGCAGAGAGAGAGAAAGAGAGTGAAGGAGAGGGAGGGGCAGAGAGAGAGAAAGAGAGTGAAGGAGAGGGAGGGGGCAGAGAGAGAGAAAGAGAGTGAAGGAGAGGGAGGGGGCAGAGAGAGAGAAAGCGAGGGAAGGAGAGGGAGGGGCAGAGAGAGAGAAAGCGAGGGAAGGAGAGAGGGAGACCTCAAGAAAGAGGGAAATAAACAGAAAGAGGAGGAAGAAAGAGAGGAGAGAAAGAGAGAAGAGGGGATTGAAAGAGAGCGAAAGACAGAGGTGAAAGAGAGAGTAAGGGAGAAAGAGAGAAAGAGATTGGGGAGAGAGGGAGGAAAATATAGAGAGAAACCACACATCTGTTCTGTGTTCATGTCCACTGACTCCTCTGTCTGAACAATGCGACCAGATGGAGGACAGAGATCCTTCTGCAGAACAAGAACTACCATCATCCCTCACACTTTCTGTTTCTTTCACTTCTTCTCTTGGATTTTCACTCCAAGGACCACACAGAGAGCATCTCTCTCTCTCTCTCTCTCTCTCTCTCTCTCTCTCTCTCTCTCTCTCTCTCTCTCTCTCTCTCTCTCTCTCTCTCTCTCTCTCTCTCTCTCTCTCTCTCTCTCTCTCTCTCTCTCTCTCTCTCTCTCTCTCTCTCTCTCTCTCTCTCTCTCTCTCTCTCTCTCTCTCTCTCTCTCTCTCTCTCTCAAGAGACCTCCTGAGTTGATGATCTTTTATGTCCCAATGAGAGTATGTTGCTTATACATTACTGTCAACTTTAAAGCAGTAGGTGGCTGCTGGGTTTAGACTAACGGTGGCCATTCAACATGTAGAATCCTCAGGAAATGAATAGAAAATGACGGCCGATGTTCTGTGGTCAGAGGTGACAAGACGGCCACCCACTTCTTTTAGCCGTTCGTCTGTGCAGTCTGTTTTGTCCGCAAGACTCTGGGGTATCCTCCACATCAAACACTACTTTCAATACACACCTCTTATCTCTCAGCTCAGCATGCAGAGAGAGCGAGAGAGATCTGTTCAGCCTGTGTGACAGAAACTGTGTCCACAGTCAGTCAGAGAGGAGTGTGTGTCTGCGTGTATATCTGTGTACAGGGCCAGTCAAACCCAAGACAATACCAATAGAACTAGCCCTTGGTAACTGTGGGTAAACAATGTGAAATCAAAGCCTGTGGAACAGAATCATTCTAGAATCCTGGACTCCCTCAGCACACACATGTACACTACTGAGCTCGGATCAGTCAGGGGACTAGTAGAGTGACAGTCATGAGTGGTGACACACACACACACACACACACACACATACAGACACACAAACATAGACACACAGCCTGTTAGCCACACTAACTATTCCACATTGCTGCAAAGTAAACAAAATCAAACACTTTCCATTCCAAACCACAGAACAACAGAGCACAGCTAATAGTAAATTAGAGGAAATGTTGTGTTGACAGTAATTAAATAGCAACGGAAGTATACAGTATCTCCTAAATAACTACAGAATAAGATATTCTAGCAGTAGTAGTACTGTCGTTCATTGCTCAAATATCTACTCTTCCATTCCTGGCAACTTAAATATGGGCTGTTCCAAATGACACCATATTCCCTATTTAGTGCAATAGTTTTGAGCAGAGCCCTGGTAGTGTACTATGTAGGGATAAAGGTGCCATTTGGGATGCATCCATGGAGTCATTAGATTGAGAATTCCTGGCAACTAATCTTGGATGGAGGGCAAACCCATGGCAAGACACAGGGCAGGATCCTCTGAAGAGCACTGTCCGATGTCAGGTCAGATTTACTATAATGCCCTCTTTAAGTACCCATCAAGGAGCTCCGATGTCAATACTGATAGTGGTAATCATTTCTAAATAGACCGTACTGATACTGATCCAAAGAGCAACAAGCTCTTCCCCTGCCAGCTCGGTGTCTCAGTGTCTCTCCTCTCTCTCTCTCTCTCTCTCTCTCTCTCTCATGCCCAGCCCAGACTGCCTGCTCACTCCAAAGACATACAAATAAAAATCTGAACACTGGACTCCTGTTAGATGCAACAAATTAGACCTGTTCAGCGAAATGTTAGGCCAGGATTCAATCTGATCGTGGGTTGTCGACAATCTGGCTTTTAAAAGGCAATGTTCCCACATTTGCAGAGGTTGCATTGTTGAATTGGCTTGGGCCTGGAAAACTGCTTAGCACTTGAACAGTTTGCCGGTTTTCGAAAGTGCACTAGACTGTGGTAGTATTAGCTAAAAAAAGTAGTAGAAAAGCTATTCTAAAGAGCTTTACGTTTCTCTGATCTCTCAACTGATCATCTCATTAGCCCAGACTGTAGCAGAGGGGGTTTGAAAACCGATGCCGGCATGATGGTAACCTTGTCTGAAACCCGAATGCTTTTGTTTGCTCCCAGAACTAATACCTAGGCTACATGGTGTTGAGGCATGCAGACAGCACAGGTTGAATGACCAAACTATCTAACAAACACACACTCACACATGCACGCGCGCATGCACACGCACACACACACAGACGTACACACACGGACTATGAATACTTTCTCAAACAGAAAGAGACATAAAATTGGTAATGGATGAAGCTAAGCAGTCTCAACACTTCAGTCGACATAGCACAGCATGAACATTGAGCAGGTTGGCATTTATTGAGATAACTCGTGCACTAGCTGACACAGCTGCAAAGTCATGAAATCTGAGTTTAACCCTAACCTTAACCACACTGCTAACCATAATGCCTAACCCTCAAATAGTGCATTTTTGTTTTAATGAATTTTTACAATATAGCCAATTATGAATTTGCAGCTGGCCCATCTAGTGAAAACCGCTCAGTTCTGCCTCCAGGACAAGACTCATGACAATAAACGTCAACCTGCGAATATTGAGGTGCTTTTATATCAGGAGTCTTTGGGGGGAAGGCTTGTCCACGCTACTTGTTTCATAAGGCTTACAATCTCCTTTTCAGCTTCCTCGGCCAAACATTAGAGTTTTATTGTTTCCGTATTCCCGCTGGGGTGACTCATGGATCATAATGAAGTAGAATTCAGATTAACATTTC
>NC_140024.1:28102158-28140832 GCF_964263955.1 Coregonus lavaretus | reverse complement strand
CAGGAAATGCAGGGCTCTCATTTGGGACGCAGCCCAGGTCTTAGCTTATGACTGACAGCTTCAATAAACAGCTGTCTATTGAACAGGATGCAATCCAACTCATTCTAAAGACTATGCCAGTGTGCCATTGTGTGTGTGTGTGTGTGTGTGTATCTCCCTCCTAGGTTGCCCTTCACACATTGTTTCTGTGCTGTAAATAAAAAATGTGGCCTCATTTAGACGGAACTCAATCAAAAGAGCTTCCAAGAAACGTTTACTCATTTGAAATGTTCTGCCAAACCTAATTACAGTAATGTCAAATATAACATTATACAAGAAAATCGCCCAATGTGACACTCCCTGTCAGCAAAGTGACAATTGTTTATTTGTGTAAACATTATCCTGCCTGCTTCCTTAAATCAGGATTGGTATTTGGTATTAATATTATCCATAGCTGTTATGGTGCTCTGTGTGTTTTCCTGCCTGTCCGTCTGTCCATCTGTCATAGAATCACACTGGCCTAATGATAGCCGAAATACCACTGTCATAACGATGATATTACAGATGTCATTGACAGTCATGACAGCCTGCGTCACCATATGTCATCTGATGACATCATTACTGTAATAGTCTAGTTGGCTGGCGTGTGTGACAGTCTCAGCTCTCTCTGTCCTAACTGTGCTCCCCAGAGCCTGGGCGTCTAGCCATGCTAGAAGGAGACGGAAGGGTGGTGCTTTATAACTCAACATCTAACCAAACTCTATAATCTTTACCCTTACCCTCACCTAACATGTAAGGACAATAGATGAGATGAGTTTCTTAATGTAAACTTTATGTTAACTGTATAGCCCAAAACAACAGTCAATTTCTTCTGGTGAAGGCAACAAGGTACAGAAGAAGTACAAAGGGTAGACAAACAGAACAGAAAGACATGATCAGGGCTGTAAAACTCCGGTAACCTTCCCAGACTCAAGTCCTTTCATGCGGTCAAATGACCTAAAGGCCTCATGGGTGGAACGTTACTAATATTTTTCATAATTAATAAACCTTATTTCAAAAACCCGCCGAAAATCCAGTGTTTCTATGTGAAACGGTTTTGTTATATTTCAGTCTTCTGTGATGTATATAAAGTGTAATATTGGGATGCAAACTCAAAATGTTATACATTTCAACTCTATATCTGACATGGTACAGGTGTCTTCTTTTTCTTAAGCCCATAACCATGTGTGTGAGGTGTATACTTTTGTTTCAAAGTAGATTTGTTTAAGACTACCAAGAAACACTCTGTGTGACCCTGTTTCAGCCCACTGCAGTAAAAGGTTAAGGAAGTGAAGTTACCGGGATTGTCCAGCCCTTCACATGATATCTACAAGTTTGGATCAGTGGAAAGATGAATAAAAGATGAAAGTAGATGGAAGGATAAAGAGAAGATGTAGGGGTGTATGGAAGGATGAAGAGAGGATGAATAAAGTAAAGGTGTAGATAGAGGGATGAAGAGATAGATTGGAGGGGTGGATAGGCGAACAATTAATGCCATGTTAATTAAATTACCTTCATGTGTCCTCCGAAAGTGTCGAAGGCGAAGAACTTGCAGGCCTCGTTGCCATAGCAAACAGGTTCCATCTCGCCGCGTACCAGGATGTTGCGACTCAGCAGGCCGACCTCTGCCCTCATGTCCACCCCATCCACCTCCTCACCCATGTGGAGGAACACTGGCTTACCTACACATACATAAAGAATTAGAACATACCTGGCAGCACACACACACACACACACACACAAAGAGTTAGAACACACCTGGCAACACACACACAGACATACGAATGCACACAGACACCAGGGTTTCCATTAGCTGGTCATTTCTGGCATTTGGCCAATAAAATAAATGAAAAGCCGATAAATAAAATTGTAGCCAGCCAAATTGTCCGGGGTTGGACTGCTGTTGAGTGGAGAACGAGAGAGGAGCCTTGGCTACTGTTGATTGTCAAGATAGAGACCTTTTTTCATTGAAGAAAAATTAGAGCGTAGTGAAAAGCCTACATGGCGGGGCTCCAGACTGCGACCATTTAGTCTTGCTGGGCGAGTTAAAACATGTATTGGTCGCATCTGTGCAAGCTGCACATTCATTCACCTCACTCAAAACGTCCTAGTTTTTATGAGGCTAAAACCATGATTTGGTCAAACAGTAAATTACATTATCCTCATGATTCCTGTAATGAAAATGTCTGCCTACCTGCCCCTGTACCTGTTTCGCTGGGGCCTGCTGCTGTGTCGAGAGAGGCACTCTCCCTCTCCTTTCCCGCGGGGAAAAATGCTCCAGGTGAAAGAAAAGTGTCCTGATTGTATAACACTTTTAAATCCAATTGTGGGCAAAGCACAGCTATCCTGGTGTCACAAGTGGAGAATGTGCTCAGTTTTCTGTAGATTTCTTTGAGCTCAAAAGCAACTATTTTCCAAGCAAGATATTTGATATGGCTTTGAGATGTGGAGCGCACAAAATTCTTATTGGCCATTGCGAGTGCATAGGCCTACAACTACAATGTTTTTTTTTTTTTACATTAAATGTACTGTTAGATGAATACATGGCTACTAGCAGTGGGTATTATCTGTAGAGCTAGTGATCTAGCTAATGTGTTTTGTTTTTCCACTTACACAGGTGGTGAATTAGCCCCAAATAAATTAGGCTATGATATTAGAGCATTGAAAAATAAAATCAGAAAACTCTGGAGCCCTATTTTAACAGTAAAATATAACAATAGCATAAATGTCTACCCAAAATGCATGACAATCACTGGATTAGGTTGCTCATTAAAATATGTTTTATCACAACATGAAAAGATGATGAAACAACTTATTTCTTCAATACCACCTCAGTAGTCTAATACACTTTCTAATAAAGCACTATGAATTTTATAAGATGATCGGCCTACAAAAAAAAATTATATTGCGTAATGCCGCGAAAAATGTATTGTGCGACCAAATCATGGACTTGTGCCTCCAACTGAAAAACATAGTGGCACAAGTGCCACCAGGGGAAAATGTTAGTCTGGAGCCCTGCTACAACATTTAGTTTAAGATAGGTTATAAGTACAGTAGGTCTGTTGTAAAATAAATACCATTATCCTATTGCTGTCATTTCTTGGGTACAGTAGGTACTAGTCTTTCTTGGTAATTGCTGCAATAACATGTAGTAGCCTGTTGAAAACGTTTGTGAAGGGGGTCCTCTGTAGCTCAGCTGGTAGAGCATGGCGCTTGTAACGCCAGGGTAGTGGGTTTGATCCCCGGGACCACCCATACGTGAAAATGTATGCACACATGACTGTAAGTCGCTTTGGATAAAAGCGTCTGCTAAATGGCATATTATTATTATTAAGGTTTAAACCAGTTCGCAAGTGTTTTGTTTCATTCTGTTGAGTCATTTTATTTGGACAAATTAAGTTCCAACTTGAATGTTGTGTTTGCCGCAGGATAATATCCTGCTCGTATTTTCCCTATAAACAATGGCTTGACTTACTTTGGATATAAAGTTAAAGCAACTTTTGAGAAGGTTTGGTGTGGTATGGTTATTAGACTATTATACTGTTATATGAAGGCTGTGTGCACCAGCTCTCCAACTGGCTCCAACAGTTGAACTTGAGGTGAGGAAGACTGTTTCAGGCCTACCAGAGTTAGTTACTCCTATAATATAACAATATAATGCTTATCTTTATACAAAATATTCGGATCGAAAATTAACGAATTAGCCTCCTTCTGTACGCCTATATCTGTATAGCAGACGCAGTATCCTATCTGACAAGAATAAATCAATGAATGTCGGTGTCGTATAGCATGCCGCCGGCATACTGTATCTCTCTCTCTGGGGCTAGCCCTTAGCTTCTCTTCCTCTTATAGTGGACACCTAAGTCTGTAGACCTATGCATGCAATGCCCTGAAGCATTTAGTGCTCAAATCTCCGACAGCTGAGCCGTGAGGTGGACAATGATTGTTTTAGAAAAATAAAAAGCAATAAAGCAATAGGCTTTAAAGTTTAGCATATTCTATGCATCCAAACATAAGGAATATTGTTTTGTAATTAGTTAGGCTGTTTTTAAGGACAATATCCCTTCTTTATTGATGGCGCTGGCTGCATGGGTGGAAGCCCTAATGGGTTACGTACCCAATGCATATGGATGACTGGTCAATTTCTCAAATGTCCGATAAATTATAATCCTCCCTGACACAAACGTACTGTCTGTATGCACACACACACACACACACACACACACATAGAATATACACATGGGAGCACTTGCCTGGAACACATGAGCGCATCGCTCTCAGAAGGCAACCAGAGAATGTTTTTAGTGTTGTTCTTTAGAGTCAATTTACACTAGTGGGAGAAAATTGCCCTGTGATTTTAGAAGGCCTTTTAGGCTGAAAGTTGAGGGAGAGAAAATAGAGTGGGTGCATGTGTGTGTGTGTGTGTGTGTGTGTGTGTGTGTGTGTGTGTGTGTGTGTGTGTGTGTGTGTGTGTGTGTGTGTGTGTGTGTGTGTGTGTGTGTGTGTGTGTGTGTGTGTATAGAGAGATCACTCGCGATACAAAGCGAAATTCGACATTTGTGCAGGTCCCCAGGACGTTGGGAGACGCCATCAAAACCGGCCACTAGGGGCAAAAAACAACAGCCAGAAACAAGATTGGGATTGAACCCAGTTGTTTCTGTGTGCCTAAATTTAACACATTTGTCACAGAACGTCGTGACATGAAGTCAGACTGTGATATCTTGTGGTGTGTGTGTGTGTGTGTGTGTGTGTGTGTGTGTGTGTGTGTGTGTGTGTGTGTGTGTGTGTGTGGCTAATGACTCCTGAGAGGGGAAAGTACTACACTAATACACTCTCCATTTCCACAGAGAGAGACACTTTAAGGGATAAACACACACACACCTAATGAAAGAAGCTTGTTTATTCACAATTCACGTTTATTTTTTAAATGACAACAGCTACTGCTCACTCTCACTCACTCACTCACTCACAGGAATTGGTCTGTGAAGGATTTGTCTGTATCTGAATGTGATTGTCTCTCTTCAGACATCTCCCTATAGTGTGAAGATGTCACCACCTCACAGCTGTCACAAGAACCCCTCTGCAGTTGGCCGCAGACGAAACACACAGAGAGAAAGGGAGATAAATGGGAAGAGACTTAATGGAGGGAGGTTGAGGAAGATTGTGATGGTGGGTGTTAAAGGTCACAGAATGAGTCTGCCAGTCCAGCTCCTGTGGAGCTAGATATATGACAGATGATAACTATTAGAGCAGGGGGAGAGCGGGGGGGGGGGAATATACACATGACGAGATGAGAGGAGAGGAAGGGAGAGAGGAAATGAGAGAGTGAGAGGAGAGGTTGAGACAAGAACGGCCCACTGTCTGTGAGACTGATCCAAGTAGACACTAAAGAAATATTAATGAGTTCAGAACATTCACTTTCCCCAGGTTCAGTCTTCTCTCCTCACTATTGGCATCATATTACATGACTTCTTAAAAGAAGAGAAGAACACGAAAAAAGAACAAAACAAAAAGGAAGGAATCTAAAAACAGAACAGCTCTGACTCCCCGCCCACACACTAGACACGAACACAGTAATTAAAATGCCAAAGAGTTATTGAAGAAAAAATGGAATTAAATGAAACATAAGTGTAAAAGAATCAGAGACACAGGTGGTCACCCACGCATCCGAGTACAACCCTCCTTTACTGATAAAACCTTTCTGTGCACAAAGGAAATGAGTGGTTCACTTGTCAGGACTTAGTCATCAGTGCAATAAAGACTGATAGCAATCTCTCCCCCATTGTCTCTCCCCCGGCCCCCCTTCTCTCCACCCTCTTTCTCTCTTTCCACCGCTCCTGCCCCCCGTCTACCCCTCTCTCTCCCAATTGTTAATGATGCGGAGGAGACAGGAAGAGTTAGATACCTGGGTACTGTTGGTTCTGACATGGTCTGCCTTGAGGGAGCCGTTGGAAAGAATCACGGCCACCTTTCGCCATGTTACTGGCGCTCCCCTGACAACACTGACAAACTGCATCCTCCACTGATGAATGGAGAGAGTTGGAGAACCCTATTAGGAATGAGAATTTGTCTGTGTGTGTTTGTGTAACTGCGTGTCTGTCTCTCTGTCTCTCTGTCTCTCTGTCTCCCTGTCTCTCTGTCTCCCTGTCTCCCTGTCTCCCTGTCTCCCTGTCTCTCTGTCTCTCTGTCTCTCTGTCTCTCTGCCTGTGTGAGATAATCATGGTCAAAAAATATTAAAGATTTTATTTGGATGCACACATTAATATGACTATGAACCACCGGCCAAGAAAGACATGCAGAGACACGTTATCAAGAGCTTCTAATTGTGCAGCACTGGAGGGCTACGAGCTGAATTAATTAATACATACATTAAATTAATAGGTATATCAAAGTTGAAAGGGGTTAGTGATTAAAATAGATTTAACACACACACACACGTGCGCACACACACACACACCTAATTAATAGACCTAGAAAACAGAGGTGCAGCCCCTAGATAAACAACTCATTATTTAGGGAATTTTAAACAACATTGATGTATCTACTGTGGAAGTCTTCATCAGAGTGAACTACTTTCTGCTCTTAATGTCAAACAAACAAAAAGCATGCAAGCATCCGCACGCACGCACGCACGCACGCACGCACGCACGCACACACGCACACACGCACACACGCGCACACACGCACACACACACACACACACACACACACACACACACACACACACACACACACACACACACACACACACACACACACACGCACATACACACAGCCAGTTGAGGGCATGTCACATTAAATCAGAGATAGAGCCAGACAGAATGACTGGGAGCTGAAAGGAATGGAGGCATTTGCAGCCACCAAAACAAATGCTGGTGGCACCTTATTTGGGGAGGACGGACTCATGGTAATGACTGGAGCAGAATAAGTGGAATGGTATCAAATACATCAATCACATGGTTTCCATGGTTTCCATGTGTTGGATGCCATTCCATTTGCGCTGTTCCAGCCATTATTATGAGCTGTTCTCCCCTCAGCAGCCACCACTGAACTGCGTGTGTGAAGCCTGTCTCTCTCTGAGAAGAACACTCAATCCCATTGTCCCTTCCTCTCACTGAACCAGAGAGAGACGTTTCATTGGCTGAAACAGACAGACACAAATACAAAAAACAAGCACACACACATCTACACACACCCACACCCTCACACACATCTACACACACATCTACACACACCCCCACACCCTCACACACATCTACACACACCCTCACACACATCTACACACACATCTACACACACCCTCACATCTACACACACATCTACACACACCCACACCCACACCCTCACACACCGTCTTGCTGTAGCCTGGTTTGACCTACTAGTCTAATAACAGATATTTTCATGTTTATCCCTTTGATATTACAGTCCTCTTATCTGGTTAAGGGAGGGCCAACTGGTGGCTCGTGGCACACGGATCAATTTCCCCAAAAAGCTCAGTTAGGTTCTCAACTTAATTTTGTGTGTGTGTGTGGGTGGGGGGGGCGGGGCAGCTAGGGCTGGCTCTGACTGCATGTGTGCTAGCCAATGCGGCCCCTCATGATGAGTTTAGATATTTGATCTAGATAACCATCTTCAAAAACACACTCTCACTCACTTTTCCATGCTGTTTATTCTAGCTCCATGCACATAGGCATAGACACACACACACACACTTATGGGCCCTGGTCAAATTAGTGCACTATATAGGAAATAGTCAATTAGAGGATAGTGAATTAGAGACAAAGCCACTTGTGGCATGCTAGACATCTGAGCAAACACTCTGAACAAGTCTTGATGACAACCTTGTTTAACACAAACAAACTATACTAACACAGGAGAGGAACTCCTCAATGAAGGGCCAGTATGTTAGCCTGAGAGAGAGCGAGAGAGAGAGAGAGAGAGAGAGAGAGAGAGAGAGAGAGAGAGAGAGAGAGAGAGAGAGAGAGAGAGAGAGAGAGAGAGAGAGAGAGAGAGAGAGAGAGAGAGAGAGAGAGAGAGAGAGAGAGAGAGAGAGAGAGAGAGAGAGAGAGAGAGACCGGAGAACAACAAACACTGAGAGAAAAAATACTGTTTGAGAGTTTCGGAGAGAGTGCAGATCTTTGTGTAGCTCTTTGTGCCAGGTCACGTGCCAGTTTTAGATGAGAGCTGGAAGAGAGAGATGGGAGAGAGAAGAGAAAAAAAAGAGAGAGAGCGATAGAGAAAAACAGTGCCTGAATACCCGTATTTGCGTTCTAAATAGTAGGCATATTAGGTATGCAAAAATGTCATGTTTTATAGTATGTGATATTTAGAAAATGGAAGGATGAGAGAGAGCGAGAGAGAGAGAGAGAGAGACAAAGAGACAGAGAGACAGAGAGACAGAGAGAGAGAGAGAGAGAGAGAGAGAGAGAGAGAGAGAGAGAGAGAGAGAGAGAGAGAGAGATAGAGAAAGATAAAATCCCTCAGGCTGATGAAAATCAAGGCTATGTGGATGAAAGAGCAGCACATTGTGTCCCACCTCCATCTGAGTGTTTGTGGTTAGGCTGTGTGCAAACAGAAATGTGGAAACATCCCTCTGTCTCTTTGTGAGTTTAATCCCTGTGTGTGTGTGTGTGTGTGTGTGTGTGTGTGTGTGTGTGTGTGTGTGTGTGTGTGTGTGTGTGTGTGTGTGTGTGTGTGTGTGTGTGTGTGTGTGTGTGTGTGTGTGTGTGTGTGTGTGAGAGAGAGAGAGAGAGAGAGAGAGAGAGAGAGAGAGAGAACATACCTCTGCTGATTTGTGTGTTTAATCTGTAACAGGTAAAGACTGAGTTGTGTTAACCGCCCCACTACGCCCAGGGGAGAGAGATGAGGAAAAAGACAGAAGAAGAGAGAGAGAAATAATGCAATTATGTGCCTGGTTACCACTCCCCTGGCTTTGTCATAAATGTACATGTAAATAATAAGAGAGGAGGGTGAGCGAGTTCTGTGATTAGAGTTAGAGTTCTGTGATTAGAGTTAGAGTTCTGTGATTATTTTAACCTGTGTGTGTTTTTCTGTGTGTATGTCTGTGTGTGTGGCCTTGTCCGAATACCCGCACTTGCGGGTAAAGAGATGTAGAGACAGAGAAAGAGTGATGGAGAGCAATTACATAAGATAGAATGTGATGTGGAGAGAAAGCTCATGACTTACTATGATGCCCCAGAGGCCTTCAGAAGCCTGGGAATAGATTCATGTTCAGCCCCAGGAGGAGAGAGCCTTTCTGAGATCTTTCAGCAAATTCTCTCTCTCTCTCTCTCTCTCTCTCTCTCTCTCTCTCTCTCTCACACACACACTCACACACTCTCTGGTTCAGACTGCGGTCAATGAAGACTTGTTTGACTCTTGTCTCTCTGCTTGTATAATGGTGTGGCAGATGCACGCACACACACAAAGGTGGTGGGGTGGCAGAATACTTGTTTGAATTTTGTGAGTCTGTCTGGCCAAAGATGTCACTTGGTTTGGCTCCATTCACATAACAAGAAAAAAATGACTTTAGAAGGCTTTAGGGTTGTGTCCCAAATGAACCCTTATTCCCTTTATAGTGCTACTAGATCCCTGGTCAAAAGTAGTGCACTACATAGGGAACATGCTGCCATTTGGGACCCATGTTCGGAGTTGGAACACTCAAACCTTGTTAATGTGAGTGTGAGTGTGAGAAATGTAAAACACATGGTAGAATCAAACACAAACACACACACTATTATACAACTTCCACTTATGCGTTCACAAGAATCTCTCCAACAGCTATTTACAGCACATAAACAAGCTTCGCTCTGTCCGTCCCAATGAGCAGTGTGTTCTAAAACCATCACACACACACACTCAGACACTCACACACTCACTGCCCTAAAAGCACAGAGGGTCCATTCCAGAGGTATGGACAGAGAGTCCAGTGATTGTGATTTAGTAGGTCAAGCATCTGTGCTGGGAAGCAAAAATCTGGGTCAAGCACAAATATTACCAGTGCTTCATTCCCAGGCCTGTCTTCTCCCTATATAGTACACTACTTTTGACCATAGCCATATTTGCCCTAGTCAAAAGTAGTGCACTATATAGTAAATAGGGTGGCATTATGGACACGTACCCTGTCTCTCTGTCTCTCTCTCCCTCCATCATTCAACACACCAATCCATGCCAAGGCTGTGGCAGCAAGGTTGAAGGCGCTGCCACACACACACACACACTGTATTTTGTCATGTGGAGCCCAGGAACAGTTGCTGCTTCTTGGGGAACCCAATAAAAAATAAAGACACACACACAGTCTAGATTGGTGAAAGCTATGAAATGGAATCATTGTTCACACCTTAATAACTGTGCTATTTCAGTGAATACTTTAAGGAAGAAAGAAAGAAAGAAAGAAAGAAAGTAGCAGACGCTTTTATCCAAAGCGACTTACAGTCATGCGTGCATACATTTTTACGTATGGGTGGTCCCGGGGATCGAACCCACTACCCTGGCGTTACAAGCGCCATGCTCTACCAATTGAGCTACAGAGGACCCAGCTTCCCCTCCCCCATTCCTAACCTTAACCTTTACTGGGGGAAATGCTAAACTGACCCAACATCAGTGTATAAGGGCAACATCTCCCTACACCGAGGGGACAGTTAAGCATCCCTGACCTTGACCTTTGACTCGGTTGCTATTGCAACATACGTTAGGTCAGTCAACCTTAGACTTTTATTTTTCACAAGGAGACTTAACTTACTGATGCAAAGAACAGACATTACAGCAGCATTACATTGCATATACACACACACACACACACACACTCACACACAGGTACATACACACAGGTACTCTTTCCTCTGCTCTTATCCTTCTAGACCTATCCGCTGCCTTTGATACTGTGAACCATCAGATCCTCCTCTCCACCCTCTCCGAGTTGGGCATCTCCGGCGCTGCTCACTCTTGGATTGCGTCCTACCTGACAGGTCGCTCCTACCAGGTGGCATGCGAGAATCTGTCTCCGCACCACGTGCTCTCACCACTGGTGTCCCCCAGGGCTCAGTTCTAGGCCCTCTCCTATTCTCTCTATACACCAAGTCACTTGGCTCTGTCATATCCTCACATGGTCTCTCCTATCATTGCTACGCAGATGACACACAATTCATTTTCTCCTTTCCCCCTTCTGATAACCAGGTGGCGAATCGCATCTCTGCATGTCTGGCAGACATATCAGTGTGGATGACGGATCACCACCTCAAGCTGAACCTCGGCAAGACGGAGCTGCTCTTCCTCCCGGGGAAGGACTGCCCCTTCCACGATCTCGCCATCACGGTTGACAACTCCATTGAGTCCTCCTCCTAGAGTGCAAAGAACCTTGGCGTGATCCTGGACAACACCCTGTCGTTCTCCGCTAACATCAAAGCTGTGACCTAAACCTGTAGGTTCATGCTCTACAACATTCGCAGAGTACGACCCTACCTTACACAGAAAGCGGCACAGGTCCTAATCCAGGCACTTGTCATCTCCCGTCTGGATTACTGCAACTCGCTGTTGGCTGGGCTCCCTGCCTGTGCCATTAAACCCCTACAACTTATCCAGAACGCCGCAGCCCGTCTGGTGTTAGACCTTCCCAAGTTCTCTCATGTCACCCCGCTCCTCCGCACACTCCACTGGCTTCCAGTTGAGGCTCGCATCTACTACAAGACCATGGTGCTTGCCTACGGAGCTGTGAGGGGAACGGCACCTCCTTACCTTCAGGCTCTGATCAGACCCTACACTCAAACGAGGGCACTACGTTCATCCACCTCTGGCCTGCTAGCTCCCCTACCTCTACGGAAGCACAGTTCCCGCTTTTTTAAAAGTGGTTGTCCCACTGGCTATCATAAGTTGAATGCACCAATTTGTAAGTCGCTCTGGATAAGAGCGTCTGCTAAATGATGTAAATGTAAATGTACACACACACACACACACACACACACACACACACACACACTCACACACTCACCTTGGACTTTAACCTGTGTGGGCCCACAGGCAGGGCAGGGTAGTATGGTGAACTCCTCAGCCTGGTGCATAGAGTAGTCAGTACTGGCCACCACCACTCTGTCTCCTGGGCCCCAGCCTTCAGCTGGCTCATCTAACTCCAGGACAGTGCTGTTGTATAGATGCTCTATAGAGATGGAGGCCTGGGGACGCACTGGAGGGACAGAGTCAGAGAAACACGTCAATCAATATGGTTATATCAAATACACAGACACAAAAACACACACAGACACACAAACACAAGCACACCCTTACGCACACACTCTTCCCATAAATCAGTTGGAGCAGCTGGGCTGTCAGGTTAACTGAATAGAATAAACTCCAATGAAGAGGAGCCATAACTCTCCTGCTGAATGTGTGTGTGTGTGTGTGTTATTCATAACTCATGTGCTGTACAGTATGTCCTCTGTCTGGGCTGACGTCTAGGAGGATCATGGATGAATAGAACATTGTAAGAGGATAGACATGGTACTAATGGACTAATAGGGGAATACCCCAAACCACCTTCAATCTATCAGCTAAAGGATATCACACACACATACGCACAAACACACAAACACACACACACACCTAAATTGCCTTAATCAAATCAGAATCACCTAAACCATGGCTCATGATGGCATTGTGGACACATGGCTGTATAATGACATAGAGGACAGGATGTTACACTACTGTTCTGACTGTAATGATGTTACAGTACTGTGCTGACTGTAATGATGTTATAGTACTGTTCTGACTGTAATGATGTTACAGTACTGTTCTGACTGTAATGATGTTACAGTACTGTTCTGACTGTAATGATGTTACAGTACTGTTCTGACTGTAATGATGTTACAGTACTGTTCTGACTGTAATGATGTTACAGTACTGTTCTGACTGTAATGATGTTACAGTACTGTTCTGCCTGTAATGATGTTACAGTACTGTTCTGACTGTAATGATGTTACAGTACTGTTCTGACTGTAATGATGTTACAGTACTGTTCTGACTGTAATGATGTTACAGTACTGTTCTGACTGTAATGATGTTACAGTACTGTTCTGACTGTAATGATGTTACAGTACTATTCTGACTGTAATGATGTTGTAGTACTGTTCTGACAGTAATGATGTTACAGTACTGTTCTGCCTGTAATGATGTTACAGTACTGTTCTGACTGTAATGATGTTACAGTACTGTTCTGACTGTAATGATGTTACAGTACTGTTCTGACTGTAATGATGTTACACTACTGTTCTGACTGTAATGATGTTACACTACTGTTCTGACTGTAATGATGTTAACACATGACGCTCAACAATCTACACAGAGACAAGTCGGGCTGTGACAGTTATGGAAGGGAGGAGATGGAGACAGTTTGACTGATTAAGGTAGAAAAGCATTCATTTACACTACTGATATTGGGTATTGTTGATATATTGACTTAAAAATACAACACAGTGAATGTATTAGAGCGTTATGACAGTTATTTTATTCACAGTCTTCATCCATAATCATCAGCTACACGATTATGCAATTACAAATTATCTAACTTACATAATTTTTTTTCACTTTCATTTTTAATAAATGTGTAAACATTTCTAAAAACCTAATTCCACTTTGACATTATGGGGTAATGTGTATAGGCCAGTGACACAAAATCTAAATGTAATCCATATTTTTTTCAGGATGTAACACAACAAAATGTGGAAAAAGTCAAGGGGTGTGATTACTTTATGAAGGCACTGTGTGTCTATGGCTGTAGCTTTGCTGTGTGTGAAGTCACTGAGTTGGCAGTGTTCTCTTCTTCAATCATAAGGGATCCATGCATACCGGGTAACCCACACAAAAAACCCACACTTATACAGTTAAGGGTAAAGCCGTTGGCACACAAATAAACACACGCACGTGGACACACACAAATACACACACACAGACGCACACGGGCACCCAACTACAGACCTCCCCCTACACACACACACAGACACACACAGGTGTCCGTACCTAGTTTACCGCAGAGAAAGCGTACTCTGTAGTTGTGGCAGAGGCCGTGGCTCTGGTCCTTGTTGAGACAGACGAAGCCGTAGTCCCTGTCAGACTTATAGATGACATCTCCTGTCTCGTTAGATGGGACACCATCATGGGACTCAGCCTGGAAGAGAGAGAGAGAGAGAGGGGGGGAGAGAGAGAGAGGCAGGGAGAGGGAGAGAGAGAGGAGAGAGAGAGAGAGAGAGAGAGAGAGAGAGAGAGAGGGGGAGAGAGAGAGCGAAAGAGAAGAACAGAGGAAAAGGGTTAGAGTTAGGAAGAGGTAGAGGGAAAATAATAACTACATTTGTCACAGCAGTGCTTAACAGAAGCCTTGGCTTCAACATCCAAAGAACAAGCCAAGACAGCAGTTTGTTTACGGTAAAATAATGTCTGTTTAAAGCACCAAGGAGAAAGAAGTCAGCTTTTTCCTGTCACAGTAGACTGTGTGGGTATGACAGACAGACAAAGAGAGTGACAGTGTGTGTGTGTTTAGTCTTCCCTGTGGATGCCAAACAGCTTCTGCTTATGCCATACATGGTGACAGAGTGAATTTAGTATCTGTGAACACACACAGCGCTGGCTGCTGTGACCTCATCATAATTACAGCCAATAAAAATGGAAATAGATCAAGCTAAGCGTTGCCTTCTTTTGGCGCATCATTGTTCCAAAGTTATTTGGCTGCTACAGAGCTATAGGCACCAGCTGTTCATATATGTGTGTGTGTGTGTGTGTGTGCGTGTGTGTGTGTGTGTGTGTGTGTGTGTGTGTGTGTGTGTGTGTGTGTGTGTGTGTGTGTGTGTGTGTGTGTGTGTGTGTGTGTGTGTGCACGCGCGTGCGTGTGTGTGTGTGTCTGTGCGTTTGAATGTGTGTGTGTGTGTGTGTGTGTGTCTGTGCGTTCTACCTGTATATCCATGGGGGTGCTACAGAGGCGGTCAGGGTAAGCCTTGTGGAGGTCAGACAGCTTCTCCCAGTCTCCTGATCCTCTCTCATCATCTCTGTCAAACCACTCAGTCCACTCTGCCTCTGTAACACACACACTCATTTCAATGGGATTCCTACACACCGTTGCCAAGATGTTGATGTGTGTGTGCGTGCGCATGAATGTGTGTGTGGAGATTAATCAAATTTACATCAAGGATTAGACTTCTTTCTAATGTGTTCTGACAAAGAGCATTAGTAGGAGAGTAGTTGAAGGGAATTTTTCCATATTATGTTGTCTGGGTTCAGTAGGGACCATGTGTGTGTGTGTGTGTGTGTGTGTGTGTGTGTGTGTGTGTGTGTGTGTTGTGTAATGAACGTAGGGGATTCTTGCTGCTCTGTTGAGCTGAATTTAAATCAAAGGCTTTCAAACAGTGATGATATGACCCCGACGGCAAGTCAGAAGTGTGTGTGTGTTACCTTGCACCCATTGACTGGAGGTGGTGATGGTAAAGTGCTCTCCGTATTCTGACTGGAACATGCGTGAACTACGAGCCTCCGAGGAGGCCTTGGTCCCTGTTCACACACACATACACACACACACACACACACACAGACACACAGGAGTCAGCAGAGTAAGGAGAGGACATGTCCAGCATACTTTAACAGTGTGCTCTTTCTTTTTTTCACTCTCCCGCTAGCTGTCTGTCTGTCTGTTGTCCGTCTGTCCGTCTGTCCGTCTGCCCGTCCGTCCGTCCGTCCGCCTGTCTGTCCGTTGTCTGTCCATCCGTCTGTCTGTCGGTCTGTCTGTCCGTTGTCTGTCCATCTGTCTGTCTGTATGTCTGTCTGTCTGTCTGTCTGTCTGTCCGTCTGTCTGTCCGTTGTCTGTCCTTCTATCTGTCTGTCCGTCCATCTGTCTGTATGTCTGTCTGTCTGTCTGTCCAGACAGGTGTTTGGTTTATAACATCTATAACACTATGTAAACTAAGAAATACAAGTACAATAGAGAGAGAAAGAGAAACAGAGAGAAGAGGGAGAGATACTCTAGAAAGTAAGAGAGAGAGAGAAGGGGGAGAGATACTCTAGAAAGTAAGAGAGTGAGAGAGAAGAGGGAGAGATACTCTAGAAAGTAAGAGAGAGAGAGAAGGGGGAGAGATACTCTAGAAAGTGAGAGAGAGAGAGAAGAGGGAGAGATACTCTAGAAAGTGAGAGAGAAGGGGGAGAGATACTCTAGAAAGTGAGAGAGAGAGAGAAGGGGGAGAGATACTCTAGAAAGTGAGAGAGAGAGAGAAGGGGGAGAGATACTCTAGAAAGTGAGAGAGAAGGGGGAGAGATACTCTAGAAAGTAAGAGAGAGAGAGAAGGGGGAGAGATACTCTAGAAAGTAAGAGAGAGAGAGAAGGGGGAGAGATACTCTAGAAAGTGAGAGAGAGAGAGAAGAGGGAGAGATACTCTAGAAAGTGAGAGAGAAGGGGGAGAGATACTCTAGAAAGTGAGAGAGAGAGAGAAGGGGGAGAGATACTCTAGAAAGTGAGAGAGAAGGGGGAGAGATACTCTAGAAAGTAAGAGAGAGAGAGAAGGGGGAGAGATACTCTAAAGTAAGAGAGAGAGAGACGGGGGAGAGATACTCTAGAAAGTAAGAGAGAGAGAGGGAGGTGGGTCAAAGGGAGAGAAAGAGAGGTTGAGGGAAAGATAAGGAGAGGAGAGGGTCGAGAAAGGAGAGAGAGATGAGAGAGAGTGCGGTTCACCTTGATAGATAGCATGATCCTCCACTGCAGAGGACGAGTTGCCTTTCACTGCAATGAAACTCCAGGGATGACTGGAGAAAGGGAGAGAAGAGGTGAAGAGACATAAAGTAGAGAGAGGGGGAGGGAAATAGGGAGATTGACAGTGTGAGGTGCAAGACGATAAGGATGGATGGAAAGAAAAGAAAAAGAGAGAGGGGGAGAGATATATGTCCATTACACGCACGCACACACACACACACGCACACACACACACACACACACACACAGTTCCAGCCAGCCCTGGTAATGATGTTGACATAAGGAGTGACGGGCTGTCGGAAAAACCCAGGGGCAGGATGGGTAATTACAGTAGCAATCCCATCATGCCTCACTCTTGTGAGGACACAGTGACACGAGTGTCAGGGGAGAGATGTGTGTGTGTGTGTGTGGCGTGTACTAGGTGTCTGACGAGAGTCTATGTGATATTCACACCAGGACATTCCAACTACATATTGCATTATGATTCCACCAGGAACAGTCAGAGAACTGGCATTAGAACACTTCAGGAGGGTGGTCACGTGTGCAAGCAAGGCAGAGGTCCCGAGTTCGCGCCAGGTACGGGCCCAATCGGTAGGAAGCAGTACTCGCTAAGCACGCAGTGTGACGTCCTTTACACTAGCTAGCCATCATGTTCTCAGTGTGACGTCCGTTACACTAGCTAGCCATCATGTTCTCAGTGTGACGTCCTTTACACTAGCTAGCCATCATGTTCTCAGCGTGACGTCCTTTACACTAGCTAGCCATCATGTTCTCAGCGTGACGTCCTTTACACTAGCTAGCCATCATGTTCTCAGCGTGACGTCCTTTACACTAGCTAGCCATCATGTTCTCAGCGTGACGTCCTTTACACTAGCTAGCCATCATGTTCTCAGCGTGACGTCCTTTACACTAGCTAGCCATCATGTTCTCAGTGTGACGTCCTTTACACTAGCTAGCCATCATGTTCTCAGTGTGACGTCCTTTACACTAGCTAGCCATCATGTTCTCAGTGTGACGTCCTTTACACTAGCTAGCCATCATGTTCTCAGTGTGACGTCCTTTACACTAGCTAGCCATCATGTTCTCAGCGTGACGTCCTTTACACTAGCTAGCCATCATGTTCTCAGCGTGATGTCCTTTACACTAGCTAGCCATCATGTTCTCATTTAATAGCAACTGGAGACAAGCAAAACACAACTGCAAAATGATGTGAGGTTTTATATAGATCAGCATGCCAGATATGTCTCTAAAGGTGTCTACAGTAATGACATTATATCAACAACTATTGGCTTTCATGAAATGTAAGAGCAATACACACACACACCATCCCCCACTCATAAATAGCACCATGACTTTGGTAAACATATGTAAATTGCATTCCTGGAGGATGGATTGCAGAGATCTTCGTGTTGCCAAAATGATTGCCTTATTAAAATGTGCTCTGGCACACCTCAAATAATATATTCCTTCTTCTGCTTTAACACTGTTTGGCACGAGTGTCAGGACGATAGACGACAAGAGACTTTAAGTACATCCTCCTCGTCCTCCTTCATCCGTCTTTCTCTCTCTCTCTTCTCATCTCAAGACATGGTGTGGAGATATTTCTGTGTGAATACTTGTAAACTTTGGTTCTCTGGTTGTTGGAGAAAATTAGCTGCGACTTACTTGGCAACAGTAGATAAACACACACACACACACACTGACACACACACTGACACGGTTTTATAATTTGGACACTAACAGGCTAACCGCACTGGCGTTGCTGCCAAGCTTCCCATTCTCTATGGTATTAAACTCATTTTGCCTCACGGGCCGCATTCGGTCTTCAAATATATTATATTTCCTCGCCATCAAAATAGTCCTCTGTCCATTGCTTTTGGAGTTGTTTATGCTCCCTGACTGTCTAGCTTTCATTTGGATGACTGTTAGCATGCTGGACAGAGTGAAGAGACTATAGATGACTGTTATCAAGCTGGACAGAGTGAAGAGACTATAGATGACTGTTATCAAGCTGGACAGAGTGAAGAGACTATAGATGACTGTTATCAAGCTGGACAGAGTGAAGAGACTATATATTACTGTTATCAAGCTGGACAGAGTGAAGAGACTATATATTACTGTTATCAAGCTGGACAGAGTGAAGAGACTATAGATGACTGTTATCAAGCTGGACAGAGTGAAGAGACTATAGATGACTGTTATCAAGCTGGACAGAGTGAAGAGACTATAGATGACTGTTATCAAGCTGGACAGAGTGAAGAGACTATAGATGACTGTTATCAAGCTGGACAGAGTGAAGAGACTATAGATGACTGTTATCAAGCTGGACAGAGTGAAGAGACTATTAATGACTGTTATCAAGCTGGACAGAGTGAAGAGACTATAGATGACTGTTATCAAGCTGGACAGAGTGAAGAGACTATAGATGACTGTTATCAAGCTGGACAGAGTGAAGAGACTATAGATGACTGTTATCAAGCTGGACAGAGTGAAGAGACTATTAATGACTGTTATCAAGCTGGACAGAGTGAAGAGAGTATAGATGTAGGTCCATTATCATTTCTACACAGTTCGCATTTAGTTTTAGTCATTTCATTGTTGATTAAGATTGTTTTTCCCCCAAACCACCCGTGGGATGGATTTAATGGGTATGTTTGACACCCTTGCTCTAAGCCATGGTAAACTCTCCTGACCAGACACGCGCACGCACACAAACGCACGCACGGACACACACATACACTGAATCTTCTAACCCCATTCTGACAGCCATTGTAGGACATTCCGATATACTGGTGGTTGAGTTGAGTTCTACTGTATGGGAGGAATGCAATAAGTCTGAATACGATTAGCTCACTTAAATGCTCCTCACTAACCCTCAGTTTAAGAGGTTTTTTCTCTCCAAGGACTGAATCCAGCTGTATTAGGTTTTGTTATCATGGCTCAATTTACTTTCCATTTTCCATGCATTCCTGAGATACTTTAATACAGTGTGAGAGAGAGAGAGCGAGAGAGAGAGAGAGACTTGCTAGCATATGTTTTTCCTTTTATTTCTTATTTTCCGCCCTGCTTTCACTAAGCAGTCCTGTGCCAGGAGAGATAAAGAGACACTGCACAAACAAAAATGTGGAGATTTCTGGTGGCTAGACCAGGGAGAGGGAGAGAAAGTGAGAGGGAGAAAGAGGGAGACGGCTGCCTGTCAGTGGCTTATAAATCAGAGTGTGATGTTATGCTACGCTACATTGCTATGCTAGGTCAGCCAGCGCAGCACTGCCTGACAAACAGGTCAGGAGAGGAGTGATCTGCTAGTGCTACGCTAGGTGGCTACGCTGGGTCGCTACACTGGGTGGCCACACTAGGTGGCTACGCTAGTGCTATCATGCTCTAGCTCAAATGCTTGAATGGAGCACATCCATTCGGGGTGTGGAGGGATAGAAAGATAGAGCGAAGGATAGAGAGAGGTAGAGGGAGGTGGGGAGAGGTAGAGAGATGTAGAGAGAGGTAGAGAGAGGTAGAGAGAGGTAGAGAGAGAGAGAGAGAGAGAGAGAGAGAGAGAGAGAGAGAGAGAAGAGAGAGAGAGAGAGAGAGAGAGAGAGAGAGAGAGAGAGAGAGAGAGGGAGAGGGAGGTAGAGAGAGATAGAGGGAAGTGGGAGAGGTAGAGAGATGTAGAGAGAGGTAGAGAGAGAGAGAGAGAGAGAGAGAGAGAGGTAGAGAGAGAGAGAGAGAGAGAGAGAGAGAGAGAGAGAGAGAGAGAGAGAGAGAGAGAGAGAGAGAGAGAGAACTGGATTTCTCCAGTGACTCAGGACTCAAATCACAACACACCAAGTCAGGGCCAATTGGTGGCTTAACCCTTGGCTGTGGCTATAGATTAGAAATAAGACTTCAATGGTAAAGCAACAACAAGTTATTTACCATTTAGCATACCACTTAGTATCTATTTTAAACAATTGCCAGCAGAACAGAGTACTCTAACATTGCATCTGCCCATGTCCTTTGATTTCAAGTTCCTTCCAGCCCTGGCAGTTGCCCCAAAGGCAGTTGGTTCAGGCCAAGCAGCTGTAGAAATGGTTGGCTACAGATGGATCACAATGCATAAAAGGTTTTTGGAAACCCCTGGGTTAGAGGTCAGGGGTCAAGGAGTGTCTGCTCCCCAGCTTAGTGATGGTCTTCCAAAAAATTACCAAATACTAATATCAATCAGCTAATCATAATAATAATATACATGTATAGCGTAATATAGGTTGCAAAATTCCCTGGTTGGAGGACAGGGGTCAGGGGTCAGGGAACCTACCGGAAGCCCAGGCGGTGGAAGTGTCTACTCCCCAGCTTGGTGAGGGACTTCCTGGCCGAGTCCTCTAGGTTGTTAGATCCCTCGTCGTTGACCACCATGGCCAGAATCATCCCATTGTCTACCACATCCACATACTGGGCCAGGCGACGACTCTCTTCTTTACTGCGGTATGTGTCAAACCTGGGGGAGGCGAATGGCTAGCCTATATCAGTGTTTCCCAATTCCGGTCCTCCAGTATCCACAATAGCACACATGTTTGTTGTGTCGGACAAAAACACCCGATTCAACTTGTCAAGGGCTTGATGATTAGTTGACAAGTAGAATCAGGTGTGCTTGTTTGGGGCCACAACATAAATATGTACTGTTGCGGGTAGAGGAGGCCTGGAGTTGGGAAACACTGGCCTATATCATAGCTACATAACAGAGCACATGTTACTGAGTTATATTACAGGAGGCCTGGCGTTGGGAAACACTGGCCTATATCATAGCTACATAACAGAGCACATGTTACTGAGTTATATTACAGGAGGCCTGGCGTTGGGAAACACTGGCCTATATCATAGCTACATAACAGAGCACATGTTACTGAGTTATATTACAGGGGGCCTGGAGTTGAGAAACACTGGCCTATATCATAGCTACATAACAGAGCACATGTTACTGAGTTATATTACAGGAGGCCTGGAGTTGAGAAACACTGGCCTATATCATAGCTACATAACAGAACACATGTTACTGAGTTATATTACAGGGGGCCTGGAGTTGAGAAACACTGGCCTATATCATAGCTACATAACAGAGCACATGTTACTGAGTTATATTACAGGGGGCCTGGAGTTGGGAAACACTGGCCTATATCATAGCTACATAACAGAACACATGTTACTGAGTTATATTACAGGGGGCCTGGAGTTGGGAAACACTGGCCTATATCATAGCTACATAACAGAGCACAAAAAAAGACCTTCACACAATTACTCCAACAAAAGTCTTCTTTTGAATGTTGATTTGTGGTGGATCTTCTGATAAATGTGTCAACAAATATCAATGAATGATTGCACACAGCCCCATGGAAGCTTCCTGTAAGTAAGATCTTGAGGGTGAGGTCTCAAGATTTTGTGAGGAAATTGAGGTCAATGGTAATTGAGGTCTAACCAATAGTAAGCCCATTTGTCAATGGGGTTTTAATTTCTCAATGGGGTTCAGTTTCTGACAAAATACTCAAGACTTGCCTTCTCTTGGAAGCAGTTTGTTTTGTTTAATTGGTTTTTTAATTATTGTTTACCAGTACTCTGACGGCATATTAAATGTTTTTCTAACTACGTATTAAATGTTTTATGACATTCTTTATTCAATCAGAGATGTTGAACGATGGGATGGGGAGAACATAACACATCGAATAGATAGTTAATACCAACAGGAATGTCTTTATTCTCCCTCATTATCTGTCATGACTTAAAGATGGAATCTGCATTAGGGGAAACAGCGCCACTGTCCGCCCCAGCACCTTTGCTATTGTTTTAGTTTTGTGGACGAAACGGAGGTGAGGTGCGTCGAACAGCATGGTAAAAAAAAATGTGCAGTACATATTCTGCTGTTCTATCGCGGGTGCAATGATGTTAGACGGAAAAAAAACTGTGTTTGTTGTCTGCAGTAACTTCTTTGTTGTAATATCCCAAACGGACATGGCAGTTTCACTATGAAGGATTCCAGCTTTAAAGAGACAATTTCCTCCAGTGATTAAAAAAAAAACATGTTTGCTTCTCACAACCATTCCAGTAACTTTCTAAAAGTCCCCTGGTTTTCCAGAAATCCCAGTTGGAAGATTTCCGGAATAATGATATAATAATAATAATAATAATAATAATAATAATAATAATAATATGCCATTTAGCAGATGCTTTTATCCAAAGCGACTTACAGTCATGCGTGCATACATTTTTGTGTATGGGTGGTCCCGGGGATCGAACCCACTACCCTGGCGTTACAAGCACCATGCTCTACCAGCTGAGCTACAGAGGACCAGAGGAAGGAGTCTTCCAACCTAAGTTCTGGAAAACCTGGGAACTTTTGAAAAATGTACCAGAATTGTGGAAGCCTAAAAGTGAAATAAAAACAGAACATAAAAAATACCTATCATTCTGGAGTACTTCTCCAGTCTTGGGGTCGATGATGTGAACGATGATTCCCCGGTTGCCCCAGCCCCTCTCGAACAGGTAGCTGTTGTCCTCACTCTCCCCGGGGTGCAGGGTCTTGTTGAGGAACGTCCACGACAGCTTCTTCTTCCCGTGGATCTCCAGCGTCCCTCCAGTCCCCACGCCAATGTACTTACGGCCAAAGTAACTGTGCTCTGTGTCTGTGTCGTCAGACCTGGAGAAGAGTAAATGATTGATCAACCAATTAATCAAGGCTAGGGGCTAGAGGGTTACACAATAGGGGATAAGGCGATATAGGCTAGAAGATACTAGACTAAAGATAAAGACTAAAGACTAGAGACTAGGGGCTAGGAGACAGAGGCTAGGGGCTAGGAGATAGGGTCTAGGAGATAGAGGCTAGGAGATAGAGACTAGGGGGGAGGAGATAGTGCCTAGGAGTTAGGAGATAGAGGCTAGGAGTTAGGTGATAGAGGCTAGGGTCCAGGAGATTCATGTAGAGGCTAGAATCTAGGAGATAGAGGGCAGAGGTGGAGCTTATGGACAAGTGGATTGGAGTTAAGAGCTAGGAGATGGAGACTAGAGGCTAGAAGATAGAGGAAAGGAGCTAGGAGATAGAGCCTAGAGGCTAGGAGAGGCTAGGAGATAGAGGATAGGAGCTAGGAGAAAGATACTAGAGGCTATGAGATAGAGACTAGGAGCTAGGAGAAAGAGTCTAGGAGCTAGGAGAAAGAGGCTAGAGGCTAGGCGAGACTAGGAGATAGAGGCTAGGGGCTAGGAGATAGAGGATAGGAGAGGCTATGAGATAGAGTCTAGGAGAGGCTAGGAGATAGAGGCTAGGAGCTAGAGCCTAGAGGCTAGGAGAGGCTAGGAGATAGAGGATAGGATCTAGGAGAAAGAAGCTAGGAGCTAGGAGAAAGAAACTAGAGGCTAGGAGAAGCCAGGAGATAGAGGCTAGGAGCTAGGAGAAAGAGCCTAGAGACTAGGAGAAAGAGGCTGGGAGCTAGGAGATATAGCCTAGAGGCTAGGAGCTAGGAGATAGAGGATATGCACTAAGACAAAGAGGCTAGAGGCTAGGAGAAAGAGGATACAGTCTAGAGGCTACCAAATAGATTGAGGGCTGAAGGCTACGAGCTAGGTTTTTTGGTCCGGGTACATTACCCACCTTCCAAATAAGGAGATGGTAAGGTTGCCCTTATACGGGCAGTCAGGACTTCCTATGTGCAGCTGTCCTCTGTTGCCGATCAGAATGTGTTTGGTACGCAGTAGGATGGGACGATCCGAATCTGCTATCACTAACTTTCCTAGAGAGAGAAGGAAGAGAGAGAGAGAGAGAGAGAGAGAGAGAGAGAGAGAGAGAGAGAGAGAGAGAGAGAGAGAGAGAGAGAGAGAGAGAGAGAGAGAGAGAGAGAGAGAGAGAGAGAGAGAGAGGAAAGAGAGAGAGAAAGATATCTTTACTGGTGAGGTGTCCTGACAGGTATTTCATGCCCTGGCGCCCAACACATCACATCACCCTTCCTTTTATGGCACTGAGCTGTGGCTCACACACACACACACAGACACACAGGAAAACTCAATAACCCTTTATGAGGGCTGCATTTCACGATAATGTCCATCTGACAGAGGTTATATAGTCCTGTAGTGAAGTGGATGAGAGATGGGGACTTTGATTACACTGTGTGTTAGTGGTTAGACACATACCTGGACACATAGTATCAGGTTCCTAACTCACACATACACACACACGTAACACTGTTACATTGATGATGTTGACCCAGATCACTGGTTGCTGCGGAGAAGGAGGAGGTCAAAGGGGGGGGTGTAGCCTGTGTGAAATGGCTAGCTAATTAGCGGTGCGCGCTAGTGGAATTTCAAATCGGTGACGTCACTCGCTCTGAGACCTTGAAGTAGCTGTTTCCCTTGCCCTGCAAGGGCCGCAGCTTTTGTGGAGCGATAGGTAACGATGCTTCGAGGGTAACTGTTGTCGATGTGTGCAGAGGGTCCCTGGTTGGAACCCAGTTTGGGGCGAGGAGCTGGAAGCCAGACTGTTACGCACACAACTGATGGATAACATACATTCGGGTGACAGTTTAACAATATTATCGCACACACACACACACACACAGACGTACCTCCGTTGAGGATCTCTATTGAGTGGACGGTAGCTGACGAGGTGAGGATGACCTTTCTGCCGTAACCAATGGTAACTTGGTGGGCTTCACTGTGGCCGGGGGTCCATGGCTGCAGGCCGGGCTCCCTGTCTGGACACACTGTTGGATAGACCAATAGGGTTAATATCATGACACACACCCACAGATCTAACTGATGTTCTGATCTGGCCCATAGTTTCCAACAACAAACAACACTATGCCAACATCCTCTAATTCATTCATTAGTCAATGTCATTTATTGGCCGGACAACAAACGGGCTGGCCAACCAGATTTTCCCCTGGGCTAATACAGATTGATTAATAGGTTCTAATCGACTGGTTTTCTCCATGAAAGAACCCAGCTGAGAAACCATCGGACACAGCAGTTTGTGGGTTAGGTCTTGAAACTACATCTGTCTGTGCTTTAGCCAACTCATTTGTCATTTTCATGTCGTGTCTGACTCAAGGAGTTGGCTAAAGAACTAACTGTTACTGTAACAATGAGTTAGATGGCTAGTAGTCTAGCTCTGGGGGAAACTGGAGGTTCAGAGAGAGAGAAAGAGAGAGAGAGAGAGAGGAGAGAGAAAGATAGAGAAACATACAGAAAGAGAGAGAAAAATGGACAGAGAGCGAGAGAGAGAGAGAGAGAGCAAGAGACAGGGAGAGAGAGAGAGTAAAGGGAAGTATCTGGGGTCATCCAAGAGATTCAGAGTTCCTACTTCCTCTGTTCTCTGTGTGATCATGATGTGGACGACAGTAGCTCAGTAGGGTGATCTGCAACAGGCCTTGCACTACACTGGGTAATGACATGTGCATGTTCACAGACACACACACACACGCACACATACACACAGTATTCCACACAAACAACGTTATCAAACTCAAATAAAATGTGGACACAGGCAAAAACACAAACTTATGGAAGCCCTGAAGCCCAAGGCAAAAGAAAAAGACTTAAGCTTACTTGAAATGGGAAGCGTTTTTTTTAAGCTTGTGAACGAGCGTGCTCATGCTGGAAATAGAATGCATATGAGTGAATGAGAGAAAACAGACAGGCCACGAGTGTCAACGGCGTCTATGGCGTCATAGTGCTTCAAATTAGAATGCAAGGGACTAGGGACTGCGTCTACCCGGAGCATTGCAGGTAAAATTAGTAGATAAATTGCATTTGTAGAAAAGGAATTAAAGGAATTGTTATGATCTTACCTTTGCTAAGTAGACTAAAATGTATTGGGTTTATCACACATTATTCATATACACACTGACACAACACAATCATACACACACACACACACACACACAAACACACTGATACAACAAACACATACACACATACAGTGGATTCGGAAAGTATTCACACCCCTTCCCATTTTCCACATTTTGTTACGGTACAGCCTTATTCTACAATTGATTAAATTGTTTTTGTTTCTCATCAATCTACACACAATACCCCATAATGACGAAGTGAAAACATTGTTTTAGAAATTTTTGCAAACGTATTAAAATACAAAAACTGAAATACCTTATTTAAATAAGTATTCAGATCCTTTGCTGTGAGACTCGAAATTGAGCTCAGGTGCATCGTGTTTCCATTGATCAACTTTGAGATGTTTCTACAACTTGATTGGAGTCCACCTGTGGTAAATTCAATTGATTGGACATGATTTGGAAAGGCACACACCTGTCTATATAAGGTCCCACAGTTGAAAGTGCATGTCAGAGCAAAAACCAAACCATGAGGTCGAAGGAATTGTCCGTAGAGCTCTGAGACAGGATTGTGTTGAGGCACAGATCTGGGGAAGGGTACCAAAACATTTCTGCAGCACTGAAGGTCCCCAAGAACACAGTGGCTTTCTTAAATGGAAGAAGTTTGGAACCATCAAGACTCTTCCTAGAGCTGGCCAACCGGCCAGCAATCGGGGGAGAAGGACCTTCGTCAGGGAGGTGACCAAGAACCCGATGGTCACTCTGACAGAGCTCCAGAGTTCCTCTGTGGAGATGGGAGAACCTCCCAGAAGGACAACCATCTCTGCAGCACTCCACCAATCAGGACTTTATGGTATAGCGACCCGACGGTAGCCACTCCTCAGTAAAATGCACATGGAGTTTGCAAAAAGGCACCTAAAGGACTCCCAGACCATGAGAAACAAGATTATCTGGTCTGATGAAACCAAGATTGAACTCTTTGGCCTGAGCATCACGTCAAGCATCAAGTCTGGAGGAAACCTGGCACCATCCCTACGGTGAAGCATGGTGGTGGCGGCATCATGCTGTGGGGATGTTTATCAGCGGCAGGAACTGGGAGAATAGTCAGGATCGAGGGAAAGATGAATGGAGTAAAGTACAGAGAGATCCTTGATGAAAACCTACTCCAGAGTGCTCAGGACCTCAGACTGGTTGGCCCAGCCAGAGCCCGGACTTGAACCCGATCTCTGGAGAGACCTGAAAATAGCTGTGCAGCGACGCTCCCCATCCAACCTGACAGAGCTTGAGAGGATCTGCAGCTAAGAAACTCCCCAAATACAGGTGTGCCAAGCTTGTAGCGTCATACCCAAGAAGACTCGAGGCTGTAATCGCTGCCAAAGGTGCTTCAACAAAGTACTGAGTAAAGGGTACTTATGTAATTTTTATATACATTTGCAAAAATGTCTAAAAACCAGTTTTTGCTTTGTCATTATGGGGTATTGTGTGTAGATAGATGAAGAAAAAAAAACTATTGAATCAATTTTAGAATAAGGTTGTACCGTAACAACATGTGGATAAAGTCAAGGGGTCTGAATACTTTCCGAATGCGCTGTACGTCCTCGCTCCACAACTCTCCCAGCATTCAGAGTGAGCGGATAATAATATTATTCCCAAGGAAGAGAGGCCAAGTCTCGGCGTGCCTGGCAGCGGACATGTGGAAACGCTGACCTCAACGCTTTTCAGACTGTTTCAGCAAAAAGACACAGTGTACCCTGACTGAACTCTGTCTCAAATGACACCACTACACACACAAACAAACACAGACACACAGACAGCCACACACACACACACACACACACGTGCCCTGCTTTTGACCGGAGCCACATAGGGATAGCCACATAAATCTCTGGTCAAACACAGGACACTATATTTATATTTATATTTATATTTAGGGAATAGGTTTTGAAAGCCAGGAATGATTTATAAACTGAAACAACGGACTGGATGCAAGTTTTTCAATAGGAAATTGTGTGTGCGTGCGTGTGTGTGTGTGTGTGTGTGTGTGTGTGCGTGCTAGGGTTGTCACGATACGAGTATCAAGATACTTTGATACTCGATTGTCCATGGCCAAACATGAAAACACAAAGCCGACTTGACTCTTTGGTCCTTTAAAAACCTGCTGCATGTAAAATATTGTGAGCTATAACTTGGAAAATAAATACATGTGACTCTGGATGACAACATAAAGATGTTTGTTTCCAATTAGGACGGTTTTCATTGAGTGTTTCAACAACAACACAACAACACCCCACAATCATACTGAAACAACAACACAACAACACCCCACAATCATACTGAAACAACAACACCCCACAATCATACTGAAACAACAACACCCCACAATCATACTGAAACAACAACACAACAACACCCCACAATCATACTGAAACAACAACACCCCACAATCATACTGAAACAACAACACCCCACAATCATACTGAAACAACAACACCCCACAATCATACTGAAACAACAACACCCCACAATCATACTGAAACAACAACACAACAACACCCCACAATCATACTGAAACAACAACACCCCACAATCATACTGAAACAACAACACCCCACAATCATACTGAAACAACATCACAACAACACCCCACAATCATACTGTAAACAACAACACCCCACAATCATACAGTAAACAACAACACAACAACATCCCACAATCATACTGAAACAACAACACCCCACAATCATACTGAAACAACATCACAACAACACCCCACAATCATACTGTAAACAACAACACCCCACAATCATACTGTAAACAACAACACAACAACATCCCACAATCATACTGTAAAACAACACAACAATACCCCACAATCATACTGTAAACAACAACACAACAATACCCCACAATCATACTGTAAACAACAACACAACAATACCCCACAATCATACTGTAAACAACAACACAACAACACCCCACAAAGCATACTGTAAACCACAACACAACAACACCCCACAAAGCATACTGCAAACAACAACACAACAACACCCCACAAAGCATACTGTAGCTATTGTCTATTTCTGCCCCCAACCACTAGTACTCATTCTGTGAATCCCTATGGAAAGGCAGATGAGATGATTATTTGAAGAAGTTGCCCTTAGGCACAGATCTAGGATCAACTTTTCCTCCATGGAGCTTAACCCTAACCATTATGAGGAATATTCAGTGTCTAAGGGGGATCTTCACCTTACTCCATTGGGCTCTACCACTGGGTAGCAGAGGGTGTTAATAAACAGCATGCACTAATTATATTTACTGTTTAAAGTCTTTGTCATTATGTTGTAACTTCATGCTGTGTTTTAAGAGCACACTGACAAAAAAAGCAGAACACACACGTACACACACACACTCACAGAAAGGCATGATGTTGTGTGTGTGTGTGAATATGTGTGTGTGTGTGTATTTACAACTGACAAAAACAGCAGCATAAACACGTGCCTCCTTCCTACTGCTCATGTTACTTTTTTGCCCTTTGAAGGGTAGGTGGGATTACAACCCTCTCTGGCAACCGGAGGATAGTCAACCTGGCAACCAAAGCTAGGCCTTCATGTTAGTGATTATACAGAGTAGCTTAATGTCAAATCTTCCATGTGCAATTACAATAAAACACTATGGTATAAAACAGCAGAGAGAGAGAGAGAGAGAGAGAGAGAGAGAGAGAGAGAGAGAGAGAGAGAGAGAAGGAAAGAAGGAAATGTAACTAGAAATATTTGTTATGTGTCTGTTAATATGAAATACTGTGGAGTCTAGCCATGGCTTTAGAGGCTGCCCTGCCACACACACACGCACGCACGCACGCACGCACGCACGCACGCACGCACACACACACACACGGAGAAGGAGGTCCACTCTCCTTTCCTCACAAGTGGCAGACACAGTTATACCTTCAATCGCTCAGACTGACCTACTTCCTCCTCCTCTCTCACTCCCTCCTCCTCTCTCCCTCCCTCCTCCTCTCTCCCTCCCTCCATCCCTCTCCCTCTTTCCCTCTCCTTACCTCTCCTTACCTCTCTTCCAAACCCTCCCCATCCCTCTCACTCCCTCGTTCTTTCCCTCTCTCTCCTTCCATTTCACCCCCTCCATCCTTCTCAGTCATTCTCCCTCCACCTCCTAACCTCTCCTTCTATTTCTCTGCCTCCCTTCATCTCTCTTCCTCCCTTCATCTCTCTTCCTCCCTTCATCTCTCTTCCTCCCTTCATCTCTCTTCCTCCCTTCATCTCTCTTCCTCCCTTCATCTCTCTCCATCCATTTATCCTTCATCTCTCTCTCTCTCCATCCTACACAACTACAAAGGTCAAGGACCTAAAAATAGCCATTCTGCAGCTAGTCAGGGCTATGTTCCACTACAGAATAATCTACCCTTTACCAGGGCTATGTTCCACTACAGAATAATCTACCCTTTACCAGGGCTATGTTCCACTACAGAATAATCTACCCTTTACCAGGGCTATGTTCCACTACAGAATAATCTACCCTTTACCAGGGCTATGTTCCACTACAGAATAATCTACCCTTTACCAGGGCTATGTTCCACTACATAATAATCTACCCTTTACCAGGGCTATGTTCCACTACAGAATAATCTACCCTTTACCAGGGCTATGTTCCACTACAGAAAACTCTACCCTCTACCAGGGCTATGTTCCACTACAGAATAATCTAACCTTTACCAGGGCTATATTCCACAACAGAAAACTCTACCCTCTAATAGGGCTATATTCCACTACAGAGAACTCTACCCTCTACCAGGGCTATATTCCACAACAGAAAACTCTACCCTTTACCAGGGCTATATTCCACTACAGAGAACTCTACCCTCTACCAGGGCTATATTCCACTACAGAGAACTCTACCCTCTACCAGGGCTATATTCCACTACAGAGAACTCTACCCTCTACCAGGGCTATATTCCACAACAGCAAACTCTACCCTCTACCAGGGCTATATTCCACTACAGAGAACTCTACCCTCTACCAGGGCTATATTCCACTACAGAGAACTCTACCCTCTACCAGGGCTATATTCCACTACAGAGAACTCTACCCTCTACCAGGGCTATATTCCACTACAGAGAACTCTACCCTCTACCCTCTACCAGGGCTATATTCCACTACAGAAAACTCTACCCATTATAACTCAAGCAACTCTAGTGACTATATGGTGGACTTGGGGCGGTATTCTGACTTCAGATCATAGTCTCATGCCTGTAATAACAGCTGAATTACCTGTCCTAAACCACTAATACCTGTCATTACACAGTCATAACATTCATAAGAGCTGTAATAGCTGCAGTACTGACCTGTCGTAAACCCCTAATACCTCTCTAATACCTGTCATAACACAGTCATAACATTCATAAGAGCTGTAATAGCTGCAGTACTGACCTGTCGTAAACCCCTAATACCTCTCTAATACCTGTCATAACACAGTCATAACATTCATAAGAGCTGTAATAGGTGCAGTACTGACCTGTCGTAAACCCCTAATACCTCTCTAATACCTGTCATAACACAGTCATAACATTCATAAGAGCTGTAATAGGTGCAGTACTGACCTGTCATAAACCCCTAATACCTCTCTAATACCTGTCATAACACAGTCATAACATTCATAAGAGCTGTAATAGGTGCAGTACTGACCTGCCTGTATGATAGGCAGCACAGCCATCAGTAGTGGGACGCACGTCTTCATCTCTCAATGAGAAGTATGGACTACTGTGAAAAGAGTGGACTTCTCCAGAGTGTGCACTTCAGCGTGTGCAATTGGTAGGGTTTAATGTGGGTTAGCAGGGGCTCACAGGGGGATAAGGCCAAAGGCACCTGCAATAAGATCAGATAGAAGAAGATTGTTAAGGCTTGGCATCGTAACTTGACACTGAAACGTGCAGACACACACACACATTCACACACACACTCATACGTACACACTCATGCATATGCACACGTGTGCACACAAACAAACATGTGCGTGCGCACACACACGACTGACGTACAACATTCCATGGGGCCATGCTCTTCACAGTGAAGGCTTTGGAGGATTTGAAAACGTTGGTGTTTTAGGCTCATCTTCAAAGAGTTGGAGGAGAGAAGCTTTCTCCCGATATCTCCCATCTCTCAACAGGATCAAAGAGTAGCACAATGACTAACGTAGCATCGCCACTGGGATAATAACTGTTATACCTCACTTGTTTTAAACTAGTTATATAAAACAATTACGTAACAAGGAGGAAAAACCCTACTGTACGAGGACACCCATCACAGACTAAATGTAAGGCCCAATTAAATGGACTGTGTTGTGTTGTATTGATGCAGTACCTGTTTTTGCAAAGGTAAAAAAAAGAAGTTATTATGGGTATTAAAATAAATTATATTAAACCTATTACTGGTCGACTCCTTTCAGGTAGATGTACAGATGTGTTTAAGTAGGGTGGCAAAACTCCAGTAAAGGTTTTCCAGAAATCCTGGTTGGAGGATTCTGGGTTTTCTGCTTATTCCCTGCTGATTCTGGGATCTTCCAACTAGGTTTCTGGAAAACCTGGGAATTTTGGGAAAGTTCCCAGATTTTTGCAACCCTATTGAGGAGTAGATTTTGAACAAAGACATTGCATAAACATTTCTAAAGTGGATTTGATTGAATTCTAGTGTCAGTATTCCTATTATACATGGTAGCCTATAGTTGCTATTTAGTTTTTCGTCTGTTGTTTTAACCATAGTGGAGTTGGATAAAGCATACCCATTACATTACATTTAAGTCATTTAGAAAACGCTCTTATCCAGAGCGACTTACAGGAGAAATTAGGGTTAAGTGCATTGCTCAAGGGGACATAGACAGATTTTTCACCTAGTTGACTCAGGGATTTGAATCAGCGACCTTTCGGTTACTGGCCCAACGCTCTTAACCACTAGACTACCTGCTGCCCGACCCAAAATCAACACTAGGCTAAAATAATTTGTAGATGCATGAAGACATTACACACAAATAAATAAATGACGTAACATAGATTTGTGGAACAGTTGTGAGTTTATTCCATCCATCTCAAGGGAGGAATTGTATACAGAGAGAGGCTTCCATTAGTCATAGTATAGTGAGTATCCTCTTGTCAAAACACAACTGGACCTGCAGACAGAGGGGAGGTTGGGACTAAACAGTCCCCTCATCAATACTGGTGTTCTCAGTCCCACAATGCCACAGGACAGCTGGTCCTGTCAGTCCTGCAGAGAGAGAAGATAAGATAAGGGTTACTGTGTGTGTGTGTGTGTGTGTGTGTGTGTGTGTGTGTGTGTGTGTGTGTGTGTGTGTGTGTGTGTGTGTGTGTGTGTGTGTGTGTGTGTGTGTGAGAGAGATCCACTAAAGGGGTATTAACAGCACGTACATTCCTCTGTTCAAAACTGACGTGATGCCCCCCCCCCCCCCCCACACAGTATTCACTAAAGTAAGCTTGTCATGTGTACGTGTGTGTGTGTGTATTCAACCAAATCCATCATCCTCAGATCATGTCAGTCACACCACCCCTATTATTGTATACCATAGTCAGAGTGAACTGAGAGGTTCTGTCTAGACCAACATGTCTTAGAATCTATAGACTGAGAGGTTCTGTCTAGACCAACATGTCTTAGAATCTATAGACTGAGAGGTTCTGTCTAGACCAACATGTCTTAGAATCTATAGACTGAGAGGTCCTCCCAGACTAAAACATCACTCTTTCCTGAGGTGTGAAAAAGAAAATACTCCCTGTGTGCCCCAAATGGTACCCTATTCCCTATATAGTGCACTACTTTTAACCAGGGCCCATAGGGCTTTGGTCAAAAGTAGTGCACTATGAAAGGGAATAGGGTGCCATTTGCAACGCAGGCCCAGTTTCTCTCAGAAGTGGAGGGGAGCTTGAAAGAGCGTTAAAGGAAAGATAACTCCACATCCATCTCTGTCTTTAATGCTGACTAACCTCCAGACTATCTGAGAAGAGCAGCGTTCAATGGAAGTACACTGAGATACAGATACCTTTGTTTTCAAAGTGGGACAAAATACCTTTCTTCTGCCCTACGCTACTGTGAGAATGCAAGTTTGGATTCAATCAATATTATCTGTGGGAGAAAAACAAGTTCAGAAAAACTCCTCCCAAATACTCTATTATTTACCTGGCTCAAAATGTGTTTCTGGCACATATTTCAGCAAGGGGAATATGCTTTTTATATGTTCTATTTATATTTGTAAATTAACCAATGATATCAAGCCACACCCGGCCATGATTACAGACACCTGTGTGTCCTTTGACACTATATAAACTAGTGACACGCACTGTCTGTCATTATACCCTGATGAAGACAGCTCGTCTGTCCAAATGTTGGTTATTAAATTATAACATCTGAGCTCCTAGAGATTGAGGCTCTCTTTTTATTTTTTAAGCGTTCTACTCCGCTAGCCAGCACCTCGCCTAAACAGGTGTTCTACTCCGCTAGCCAGCACCTCGCCTAAACAGGTGTTCTACTCCGCTAGCCAGCACCTCGCCTAAACAGGTGTTCTACTCCGCTAGCCAGCACCTCGCCTAAACAGGTGTTCTACTCCGCTAGCCAGCACCTCTCCTAAACAGGTGTTCTACTCCGCTAGCCAGCACCTCTCCTAAACAGGTGTGTGTTTCTTCCGCCTCCAGCAAGGGGAATATTAACAGAACAGTAGTTCTGTAGCTGTCTACATGGTAACACACACACAGTAGTGTCCAGGCCTGCTGGTTATGAGAGAGTTTATGGGCTCAGCGGAACTATAAAAAGCTGGAGTTACTCTATGTCTCAGAACTGCTCTGTGGAAACACACACACACACTTCCCACAGGATTAATAGAACAGAGAACTTCGGTGAGGGATTCACCTTTTTCTCTTCCTGAAGTGCGCTCGCCAGCCACTCATACACACACACACACACACACACACACACACACACACACACGCCCGCCCATGGAAAACGGGGTGGAGACCGGACCTTCAAAACACCATCATTTCCTTCTAAACTAAAACCAGACCCAAATGTCCTGTATAAACATCCATTACCTCCATGAATAGTTTAAAATAATATACTTTTAGGGTAAAACACAGCAGTATAAACCTAAAACTACAATAAATAATATACTATTATGGTAGATTACCAAATGACATAGACAAAGCAGGACTATTGTAGCAGGTGGGTGTTGTAAAACCATGGACAGCTGGATTTACAGTAGCTACAGTAGGTAATGGTATTTCACCCAAAACACTGAATATGAGACGAACATGATCCCCCTAGAACTCTGCTGATGAGACACACACCCTAAAATCTACACCACGCCCTAGCATAACACACACACACTCGCACATGCACACTCACACACAGTTGCACACATCACACACAGCGTCCAGACTGATATATGGTCAATGCAGAGATAATTGACATGTAGCAGTAATGCTAACCTCTATTGCAGGGTTCCCCAACCGGCAGCCCGCGGCCCGAATTTGGCCCTCGGGTGATTTTATTTGCCCCCTCAAGTTTTCTGAGCCAAATAATTATTATTTTTATTTTTATTTTTTATTTTTAGACATAAAATCTGTAAAAACACCAGCAAATCAGCTCCAAGTCATTTTATTTTGGAAATCTGTTCCAAAGTATTCCCACGCATAATAGAGAGATACCTAGATATGTGATCATATACAAATAGTTTGAAATTATTATGTTATAGTCAAATGTTTGGGCTTCTAGCGGCCCCTTGACCATCCGCACAAGAATAAATCATCTCGCGGCTGAATCTAATTGATGATCCCTGCGGCTGAATCTAATTGATAATCCCTGCGGCTGAATCTAATTGATAATCCCTGCGGCTGAATCTAGTTGATGATCCCTGCAGCTGAATCTAATTGATGATCCCTGCGGCTGAATCGAATTGGTAATCCCTGCGGCTGAATCTAATTGATAATCCCTGCGGCTGAATCTAATTGATAATCCCTGCAGCTGAATCTAATTGATGATCCCTGCGGCTGAATCTAGTTGATGATCCCTGCGGCTGAATCTAGTTGATGATCCCTGCAGCTGAATCTAGTTGATGATCCCTGCGGCTGAATCTAATTGATGATCCCTGCGGCTGAATCTAATTGATAATCCCTGCGGCTGAATCTAATTGATAATCCCTGCGGCTGAATCTAATTGATAATCCCTGCGGCTGAATCTAGTTGATGATCCCTGCAGCTGAATCTAATTGATAATCCCTGCGGCTGAATCTAATTGATAATCCCTGCGGCTGAATCTAGTTGATGATCCCTGCGGCTGAATCTAGTTGATGATCCCTGCGGCTGAATCTAGTTGATGATCCCTGCGGCTGAATCTAGTTGATGATCCCTGCGGCTGAATCTAGTTGATGATCCCTGCGGCTGAATCTAGTTGATGATCCCTGCGGCTGAATCTAGTTGATGATCCCTGCGGCTGAATCTAGTTGATGATTCCTGCGGCTGAATCTAGTTGATGATTCCTGCGGCTGAATCTAGTTGATGATCCCTGCGGCTGAATCTAGTTGATGATCCCTGCGGCTGAATCTAATTGATGATCCCTGCGGCTGAATCTAGTTGATAATCCCTGCGGCTGAATCTAGTTGATGATCCCTGCGGCTGAATCTAGTTGATGATGCCTGCGGCTGAATCTAGTTGATGATGCCTGCGGCTGAATCTAGTTGATGATCCCTGCGGCTGAAGCTAGTTGATGATCCCTGCGGCTGAATCTAGTTGATGATCCCTGCGGCTGAATCTAATTGATAATCCCTGCGGCTGAATCTAGTTGATGATCCCTGCGGCTGAATCTAATTGATCATCCCTGCGGCTGAATCTAGTTGATGATCCCTGCGGCTGAATCTAGTTGATGATCCCTGCGGCTGAATCTAGTTGATGATCCCTGCGGCTGAATCTAGTTGATGATTCCTGCGGCTGAATCTAATTGATGATCCCTGCGGCTGAATCTAGTTGATGATCCCTGTAGCTGAATCTAGTTGATGATCCCTGCAGCTGAATCTAGTTGATGATCCCTGCAGCTGAATCTAGTTGATGATCCCTGCATTATTGTCTATCGGAGGTCACATCAATAAGATGGTTTCTCTGGTCTGATCACTCAGTGAAAGCAGAGCTCACTGTCTGTTGAAACAGCTTTTTATAGACCTCTGTCCAGACACACTAATCCTGTTCAATATACCCTTGTCTGTCTGTCTGTCCATCTGCGTGTCAGTCTGTCCGTCTGCCTGTCTGTCTCCCTGTGTGCCTAGACAAAGTTAAGCACAAGTGCAGTCAATTCCTCTTTAATGCCACTTTAATTGAGAAATCTATCTATATGACTCATATTGCGGGTGACATTTAGAAGAAAGGCTCACTTTCCTTCTTAAAACGCCCAGCAAAGGCGTCTGTCAACAAGTGAATCCAGATGGAGAGATCCCCCAGAAGGCCTCAGGGCCAGGGAACAGAAGGGTCACGTTCAGTAGGGCACACCGTAGAGGAACATTTCGCAACGCAATAGGAATATCAGTGTTCTTATTGGACGAGTTCACTTAAGCACCTTCCCATTTTAAAAAGTTTTCTCTCTACTGAACAGGAGCCACCCAGATGAGCCTGGAGCGTTCTGAACAGCAAGGGAGAAACTCCACACCAGTAGACACCAACCCTTTGCTGTTCCTGGAATCCGTTCAAGTATTCTTGGCATTAGTGCTGGGCTGGAACAAAAGCCTGCACACTTTGTACTGTAGCTTGTCTAAGAACGGGGTTAGGTGACCACAGCTCTACAGCACCTACAGTCTTTCTCCCATTCACTAAGTGAATCAGGTGTGTTAGTGCTGGGCTGGAACAAAAGTCTGCACACCCTGCCTGTAAGCCAGTTACATTGGTGCTGTAAAGTGTTTGTCTGTCTCCACAAGGAGTCCAGATTGTTATCGCTCTCCATGTTTGAACAATACATGGGGTAATGTATGTGTTAACTCTATAGAGTGGTCACCAACCCTGGTCTTGGAGAGGCTGTGCAGACGTTCCTGTCCTTCTCTCTTCCCACTACACATACGTATCAATGAAGGTATGCACGCATTGAGGCACGCACAC
>NC_140024.1:28033166-28101958 GCF_964263955.1 Coregonus lavaretus | reverse complement strand
ACACACGCACAGACACACACACACACGGACACACACACGCACAGACACACACACGCACAGACACACGCACGCACGGACGGACACAAACACACTGACACACGCGCGAGGAGCTTGGAAGTTCTGACATTTATTAACCCTTGAGCACACACCTGAGAAGCAACCAGCAACCACACTTTAAACCACACACTTCAACACACACAGACACACACACACGCACCCCCCCCCCCCCTCCCTCCCTCCACCCCCCACAACGCAGTGTGTGTGACTTGTTTCAATGGGTGAAAGACATCATACAAAATCCTCCTCTCCACCCTCTCCAAGTTGGGCATCTCCGGCGCGGCTCACTCTTGGATTGCGTCCTACCTGACAGGTCGCTCCTACCAGGTGGCGTGGCGAGAATCTGTCTCCGCACCACGTGCTCTCACCACTGGTGTCCCCCAGGGCTCAGTTCTAGGCCCTCTCCTATTCTCGCTATACACCTTGGCTCTGTCATATCCTCACATGGCCTCTCCTATCATTGCTACGCAGACGACACACAATTAATCTTCTCCTTTCCCCCTTCTGATAACCAGGTGGCGAATCGCATCTCTGCATGTCTGGCAGACATATCAGTGTGGATGACGGATCACCACCTCAAGCTGAACCTCGGCAAGACGGAGCTGCTCTTCCTCCCGGGGAAGGACTGCCCGCTCCATGATCTCGCCATCACGGTTGACAAATCCATTGTGTCCTCCTCCTAGAGTGCAAAGAGCCTTGGCGTGACCCTGGACAACACGTCACCCCGCTCCTCCGCACACTCCACTGGCTTCCAGTTGAAGCTCGCATCTGCTACAAGACCATGGTGCTTGCCTACGGAGCTGTGAGGTGAACGGCACCTCCGTACCTTCAGGCTCTGATCAGTCCCTATACCCAAACGAGGGCATTGCGTTCATCCACCTCTGGCCTGCTAGCCCCCCTACCTCTGCAGAAGCACAGTTCCCGCTCAGCCCAGTCAAAACTGTTCGCTGCTCTGGCACCCCAATGGTGGAACAAGCTCCCTCACGACGCCAGGACAGCGGAGTCACTCACCACCTTCCGGAGACACTTGAAACCCCACCTCTTTAAGGAATACCTGGGATAGGATAAAGTAATCCTTCTACCCCCCCTTACCCCACCCCCCAAAAAAATATTTAAAAAATATATATATATTGTAAAGAGGTTGTCCCACTGGCTATCATAAGGTGAATGCACCAATTTGTAAGTCGCTCTGGATAAGAAAATGTAAAATGTAATGAAAATGAGAGGGAAATGGAGAGGGAAATGGAGAGGGAAAATCGTCTCATTAGTTAGAGAGAAGAAAGTAAGTGAGTACGTAATAGGTCCTGGAGCAACGCAACACAGTTCAATCTGAAAGAAGAAGGAGATGAAAGAACAGAAATGTTAGTGTGATGAAAAAACGCAGCATGTACACAAACACACACACACACGGAGGAGACACACACACACAGAGAGACACACACACACGGAGGAGATACACACACACACACAGAGAGACACACACACACAGAGATACACACACACACGAAGGAGATACACACACACACACACACACACAGAGGAGATACACACACACACAAATGCAGCAGATGATGAAACCTACGAACACAGGGCTAGGAAACATGACTTTGAGTTTGAGAACTGTTTGAAAATGTTTCCACACGCACAATATAACATGCAGCTGGTTGAAGAAGGAACAGACATATCAGAGGACAGGTGGTTTGGTAGATAACATTCTAAAGGAATCCCCTGTAGCACTTCTATGGTTCACTTTAAACCCCTTTAGCTGATGACATCCTGTGACTCCTATGCTGTGTGTGTGTGTGTGTGTGTGTGTAAAAAAATTAATGAGATGGGAATCCATATGCTAGTTATGGGGGTCCATATGCTGGTTACTGTACAGTGCATTCGGAAAGTATTCAGACCCCTTAACTTTTTCCACATTTTGTTACGTTACAGCCTTATTCTACAATTGATTTTTTTTATTTTTATAATCCTCATCAATCTACACATAATACCTCATAATGAGAAGGGAAAACAGGTTTTTAGAAATGTTTACAATTATAAAAAATAAAAAAGACTCTTTGCTATGAGACTCGAAATTGAGCTCAGGTGCATCGTGTTTCCATTGATCATCCTTGAGATGTTTCTACGACTTGATTGGAGTCCACCTGTGGTAAATTCAATTGGTTGGACATGATTTGGAAAGGCACACACCTGTCTATATAAAGGTCCCACAGTTGACAGTGCATGTCAAAGCAAAAACCAAGCCATGAGGTCAAAGGAATTGTCCGTAGACCTCCGAGACAGGATTGTGTTGAGGCACAGATCTGGGGAAGGGTACCAAAACATTTCTGCAGCATTGAAGGTCCCCAAGAACACAGTGGCCTCCATCATTCATAAATGGAAGAAGTGTGGAACCCCCAAGACGCTTCCTAGAGCTGGCCGCCCGGCCAAACTGAGCAATCGGGGGGAAGGGCCTTCGTCAGGGAGGTGACCAAGAACCCGATGGTCACTCTGACAGAGCTCCAGAGTTCCTCTGTGGAGATGGGAGAAACTTCCAGAAGGACAACCATCTCTGCAACACTCCACCAATCAGGCCTTTATGGTAGAGTGGCCAGACGGAAGCCACTCCTCAGTAAAAGCCACATGACAGCCCGCTTGGAGTTTACCAAAAGGCACCTAAAGGACTCCCAGACCATGAGAAACAAGATTCTCTGGTCTGATGAAACCAAGATTAAACTCTTTGGCCTGAATGTCAAGTGTCACGTCTGGAGGAAACCTGGCACCATCCCTACGGTGAAGCATGGTGGTGGCTGCATCATGCTGTGGGGATGTTTTTCAGTGGCAGGGACTGGGAGACAAGTCAGGATCAAGGAAAAGATGAACGGAGCAAAGTACAGAGAGATACTTGATGAAAACCTGCTCCAGAGCGCTCAGGATCTCAGACTGGGTCGAAGGTTCACCTTCCAACAGGACAATGACCCTAAGCACACAGCCAAGACAACGCAGGAGTGGCTTCGGGACAAGTCTCTGTTTGTCCTTGAGTGGCCCAGCCAACGCCCGAACTTGAACCCGATCGAACATCTCTGGAGAGACCTGAAAATAGCTGTGCAGCGACGCTCCCCATCCAACCTGACAGAGCTTGAGAGGATCTGCAGAGAAGAATGGGAGAAACTCCCCAAATATAGGTGTGCCAAGCTTGTAGCGTCATACCCAAGAAGACTCAAGGCTGTAATCGCTGCCAAAGGTGCTTCAACAAAGTACTGAGTAAAGGGTCTGAATACTTATGTAAATGTAATATTTCCTTTTTTTTTTTTTATACAGGAATTTCTACAAACCTGTTTTTGCTTTGTCATTTTAGAATAAGGCTGTAACGTAACAAAATGTGGAAAAAGTCAAGGGGTCTGTTTACTTTCTGAATGCACTGTAAAAAAAAAATATATATATTCACTAACTGTAAGTCGCTCTGGATAAGAGCGTCTGCTAAATGACTAAAATGTAAATGTATATCAGCGGATCTAGGGCTTCCACTTGACTTTGATCTCTCCATCTGACATGTTGTTCTACACATGCACAATCTGACAACCAGGTGGTCTTTTTTCCAATTATATCTGGCAAATTGCATTTGAATTTTTAAAATAAATACATACATTAATCTCCCTCTCTATTTACAGTATAGAGCAGTATTTCTCTAACCTCTCCATGAGGACCCCCAGACGTTCCACAATTTGGTTGTAGCCCTGCGGGGCCGTATGTATCAAGCGTCTCGGAGTAAAAGTGCTGATTTAGGATCATTTTGGCATTTTAGATCACAATAAATAAGATTACATGGACAGGGGGGACCTGATCCTAGATCAGCACTCCGCAGGGCTACAACCAGGGCTCTAAACAAAACATTTTTATTGGTAGCACTTAGGAGCACCAGAAAATAAGAATACTTAAATTGATTGAGATACAGCCTATACTGGGCCTATCTGAATTCTAGCTACTTTTGAAGCACATGCTGTGCCCTAGAAACTAACATGTAACACTGTAAACACAATAGTTTATTATAAAAGCTAAAATTGTCATGGGCCTCTCACTCCACCGGGTTACCACCTTAATTTTCTTCCACTCTGCTCACCACTCTCTCTACTCAGCCTAACTAGCTCCACCTGTCCCTGCTCTGCTCTGCTCTAATTACTCTGCCAGCTGCGCTGCATTACCCACTACCTCTCCCAGTATTTAAGGCCCTGTCTTTCAGCTCTCCGGTGTCAGATCGTCTGCAAAGCTCACACCCGGAACCTGTTTGCTCGCGCTTCTGGCTCACCCTGGTTTTGTGACCCCGGACCTGCCTGTTTGTTGGATACTCTTCTGCCTCAGGAGATCCAGACCTGCTTCTGCCATTACGACTCCTGACTACTCTTCAATCCCGGTAACTCTGACCAGCCTTCTGCCTTGCTACTACGTATTTTGGATTTCCCTTGAACTGTACTGCTGCCTGGTTTCATTCCGCCCTGTTGTGTCTGTGTCTCCCCCCCCCAGGACTTCTGGACCACCCACCACCGGCTTCATAGGACGCATCGCTGCCACTGGGGGGGGCACAGACCCAGCGCATTGGACGGGATCCCTGTTACCCCTGGAGCCTTCATTCACTCCCTACTTCCCTTTTCCCTTAAGTTTAATAAACTTTCTGGTGTGACGCAATTGTGGTCCTCTGGTCGTCTGTCTGAACCGTGACAGTACGATCTGACCATTATGGACTCAGCGCACACTTTCCCCGACATGGAAACCGATGAGCATGAGCAGCAGTTCCAGCAGCAGCAACAACAACTCGCCATGATCATTCAACTCCTCACCAACCTTACCCCAGCCAGTCTGCCCACCAGCCCAGCCCCCGAGTTACCTGCCCCGGTCATTGCAGCCGCTGCTCCGGAACCCAAGATTGGAAACCCCGAGCGGTTCAACGGCGATTCAACCCAGGTCCGGCCATTCCTGACTAGCTGCCGACTTCAGTTCTCCTTGCAGCCAAGGACCTTCGCCACGGAGGGGGCTAAAGTTGGGTATGCCATCACTCACCTGACGGGCCGAGCTCGACTCTGGGGAACAGCAGAGTTCGAACGTCAAACCCCCGCATGTGCAACCTTCGACCTGTTTGCTGAGGAGATGCTGAAGGTGTTTGACCTGGATTCACCCACCGCAGAGGCGTCTCGTGAACTGTTCAGTATTCGACAAGGCAGACGTACAGTCGCAGACCATTCCATCGACTTCCGAACCCTGGCTAGACGAAGTTCTTGGAACACACCATCGTTGGTGGACGCGTTCTTCCATAGTTTGGCTGACTATATCAAGGACGAGTTGGTCTCCCATGAACTGCCTTCCACTCTTGATGAAGCCATCGCACTGACTGTCAGGATCGACAGAAGGATACAGACCCGTCGTCGTGAGAGGGGGCGCCAAGGTCCACCTACTACCGGCATTCGGAGAGATCCGACTGGGCTCCTGTCATCTACTGCCACTCACCCAGGTCAGCTTGATCAGTCTGAGCCTATGGAGATTGGGCGAGCCTCCCTCACTCCTGCAGAGCGCCAGCGCCGCTTCACCTCAAACCTCTGCCTCTATTGTGGAGGTGATGGACATCGTGTGGTAACCTGCCCTTTAAAGGGCCGAAGCTCACCGGGCATAGGGGGAGTCCGGTTGAGTTCAATGACCATCCAGTCCTCCGACCGCAAACCCCTGCTGCAAGTTCACCTCCGCCTCTCTGACTCAACTCACACCCTGGCTGCTCTGGTGGATTCTGGCGCCGAAGCCAACATAATGGACATCAAGCTGGCACGCCAACTGGGACTGGAGAACCTCCGTTTGACACCTCCTATTCCTGCCCGGGCACTGGACGGACACTTACTCGGATCGGTCACTCATGTCACGGCCCCGGTCTCGATGGGTCTGTCCGGAAACCATCAAGAAACTATCCAGTTTCACCTGCTCCCCTCTCCAGGCCAACCCCTCATCCTGGGTTACCCATGGCTCCGCCGGCACAACCCTCAGCTCGACTGGGTGACCGGGGTGATCAGGGAGTGGGGAGAGGACTGCCACCGAACCTGCCTGCTTGCTGCCGCACTACCCCCTCGGCCAGTACCTACTAACTCCGCTCCTGACCTCTCCAATGTCCCAGAATGCTACCATGGTCTCAGAGAGGTGTTTAACAAAGCAAGAGCCACATCTCTGCCCCCTCACCGACCGTACGACTGTGCCATCGACCTCCTCCCTGGAACAGCTCCTCCAAAGGGTCGTCTTTATTCGTTGTCTGCTCCTGAAAGAAAGTCCATGGAGGACTACATCAATGGCTCTCTGTCCGCAGGATTAATCCGTTCATCTTCATCTCCTGCTGGTGCTGGCTTCTTCTTTGTGGGGAAGAAGGACGGATCTCTTCGCCCCTGCATCGACTACAGGGGACTCAACGACATCACAGTGAAAAACCGTTACCCTCTGCCTCTGCTCACCTCTGCTTTTGAGTTGCTCCAGGGAGCCACTGTTTTTACCAAGTTGGATCTCAGAAACGCTTACCACCTAGTGCGGATCCGGGAGGGAGATGAATGGAAAACCGCATTCAATACACCAACAGGCCACTACGAGTATCTGGTTATGCCTTTTGGCCTCACCAATGCTCCTGCTGTGTTCCAGGCTCTAGTGAATGATGTACTGCGGGACATGTTAAACAAGTTTGTCTTCGTTTACCTGGATGACATCTTAATCTACTCCAGAAACCTGTCTGAACACACCCGCCATGTCCAGCAAGTCCTTCATCGTCTTCTGGAGAATTCCCTCTACGCCAAGGCAGAGAAATGTGAGTTTCACGTCAAGACAGTGGCCTTCCTGGGGTACATAGTGGCAGAGGGAAGTATCCAAATGGATCCTGCCAAAGTATCAGCAGTCACTTCATGGCCAGTTCCGGAGAACAGAAAGAAGCTGCAACAGTTTCTGGGGTTTGCTAACTTCTATAGGAAGTTTATCCGGAACTACAGTACCGTTGCTGCCCCTCTCACTGCTCTAACCAGCACCAAGCAACCCTTCACCTGGACCCCAGCAGCCGACAAAGCCTTCAGTACCCTCAAGGTGAGGTTCACCTCCGCTCCCATCCTCCAGATGCCTGATGTGGACCGGCAATTCATTGTGGAGGTGGACGCCTCGGATGTGGGAGTTGGTGCTGTGATTTCTCAGTGGGCTGCGGAGGATAGGAAGCTCCATCCCTGTGCCTTTTTCTCACGTCGGTTGTCCCCCTCTGAGTGCAATTACGACATAGGGAACCGTGAGCTGCTGGCAGTGAAGCTTGCCTTGGAGGAGTGGCGTCACTGGCTGGAGGGGTCCACCATTCCATTTCTCGTTTGGACCGATCATAAGAACTTGGAGTACATCCGCACGGCCAAACGGTTGAACTCCAGGCAGTCCCGCTGGGCCCTGTTCTTCACCAGGTTTAATTTCACTCTGTCATACCGGCCTGGATCACGCAACACCAAGCCAGACGCCCTCTCCCGTCAATTCCAGAAGGATGACACCCCCTCCAAGGACCCTGTGTCGATTCTGCCAAGTCCCTGCATCGTTGCAGCTCTGACCTGGGCTGTTGAGGAACAGGTGCTGGAGGCTCTCCGTAACCAGCCAGGTCCCAGCACTTGCCCAGCTGACCGCCTTTTTGTCCCCGAAGACCTGAGGTCCCAGGTCGTTCAGTGGGGACATGACTCCCGCCTAGCTTGTCACCCTGGCTCCACCCGCACTTACAACCTGCTCGCCCAGAGGTTCTGGTGGCCCTCTCTGAGGAAGGATGTACGGGAATTCGTCCAAGCCTGCCCCATCTGCAACCAACACAAGTCGTCCTGCCAGCCCCCAGCCGGATTGCTGCAGCCCCTGCCTGTGCCCAGACGTCCCTGGTCTCACATCGCCCTTGACTTTGTCACGGGGCTGCCCCCTTCAAGTGGCATGACCGTCATTCTCACCATCGTTGACCGTTTCAGCAAGATGGCACACTTCATTCCCCTCCCCAAGCTCCCAACCGCCAAGGAGACCGCCCAGGTGGTCCTGGAACACGTCTTCCGGATCCACGGACTGCCAAAGGATGTAGTTTCTGACCGTGGTCCACAATTCTCCTCCGCTTTTTGGAAGGAGTTCTGTCACCTGCTGGGAGCCACAGTCAGTCTGACTTCCGGATTCCATCCCCAATCCAATGGGCAGTCAGAGCGGGCTAATCAGGAGCTCGAGAAGGCACTGCGATGCATGACTTCACGCAACCCCCACTCCTGGTCGCAGCAATTGACATGGGTGGAGTACGCACACAATTCTCTGACCTGCTCTGCCATCGGTATGTCCCCTTTCCAATGTGTTTATGGATACCAGCCTCCTCTATTTGCCAGCCAGGAAGAGGAGGTTACTTGCCCATCTGCACTTGCTTTTGCCCGTCGATGTCGCCGCACCTGGTCACAAGCCCGAGCCACACTCCTCAAATCCGTTGCCAGCTACACTACCGGGGCCAACCGTCGGAGAATTCCTGCTCCCACCTACCATGTTGGTCAAAGGGTGTGGTTGTCATCGAAGAACCTGCCACTCAGGGTGGAGTCGCAGAAGCTGGCACCTCGGTTCATTGGCCCATTCCCTATCATAAGAGTGATTAGCCCAACTGCTGTCCGGCTCCAACTGCCTAATTCCCTGAGGGTGCACCCCACTTTCCATGTGTCTAAGATTAAGCCCATCCATGAGAGTCCGCTGGTCCCTGCTGCGCCTGGTCCTCCTCCTCCACGGCTCGTCGATGGTGGTCTGGTTTACACCGTCCGCCGCCTGCTTCGGTCCAGACGGAGGGGTAGGGGTCTCCAGTACCTCATTGACTGGGAGGGCTATGGACCTGAGGAAAGGACCTGGGTGCCAGCTAGTCGGATTGTGGATAGGACTCTCATCACCGCTTTCCACCAACGGCATCCTGATCAACCTGCAATCCGTAGGGGCCGCCCCAGAGGGGTCCCTAACCGTCCGGCCCGCTCGGCTTCCTGTCCTGTGCCTGATCCTGTCTCGGGACCTGTCCCATCTCCCGACCACGGCCCTCCGGCTTCCTCCGAGGATGAGGACGTTCACTCGGACCGTTCGGAGGAGTTCTAGCCCTCCTCCGGCTCCCCTCCTCCCGCCCGGCGTGGTGTTGCTCTTGGGACTTCTGGGGCCGTCCCTTGGGGGGGGGGTTCTGTCATGGGCCTCTCACTCCACCGGGTTACCACCTTAATTTTCTTCCACTCTGCTCACCACTCTCTCTACTCAGCCTAACTAGCTCCACCTGTCCCTGCTCTGCTCTGCTCTAATTACTCTGCCAGCTGCGCTGCATTACCCACTACCTCTCCCAGTATTTAAGGCCCTGTCTTTCAGCTCTCCGGTGTCAGATCGTCTGCAAAGCTCACACCCGGAACCTGTTTGCTCGCGCTTCTGGCTCACCCTGGTTTTGTGACCCCGGACCTGCCTGTTTGTTGGATACTCTTCTGCCTCAGGAGATCCAGACCTGCTTCTGCCATTACGACTCCTGACTACTCTTCAATCCCGGTAACTCTGACCAGCCTTCTGCCTTGCTACTACGTATTTTGGATTTCCCTTGAACTGTACTGCTGCCTGGTTTCATTCCGCCCTGTTGTGTCTGTGTCTCCCCCCCCCAGGACTTCTGGACCACCCACCACCGGCTTCATAGGACGCATCGCTGCCACTGGGGGGGGCACAGACCCAGCGCATTGGACGGGATCCCTGTTACCCCTGGAGCCTTCATTCACTCCCTACTTCCCTTTTCCCTTAAGTTTAATAAACTTTCTGGTGTGACGCAATTGTGGTCCTCTGGTCGTCTGTCTGAACCGTGACAAAAATGTTGATATGAATACCTGTCATTGAAATGTCAAAGTCATTTGTGGAATATTAGGTTTCTACATTGTGTAAAATCACTATTTTCCTATTCAGATGCATTGCATTGAACACTTTACAAACTCTTTAAAAATGTCAGGTTTGTGATGATGACATGCAAGAGATCTGTCATTCATTCATTCATTCATTTATCTCCTGAAGAAGCTATCCCTTTTCCTTTCTTTCTGTGCCCCCACATTTTTGGATATACTGGTCAATTTACCAGGTTGTTAGCTAGCTAGCCAATGAGGTAACATGACTGAAGAAAGTGTAAACAAATGGTTAACGACGCGAGTGTGTCAAAATGCGGTCCCGGCGATCCGCAATAGAAGATAAAAATGTTGCGCCGGTAATATGGGTAAGATCTTTGGACCTGGTTGGGCTAGAAGCAAGCAGTTTTCACTAGAGTAATGGTGCAACCGTGATGTTAACCAGTGGACAACTTTGTCAGGGTCATTTTTTTGGCACTTTATTTTGGCATTAATACGTGTCACATATGAGTTTGCAAACAATGTAAAAAAATATATATATATCATTGAGTTAATAAAGCCACATACAAACATGGTCTCTTTTTTGCTTTCTTGAGGTAGCTCCAAAATGCAGGTGTTTCAGCCTAGCTCAGTGCTTTCTGTGGTGGTGGGGCAACCAGCGGAAAATACGGAGCGTAGGGGTTGGTAATGTTCTCTAGTTGCGCAGTGATTGGCTCAGTGTTCTGTCACTCATGGGGACATTACGTTACCGCAAAATCTACGGGGAGAGCTCGAAAATTCAAGCCCCTTGGGTTCTGCCATAGAGTTACATTAGAAGTGCCCATCCAAGAAGGCTCAAGGTCATTGGCCACAGATAAAATGACGTCAAATCACGTTATATCTACAGTAGCTTTGATTGGACTGATCATGTCAACATCATACTTTCAAAATCTTAGCTAGCAAGCTAGCAGTCATCATCACGAATCAAGTCGACAATCTACTGGCAAATCCTTTTCAATCTTTGTCATATGAAGAGAAATGATGAAGAGAAATTATAGATAAAACGTATCGGTGCTCATCGGCCATTGGACATAAACATTACACAACAAGTTGGAAATCACAAATTCAACAATGAGTGGTTTGGAAAGAAGCAAAGCAATCACTAGGCTGCTATTCAGTGGAGTGGATGTGTGGTCCAAGTCTGGGTTTAAGGGTCTCTTTTCCAAGCTTAAAAGGATAAACATTCAACATCATTGGCCATGCTCTTTCTAGAGCTCTGACCTGAAGATCACTAATGTAATGATTCGCCCTTGTTTTTTTCCTGAGTTCCCAGTTGTCTTGAAAACACCATCAATCCAGAGAATGCCAGACTTTGATGACAAAGTTTGATGACAAAACTTTCCCACGAAGGACCACCGCGCCACCTTCCTGTTCAAGTGAGCACAGCACAAAAAGGTGAGTCCAAGAATGTATTGTATGCTGCTGCATAAATGATGTAATATGCCAGGGAGATATGTATACTGTATTTAAGAAAGTAAAACTAAGTGTATGTTGTGTAGTAAGCTGTTAGTAGCCCATGTACCTCACCCTAATAATTTGGTCCCTTTTCCCCTCATAATTTAGCCTTCTGTTCTGACTTTGTGGTGCACATGTAGCCTATAGCCTGTTTTAGAAAAATGGTATCATCAAATATTGTAAGAGCTTTCATTGTCTGCTTATATGCCCCCTTTATTTATCCTACGGTTGTGACTTGGTGTACAGGGAGAATACTGTAAGAACGGCCCATGTTCTGAATTCTGTCACTGTACATTTCAAAAGTGCTGAACAAATAGTTATATTGACTACGTCCGTCCTAGCTCACTCATTAATGTCTTAATTGAAATTATGGATTTACTCTTATCCGCACCTCATCCCCTTATGCCATAGTTTGTACATCTCAATTGTCAGTAGAAACCACATTTGTTTAAGCAAGTCAGCCATTTCAGCTATGTTTTTTTTAAAGGCAGTAAATGAGGCTGAATGAACTGTTTCGCTACCAGACAAGGCTCCGCTGATAGCCAGGTGTAACAGTTGTAAAGTGTTGGGACTGCTGTTGGGACCCTGCTGTTGGGACAGCTTTATGTAGGCCCTAACAGTTTGTGGGCACCGTTTGTCACCGTTATAGTCCAATTAATGTATTGTTTAGTGTTGTGTAGTGGCTTTGCTGGCATGCATTAAAAACACATTTGGGGAGTTTGCCCCACCAAGATATACATGCTAAAATCGCCACTGATGCTAACGAATCTGCACTCACTTGTTTCTCTAGGGCACTCTGAAACAACGGTACAGCCAAGCCTTATCATTGCAAAAATCATTATCTGGGAGATTTTTTTCATAGTCGCACAGTGCTCCCAAATTTAAACTGCTGGTTGCATAGCAAAATCTACTTTAGAGCCCTGCTCCTACTCTAAGACACTTAATGAATACGGTCCCTGAAGTAAAACACCTGATTCAACAAGTCAGTGGCTTGGGGATTAGTTGACTAATCAGGTGTTCTGGTACTGGAAGAGATCAAGTGGAATGGATAGGGGGCTAGGAGGCTCGGGGGCTAGGGGGTTAGCGGGCTAGGAAGCTGGGGGGTTAGGAGGCTCGGGGGCTAGGGGGTTAGCGGGCTAGGAAGCTGGGGGGTTAGGAGGCTCGGGGGCTAGGGGGTTAGCGGGCTAGGAAGCTGGGGGGTTAGGAGGCTAGGGGGTTAGGAGGCTAGAGGGATAGGAGGCTAGGGGGTTAGGAGGCTAGGGAGTTAGGAGGCTAGAGGGATAGGAGGCTGGAGGCTAGAGGGATATGAGGCTAGGGGGATAGGAGGCTAGGGGGTTAGGAGGCTAGGGGGTTAGGAGGCTAGAGGGTTAGGAGGCTAGAGGGTTAGGAGGCTAGAGGGTTAGGAGGCTAGAGGGTTAGGAGGCTAGGGGGTTAGGAGGCTAGGGAGTTAGGAGGCTAGAGGGTTAGGAGGCTAGAGGGTTAGGAGGCTAGAGGGTTAGGAGGCTAGAGGGTTAGGAGGCTAGAGGGTTAGGAGGCTAGAGGGTTAGGAGGCTAGAGGGTTAGGAGGCTAGGGGGTTAGGAGGCTAGGGGGTTAGGAGGCTAGAGGGTTAGGAGGCTAGAGGGTTAGGAGGCTAGGGGGATAGGAGGCTAGAGGGGTTAGGAGGCTAGAGGGGATAGGAGGCTAGGGGGTTAGGAGGCTATTGGGTAGTCCAGGAAAGGTTTGGGAAACACTGGTAGAGTCCAGAGATTCTTTCAGAATTGTGCAGACAACATAAAGTCTCTGATAACTGTTGGTCTCTGACACACACACGTACACACACTCTCCACTAGTCTTCACACACCTGCCGCTAACACTTAACTACTGATTCTCTTCTCGCTGACTGAGCACAACAACAACAACAACCATCACCTACTGTCCAAGGAGATACAGTATATAAACAACTGACTAACGAGTTGTTTCATTACTTTTTTCAATTAAGGAGGACTTTTCTCCTGATGTTTAGGCACAGCGGTGGTTCTCACAGGCACAGATTAAACTGAAGAAAGAGGGAGAGAGAGAGGGGGATAAAACAGAGAGGGCATGATAGAAGAGGGGAGAGAGAGAAAAAGAGAATCAGAGAGAGACAGAAAGTGAGAAACGGGGAGAGAGAGGGAGGGAGGAACACTGCTGTGTGTCAGATGAAAATCTAAAAAAGGAGAGAGTTGTGTAGCGTAGCAATCAGGTCTAGACACACACACACACCAACTCTACTCTTACTTTGGTTTCCTTTTCCTGTCTACTATCGAGCGGTTCGTTCGCACTTTACCCACACTGCCCTCTGCCCACTCAGACACAGACATACTCACATTTCACTGACCAGCAAAACTCTGACACAAACACACACACACATTCCCATTTCACCTCTGTGACTTCCACTAATGATGATGCTGCATATGTATGTCTCATTTTAATGCTGACACACACCAGCATAGTCGTTCAGAGTTTCTCAACCCCACATCAGTCAGACAGATAGCTGACAACAAAGCATTCAGTTGTAATGTTAATACAAGTGGACCTCCAGAGGGGGACAACATAGAATAAGGACAACAGAGAATAAGGAGAATCTGCTACAATGTTCATGGAAAGGATGGAATACACCAGTCATACAACTGATTACATTCAAGAGTTAACTTAAACCCAACAGTTAACCTAAACCTTAGAGATAACCTTAACACAATAGTTAACCTAAACCTAAGATTTAAAATATCGATTTCTTCATGTTTTTTTAAGGACATTGAAAGAAACGCCTCAAATGACATAGTACTGATTTCTTACCTTATCATACTCCACAAAACATTTGTTGCAAGGATATTGCTAATGTTTTAGCTATTGGTGTCAACCTCGCCACTGAGAACCAAACGTAATACAGGAAGTTGAACAAACAACAACATTTGGACTGGCTAGGCGAGGTTAAAAGGTCACACTTGTTGATTTCTACTCTATTGATTATATGGGTATGTAAAAATGTTACTTTTAACCTAAGCCTCCTTCTCTTTCCAACTGTCATCATGTTCTTCTCTACCACCATCATTTCGGTCATCAGCAACCCTGACACCTGACATTTTAGTAAAGTGATTCTAAAAGTGACACAGACTGACAGAAACAGACAGAAAGAGAGAGAGATGGAGAAGAGAGAGAGATACCCTGGGGTGAGTTTACACAACAAGTGGTGAAAGACTCTCACATTGCATTCCTGTTCTGGCTGTGGAGTTGAGACAGACAGACAGACAGACAGAGAGAGAGCGCACATGGAGCATGGAGAGAGAGAGAGAACATGGTTTTATGAATTCAAAGAATGTTCTGGATCTGTTCTCTCTCGGGACTGAACGACAGCAGTCAAAGAAATGCTGTCTGCAATCAGAGGCCTTAAAATCAAATTAAATCAAATTGTATTTGTCACATACACGTGTTTAGCAGATGTTATTACACAGGTGTAGCAAAATGCTTGTGCTTCTAGCTCCGACATCTAACAAGTAGTATCTAATAATTTCACAACATATACCCAATACACACAAATCTATGTACGGAATGGAATTAAGAATATATACATATATGGACGAGCGATGTCAGAGCGGCATGGACTAAGATACAGTAGAATATTATAGAATACAGTATATACATATGAGATGAGTAATGCAAGATATGTAAACACTATTAAAGTGACTAGTGTTCCATTTCTTAGTGGCCAGTGATTTCTAGTCTATAGGCAGTAGCCTCTAATGTGCTAGTGATGGCTATTTAACAGTCTGATGGCCTTGAGATAAACAGCTTCTATCCGTCTCACGGTCCCTTACACACAGAGACACAGAGAAAAATATCTGAATGTGTTGCAACTTAGTATTGTATTTGTATTAATTAGGGATCCCCATTAGCTGGCAGCAGCTACTCTTCCTGGGGTCCAAACATATTAAAGCACTTACATTACATATAAAACAAAATATAAAACAGTCCATCATATAACATTATTACACCACTACCTATCTACAATACAAAATGTTTAATACCACCATACAACAATATCACAATGTGTGCGAATGCATGTGTCTATACCCTTGTGTGTGTCTCTTCACAGTCCCCGTTGTTCCATAAGGTGTATTTTTACCTGTTTTTTAAATCTGATTCTACTGCTTGCATCAGTTACCTGATGTGGAATAGAGTTCCATGTAGTCATGGCTCTATGTAGTACTGTGCACCTCCCATAGTCTGTTCTGAACTTGGGGACTGTAAAGAGACCTCTGGTGGCATGTCTTGTGGGTTAGGTATGGGTGTCTGAGCTGTGTGCCAGTATTCCAAACAGACAGCTCGGTACATTCAGGTTGTCAACACCTCTTACAAAAACAAGCAGTGATGAAGTCAATCTCTCTTCCACTCTGAGCCAGGAGAGACTGACATGCATGTCATTAATGTTAGTTCTCCGTGTACTTTTAAGGGCCAGCCGTGCTGCCCTGTTCTGAGCCAACTGCAATTTTCCCAAGTCCCTCTTTGTGGCACCTGACCAGACTACTGAACAGTAGTCTAGGTGCGACAAAACTAGGGCCTGTAGGACCTGCCTTGTTGATAGTGTTGTTAAGAAGACAGAGCAGCGCTTTATTATGGACAGACTTCTCCCCATCTTAGCTACTGTTGTATCAATATGCTTTGACCATGACAGTCTACAATCCAGGGTTACTCCAAGCAGTTTAGTCACCTCAACTTGCTCAATTTCCACATGATTTATTACGAGATGTAGTTGAGGTTTAGGGTTTAGTGAATGATTTGACCCAAATACAATGCTTTTAGTTTTGGAAATATTCAGGACTAACTTATTCCTTGCCACCCATTCCGAAACGAACTGCAACTCTTTGTTAAGTGTTGCAGTTATTTCAGTCGCTGTAGTAGCTGACGTGTTTAGTGTTGAGTCATCCGTTTACATAGACACACTGGCTTTACTCAAAGCCAGTGGCATGTCGTTAGTAAAAATGGAAAAAAGCAAGGGTCCTAGACAGCTGCCCTGGGGAATTCCTGATTCTACCTGGATTATGTTTGAGAGGCTTCCATTAAACACCCTCTGTGTTATCAAGCCATGCGAGTCAGTGGAGATACACCTTCAAGGGCCAGAGCCGACAGAACGCCATTGAAAAACAACCTAATATATTAGTGGCTTGATAGGTGGGATTTTTCTTTTACAGAAATTATGCATCAGGCTTTTTCTATCCGTGGCACTCACAAACAATCCCTGTTGCATGATGGGAAGTAGCGAGACTGAACTACACATAAATAAGCCAGTTTGTCTGATAAATGGGAGCTGACACGCGGCCGAGCAGCGCTGACGCATGGCGTTGATAACTTTTCCCGAAAGCTCAATCTGGGATTTTAACAAGTTCAGCTCATCTGCATGTGCCATGCATCAACGAGCCAGGGAGCGCACACAAACGTAAACAGGGGCCGTGTCCAAATGTCTCCTATTTGCAAGTCTGATGTGAGTCAAGGTGTTACACACACACACACACGCTCTCTCTCTCCCTCACACTCACATTTGCAAGTCTGATGCCTTGCTTCTTCGCCTGGCCTGGCGCAGTATTAAACAGTTGGTTAGACAGCGCTGCCCTGTCATTTGCCCAAGATGGAATATTGGTCTGTAGCACATTCATCTGCCTGTGATGTCTCCCCACCTGACAGCTTGGCTGATCTCTACAGCCCTAATATGTCTCTCTACTGCTGTATTACACCCCCATAATGGATTACACAGAGAGTACCGTCAGACAGCTGTCCTAAAGCAACGTGTCTGATACAGAGATGAGCAGAGACGCTACAAGGACACTCATGATTCCTGAGGCTGTATGTTTCAAGCTCCTCAGATCAGGAGTGCCGATCTAGGATCAAGTCACCCTGTAATCCTGTTCAGTATGTGTTAAACTAATGAAAGGTAATGACTGAATTAGTTATGTTACTAATCCATCATGTGACTTTGTGTTAAGCTTTAGAGAAGACAGAATAACGAATTAGTCCACTGTGACATTTGACATTGAGATTCACGCTAACGTTCAGATAAATCAAATTAATTAATGAATTCTCTACAAATGCATTTGATTTCAGTCAGAACTGTGACACACGCACGCACACACACTTCTGAGTTTTGAGACCCATGTAGGGAGTGACTATCAGTTTATATTTATTACAAATGGTTGTATTTCCATCTCAAAGTGGTTTATCCTGAAACTAGTTCATACAGTACGACTATATCAGCTTTTTATATAAATATGAATTTGGTTTTTAATACATAGCTATACTGTAGATAGCTAGAAAGTATTCACACCCCTTGTAGTTAATTAGGCCGGGATTCAGTCAGATGCACTGTCGACAAGTGTACAGCATTTTATTTAGCTCCTTTTAAGACACTTCTACCCTTTTCATACATAGGACGCCCCTGTGCTCCACCAGCAGACGAAGGGTGGCCAGTCGCAGCTCCAAGGAGCACCAGTTACTGCGCAGGTAGTGACGACTCACCAGACACAGGGTATGGCGGCTGCCGTAGAGGCTGTCTGTGATGTTGTCCATGATGTCCTTCCCCAGCTGGAAGTCCCTGCTGTGCAGACAGAGACGCAGGAAAGGAGGCCCCTTTTGCTCAAGGCCCGGTAGCAGCTGCTCCACCAGCCAGCGCACGTCTCTACCGCTGTACGACACAAAGGCATCATAGAGGTAGCGCTCTCTGGGGTTGGGCCTCCGCACCGCCTCTTCTAGCCAGCCACGGGCAATGTGGCAGAAGGCCAGCAGGTAGTCCCCAGCCAGGTGATGGAGCAGCACAGCCAGTATGAAGAGGAGCAGGCCCAGGGAGGTGTAGATGAACAGGACAAAACCCACATCCAGGGAACAGTGGGCCTCCGAGTACCTGTGGAAGATCTGGATACCATTTTCATTTTTGCATGTCATCTCCAGCTCTCCCTCAAGCCAAAAGATGACCTGGACATGTTGCTGTCCCTTGGCCCAGTTGTCCAGCCAGGTATTATCACAGCTGCAGTGCAGGCGAGGACCGAAGAACTCCATAAACCTCAGGCTGGTCAGGGGCTCTGGGAAGCGGTCCAACATGCTGAACTCCTCGAGAGCATGTAATTGAATCACACTGAGGTACTGCAGGTCTCTGCTCAGCTCCTCCTCGAGAGTAAGGATCCTACATTCGATAAGGTTCAGGCTCTCCAGTCTGGTCAGATTGTGGAACATGACGCCCAGTGCTGGCTGAACGATGAGGCCCACTTTCATCAGCGTCAGACACCTCAGCTGCACAAGCCTGTTCAGGTCACTCATGTCCACAAACTCTGGTGAGAAAACCAACTGGATCTGAAACTGGAACTCAAAACTCATGCAGGGAGGTGAAGTACTTTGCAGCAAAGTGAGACCCACACAGGATATATCCTGTTATGGCCTTGAGGTGGACAACTGACTGGAAGAATGGTCTCAAGCAGTCTTGGAAAATCACATTAGATAGAGTGGTGAGCTGAAGGGCAAAGTCTTGTTTTGGGGTGCTGTCGCTGCCGATGGTGATGTTGAGAGTACCCCAGGAGCTGATATTCATGTGAGTCAGTCCTTGAGGGAAGACACCAAATATATGGGTCAGATTTAGACTTGTCTCTGACCCACTAGGAGGAGGTTGAAATTCTAAATATACGTTATTTAGGGAGGTGAGGTGGATGAATGCTCAATGTTTATGACTGGGTTCTTTTTCAGCGTTAGGGTTTACAAGCTGTGTAGGCCAAAGAAACTGTTCTCTGTAATCTGAGAAATCTTGTTATCACCTAGGTCTAAGAACCTCAGTTTACCATGTCCCTTAAATGTAAAGTCCACAATAGTGCTGATTTTATTGCATTTTAAATCCAGCCATTTCAGATTTATCAAACAATAGAACTGCTCTGAGGTGATGTTTGGAATGTGAAAATAACGCAAGGCAAGTCTCCTTAACAGAAATCTCCATGTCGTTTAGATTCTTCAAATAATGGATCAAGCTCAAATCAATACTGGCCTCAACACCAGCAGAAAGGTGGATGTTGAGCACCTGAAACCCTTGACAGTTTCTCACTGCAGACGCTGAGTAGTTCACAGTTTCAAGGTTCCATAAATCAAGTTCTGTGATTGAGAGTCTCAACACTGTTTCACAAACAGACTCAAAATGAATGCTTTCCTAGTTAATAATAATAATAATAATAATAATAATAATAATAATAAGCCATTTAGTAGACGCTTTTATCCAAAGCGACTTACAGTCATGTGTGCATAAATTTTTTTACGTATGGGTGGTCCCGGAGATAGTCATTTTGAGACACCAGTACTGCTCTGACACCAACAGAGATGTTCTTGAACTTCCTTATTTCGATCATCTTCAAGAGGTGAATTTTTCATTGCTTGACGCTCGCCGGTTAGAAAAAGGAGCATTTGGATGCTTTAAAAACATCTCATATCTCAGTTTGCCAAGCATTGATGAGCCACAGACACAGCTTCTGGAGTCTGGTATCAGCATTCTGCGTTCCTTTTTTTTTTCAAACTACTGTATACAAAAAACTATACAAAACTTATGGTTTGTATAGTCTTCATGCAATAGTTATGTCACTGTTACTACTAAGACCAACTTAATGTAGGATAACACAGATTGATCAACTCTAAGCATCCATTTCTAGCATTGATTACATAGCTGTGGCTGGCCTTGCGTGGGGTGATATACTCACGCACGCACGCACGCACGCACGCACACACACAGAGACATACACACACAACTATACACACACACACACACAACACAAGGCTGGCCTCACATGGGGTGATCTGACACACACACACACACACACACACACTTCTGCACTTTAACACCCATGTAGGGAGCGACCAGCATCCCCATAATAATGTAATCTAATCTACTCTAATTGGGCCCTCTGTGGAGCTGCACTATAACTGTGTAATGGCCTGGATTAGACATGGCATGTGACACACACACACACACACACAGGGTGATACTTGGTCTAATCTGATGGGAGTCATGAGGTGAAACAACAGGCCATTATTAAAACCAACACAGCGCTACTTACCTTCTTAACTGGAACCAACAGACTACAGATGTTTAGCATACTAGTGGTTTTAGCTTAAGCTAGAATCTCTCTTCCAATGTTTTTATTGTAATTTTCAAAGATCTACAGGTTCATAAAAAAAAGTGTATCTTATTTGTCCTTGTTCTCATTCCCCAGGGGAGAGGAAGCAATGATCAGACTGCCAACAATAGCATGACAGTATATAACAATGTTCTGTTTACACACTAGAATCTCAATGGCTGCCATGCTAGCAGCGAACGTTCAATGACAATAGTCACAATGTGTGTCCTTTTATGCAGACAATGATATTGGTGCTGCGATAACAGCAATTGAGCTCAAATGCTTACAAATTGTATTATCATAGAGAGCCAACATGGAGGATGGCTTCCAGACCCTGTGTTGTATTTCAATGGCTTCGGTTGAAACTGGAATTACATTGCTCTCTCCCCATTGTGAGCCCTGATTGTGAAATGTGAACCCTGCTGTGCTAATGACTGATTGAAGGGGAACAGGATGTCCAGCCCGCACACACACACACACACACACACACCTCCTACAGATGTTGTCAACCAGAGGAAGATGCCAGTAAATCAGACTAGTCACAATGTGGAAATGAAAGGCTGTTGTGAGACAAAGAGAGAATAAGGGAAGAAGAGGGGTGAAACACTCGTCTTTCAAGATTTCAGTGTCTGTGTAAATCACTCCATCCCCTCTCTGCTGGTCCACAATTAAGGTGGCACGTGTCATTCCTCTGAGTGTGTGTGTGAGTGAGTGTGTGTGTGTGAGGCGTGTATGTGTGTGTGCACATGTGCGTGTGAGAGCATGTGTGTGTGTATTTGTGTGCATTCTCAATTCTCTCTCTCGCTGATTAGGGCAGGTTTTTATTGAAGGGTCTGGGAGTGTGGGCTGGCTCAGGGATAAATCAACACAGAGGTGCTGAACACTGTCTCATCATCATTACTATTACTATTCATCTTCACAAGAGCCTTTCAGACACTGCCAGACACACACACACACACACACACACACACACACAGAGGCATGCACACACACACAGTAATGCACACACACACACACACACACAGCAGCATCAAAGCGCCTCTATTCCGGCTAGGACCCAACACCAGATGTTGAGAGTTTGGTCATAAAATGAGAATTTCCCTTTAGGCTCTATATGGAGAATATAGGCTACATACAAGGGATGTATTATATATTTGGGAAGCTACGACTGCATCCCAAATGACACTCTATTCCCTATACAATGCACTACTTTTTACCAGAGCCCAAAGGGAACTTGTGAAAAGTAGTGCACTATTGTAGGGAATAGGGTGCCTTTGGGACGCAGCCTATATCTGTTTCTATGCAGAAGCTTTGTCCATGCAAAACAAGCAACCCACCAAACAACCAATCAATCAAAATGTCTGCACTAATCTAGAATTTCAGTAGCTTCCCAGGTGTAGCTTAGTCAGTCTGACAGTGCATTATCCCAAAGCAATTATTGCCTACAGCTCTCCAAAGAGCAAAGTCTTTCTTTATAGCTAAGTCAATAGTATTATTTAACCTCTGACCCCTAACCATGTTCTGACCTCAGACTGTTGTTTTCCCTAACAGGCTTTTAGAATGTTATCCTGGATTCTTACACAACCCTCACTGCTTCCTTTCTGTAATGTAACTAAGTTTGAGCTGTGTGTTGTGTGTTTTGAGCTGTGTGTTTTGAGCTGTGTGTTTTGAGCTGTGTGTTTTGTGTTGTGTATTTTGTGTTGTGTGTATGTGTAGCGGAGGCGGTAATAGTGAGCTAGGCTTTAGCTCAGTGGGCTAGCACAGTCATGAGTCATGCAGATGACTCGGGTTTGATAGCAGGTGTTTAGCTATGCCAGTATAACCATTGGTAACACATGTTCACATGGGGTGTAAAGATGTTGTGTGTTTGTGAGAGAAAGGTGACCCCCGACCCCCACAATGTAGAGAGTATTTCTGTAACAACGTCGGCGTAGGTGTTTTTCTGTATGACCGCGAGAGAGTCATGTGTCAACGTGAGAGGGAGAGAGGGAGGTAGGGACCGAAGGATATAACTTTCTGTGAGAATTAGGGAACACACACACAGGTAATGAGGGTAACATTTGAAGCCCCTCAAAAAGGCACAGCTTGTCTGTCAGGAATCAGAAAAACTCCCACACACACACACAAACCGATGGAAAATTTGAGCTTCCGGAAGAGTCATCAGCATGTGTGAAAATGTCAAGACTGACTTTAGTTTCCCACAGCTCACTGAACATACACCTCTTAAACATGCACCACTGACCACACCTTACAGAGAGAGGAAGAGGGGGGGGGGGGGGGGGGGGGGGGAGAGAGAAAGAAACCATCAGTTCATCAATCCTTCTCTCTTCTCCTGTCTTTCTCTCACACCCTCAGTTCATTGTTGAGACCTTGTTAATTGTGCCAGTCACTGTCACAAAATACCTACTGCTGTGCCTCACACACACACAGAGAGGGAGTGAAAGACACACACACACACTGTGGCTTGGTCATGATTCAATGACAGAAATGTCTGCCTCTTAATGTCAGCTGTCTTTCTATTCAAATGTTGCTGTCTTCTAGAAAAAGATAATGAGGGTGTGTGTGTATATGTCTGTCTGTCTGTCTGCTAGAAAAACAAAGTCTGGCGGGCAGCATGTCAGGCTGAAATGGTTTAATAACTTGTTGAACGTCACTTACATTATTTTAGATGGTGCTTATCTTTTCCAATCATCTGGAGAAATGTTTTGATGGAAACTGGCAGACAGTTGTGCAAGGTTGAAATGGCTTGCTGTTGCACGTGTGTGTGTGTGTGTGTGTGTGTGTGTACGATAGTCTAACCCTAACGTCTCCTATCAGCCCAACAGAGCAATATGACTGACTCCAACTCCCCAGTGAGAGGAACGTTAGGAGCACTCTGAGAAAACTGAGCGCAGGAGCCAACTTAACAAAGTCACGGGCTTGACATATTTAAAGGTTTTCTGGCGTACTTACAGTCAGTTCCAAAATCTAAAAACACAAACGCTAAAACCCTAGGTGAATTTAGGCTTTCTACCAATCTTTAGTTTTGACGTTGAAAGCAATAAGTTGAAGCCTATGCCGTATTAATATGTCTAAAAAATTCCTGTCTGATGTCTTGAGAATTCCTCCGTTTTAACATGCGAAGCTCAGCAGAGCTTTAGTTTCAGTGGTGCTCATCTAGTGAGAGTAGAGCAGCGACTAGATGCCTCATATGATGAGTCTTCACTTATTCATTTCATTCATTTTCTCATCCCTCGATCCCACCCTCCTTCCCTTTGTCTCAGGAGGAGAAAGGGTTCTCCTGGAAGGCTTCAGTCAAGTGTCTGCTCATCTGATCTGAATGGTTTCTATTTAAGACAAGTAAGGCCTCTCTCTCTCACACACACACACACACACACACACACACACACAGACGATACACATTCAGACACAGACGACACAGACACAGACAGACACAGAAACACACTGTGTATTAATGGGTGGAACTCTTTCTTCCTCTCTAACTCAGCCACACACTTGCATAAATGAAGTCAGCACTCGACACAGACACAGCCCCTTTACTATGTGCCACGGTGTCCACTCAGCACCACACAGTAAATCACAGGCCTATGTAATAACAGGTTAGCGAGCACTCAAGTGTGTGTGTGTTTTCTTTCTAACAGGGCACTATAGTTATACTCTTCACTAACTACTACTAGAGGTTTGTCGAGCTCGTAGGATCAGTCTTTCCCAGCCAAAGACACTCTCCTTCAGCACTTCTGGTTTTTAGTCAGACCATAGTCACACATTTAAAAGGATAGTTAACCTAAATTACAAAGTGACATACTGCTTTCCTTTACCCTTTAAGCAGTCTATGGACAAGGTAATACAGCATTCCATGTTTGGTTTATTTACCTGGCCAATGTCTCCGAAAATATCATTTTTTTTTGCATTCGTGGCAAAAAGTCCAATGCAAGTCAACATCACTGATATTAGCATTTCATGTCTAAATCCATTTCTTAATTTGGATGAACTATCCCTTTAAGGCAAGGCAAGGGTAAATACCAGCTCTTACATCTAGAAAATAACCACTTAAAAAGACAGTCATTTCCTGCAAACTGAAGCTGTTCTGCATGAATTGTTGTTGTGTCCGACGATAGATAAGGCGGTCTGAAAACCCTCTCATTGCCGAAACAAAAAGCATAAAAGGATAATGACTTATTGGTGCATCCACAGCCTCTGTTATTATGTGAAATGGGACAGGATGCAATTTGGTTGGAGTGGAACGTGTATGTGTGAAAAAGCCTCTCTGTGTGTGTGAAGACTGTGTGTGTTTGTGTGTGTGTGTGTGCATGCGCGTGCGCGTGCATGTGTATGTGTGTGAATGGATGAATGAAGTTGTATTTTCATGTCAAGTCGCCAGTTGGCAACCCACCCCTTACGGGATTGGCACATAAACAAACATTACAATAATTCACAGTGATAATTCTTCTGGACAGTGCACACCGCATAAAGAATGAGAAATAAATCAATACAAAACATTAGATAAGGTTAGACTGGTATTACATCATGGCTGAAGCACACAGCAGGGTGGAAGACAAAGGTGATCAGAGGGCACTGGGAGGAATAGACAGAGTGGAAGAAAAGGATGAGAGGGAGAGAGAGAAAGGGTCATTATTTATTAAAAGAACTGGACGTTATAGGGCCTTCCTTTTGAAATGAAGCTAGCTTTCTGCCATTAGAGGAGAGGAGAGGAGAGAGAAGGAGCGTGGTATAGATGATCAGAAGAGAAAGAAAGAAAGAAAGAAAGAAAGAAAGAAAGAAAGAAAGAAAGAAAGAAAGAAAGAAAGAAAGAAAGAAAGAAAGAAAGAAAGAAAGAAAGAAAGAAAGAAAGAAAGAAAGAAAGAAAGAAAGAAGAGTGAAAGAGAGAGAGAGAAAGAGAGAGACAGAGCCAAAATACAGACAGACAGACAGACAGACAGACAGACAGACAGACAGACAGACAGACAGACAGACAGACAGACAGAGAGAGAGAGAGAGAGAGAGAGATAGAGACAGAGACAGAGACAGAGACAGAGACAGAGAGAGAGAGAGAGAGAGAAACAGACAGAAAGAGATGCTTTCTAGCTATGATCATCAGAATTCCTATAGCATGAGATCAGTCTTCCACTGACAAGTAATGACACAATATGAAACCTACATACACTGAGTGAACAAAACATTAGAAACTCCTTCCTAATATTGAGTTGCACCCCTTTTTGCCCTCAGAACAGCCTCAATTCGTCGGGGCATGGACTCTACAAGGTGTCGAAAGCGTTCCACAGGGTTGCTGGCCCACGTTGACTCCACTGCTTCCCACAGTTGTGTCAAGTTGGCTGGATGTCCTTTGGGTGGTGGACCATTCTTGATACACACGGAAAAAACTATTGAGCGTGAAAAACCCAGCAGCGCTGCAGTTCTTGACACACTCAAACCTGTGCACTTGGCACCTACAGTGGGGGAAAAAAGTATTTAGTCAGCCACCAATTGTGCAAGTTCTCCGACTTAAAAAGATGAGAGAGGCCTGTAATTTTCATCATAGGTACACGTCAACTATGACAGACAAATGTAGAAAAAAAAATCCAGAAAAGCACATTGTAAGATTTTTAATGAATTTATTTGCAAATTATGGTGGAAAATAAGTATTTGGTCACCTACAAACAAGCAAGATTTCTGGCTCTCACAGACCTGTAACTTCTTCTTTAAGAGGCTCCTCTGTCCTCCACTCGTTACCTGTATTAATGGCACCCGTTTGAACTTGTTATCAGTATAAAAGACACCTGTCCACAACCTCAAACAGTCACACTCCAAACTCCACTATGGCCAAGACCAAAGAGCTGTCAAAGGACACCAGAAACAAAATTGTAGACCTGCACCAGGCTGGGAAGACTGAATCTGCAATAGGTAAGCAGCTTGGTTTGAAGAAATCAACTGTGGGAGCAATTATTAGGAAATGGAAGACATACAAGACCACTGATAATCTCCCTCGATCTGGGGCTCCACGCAAGATCTCACCCCGTGGGGTCAAAATGATCACAAGAACGGTGAGAAAAAATCCCAGAACCACACGGTTGGACCTAGTGAATGACCTGCAGAGAGCTGGGACCAAATTAACAAAGCCTACCATCAGTAACACACTACGCCGCCAGGGACTCAAATCCTGCAGTGCCAGACGTGTCCCCCTGCTTAAGCCAGTACATGTCCAGGCCCGTCTGAAGTTTCTAGAGTGCATTTGGATGATCCAGAAGAGGATTGGGAGAATGTCATATGGTCAGATGAAATCAAAATATAACTTTTTGGTAAAAACTCAACTCGTCGTGTTTGGAGGACAAAGAATGCTGAGTTGCATCCAAAGAACACCATACCTACTATGAAGCATGGGGGTGGAAACATCATGCTTTGGGGCTGTTTTTCTGCAAAGGAACCAGGACGACTGATCCGTGTAAAGGAAAGAATGAATGGGGCCATGTATCGTGAGATTTTGAGTGAAAACCTCCTTCCATCAGCAAGGGCATTGAAGAGGAAACGTGGCTGGGTCTTTCAGCATGACAATGATCCCAAACACACCGCCCGGGCAATGAAGGAGTGGCTTCGTAAGAAGCATTTCAAGGTCCTGGAGTGGCCTAGCTAGTCTCCAGATCTCAACCCCATAGAAAATCTTTGGAGGGAATTGAAAGTCTGTGTTGCCCAGCGACAGCCCCAAAACATCACTGCTCTAGAGGAGATCTGCATGGAGGAATGGGCCAAAATACCAGCAACAGTGTGTGAAAACCTTGTGAAGACTTACAGAAAACGTTTGACCTGTGTCATTGCCAACAAAGGGTATATAACAAAGTATTGAGAAACTTTTGTTATTGACCAAATACTTATTTTCCACCATAATTTGCAAATAAATTCATTAAAAATCCTACAATGTGATTTTCTGGATTTTTCTTCTTCTCCTTTTGTCTGTCATAGTTGACGTGTACCTATGATGAAAATTACAGGCCTCTCTCATCTTTTTAAGTGGGAGAACCTGCACAATTGGTGGCTGACTAAATACTTTTTTTCCCCACTGTACTACTATACCCTGTTCAAAGGCACTTAAATATTTTGTCTTGCCTATTCATCCTTCGATTGGCACACATACACAATCCATGTCTCAATTGTCTCAAGGCATAACAATCCTTCTTTAACCTGTCTCCTCCCCTTCATCTACACTGATTGAAGTGGATCTAACAAGTCACATCAATAAGGGATCATAGCTTTCACCTGGATTCACCTGGTCAGTCACGTAGACACACATCCAGTAAATCCCCCACATGACTCCATGTCACTCTATCAAACTCCACATGCTAAGAACACACTAAGACAATACGGGTGTCATTAACACGCAACATGATCAGTGGAGTGTGTACTCCTTGGCAGGCAGGTAGGCAGGCACAGGGTAAAGTGTATGTGTGTAACGTGTGTGTGTTTGTGTATGTGTGTGTAACGTGTGTGTAACGTGTGTGTGTTTGTGTGTGTGTACGTGTGTGTAACGTGTGTGTAACGTGTGTGTGTATGTGTGTGTAACGTGTGTGTACGCACAAACGTACACACTGCTCCTTCCAAAATGGCAAGAATATCATAATTCCGGACTGTTGTATATCTAACACTGTGCTTGTGTCCCAAATGGCACCCTATTCCCTATGTAGTGCACTACTTTTGATTAGAGTCTCATGACCTCTGGTCAAAAGTACTGCATTATATATGGAATAGCGTGCCATTTGAGACTCAACTCAACCTGTGTGTTGTACAGATACCTTCTCGTGCTGTTTCCTGACATAGTTGGATTCTATTGAAAGCTCAGTTTTTCTACACACACACACACACACACACACACACACACACACACACACACACACACACAACACACACCACTAGCAAAATGCACACACAAGCATGTGCGCACACACACTCACACAGACAACACACACACACACACACACACACTTGGTGTTCTGCTTTGTGCTGGACAGGATTAAAGGCGGCATGGGGTCCAATTAGACTTCCAAAAACAACCACGGTGTGGGAGGAGCTACTGCTGTGTTTGTGTCTCTTTGAATCAGTGTGTGTGTGTGTGTGTGTGTGTGTGTGTGTGTGTGTGTGTGTGTGTGTGTGTGTGTGTGTGTGTATGTGTGTGTGTGTGTGTGTGTGTGTGTGTGTGTGTGTGTGTGTATGTGTGTGTGTGTGTGTATGTGTGTGTGTGTGTGTGTGTGTGTGTGTGTGTGTACATACATGTGTAGGTGTCAGAGGGAGAGAAAGAGAGAGCGAGAGGGAGGGAGGAGAGGGAGCATCCCAAATGGCACTCTGTTCCCTATATAGTGCACTGCTTTTGACCAGGGCCCATAGGGCTGAAAAGGTTGCCATTTGGGCCGTAACCAGGCAGTCAATATTAGCTGGGAGTAGAGGGGAGAAAATCAGGCTAATTCAGGATGAGATTAGCTAATGTGGGAGGACAGTATTGAACTGGCAGTTACACACACACACTTGCACAAGCACACACACTCCCACTCACACACACAATCTCATGTGCGGGTGCATATGCACCAAGCGTGCGTGTGTGAGTGGGAGTGTGTGTGCTCATGCAAGTAAGTGTGTGTGTGTGTGTGTAACTGCCAGTTCAATACTGTCCTCCCACATTAGCTCATCTCATCCTGAATTAGCCTGATTTTCTCCCCTCTACTCCCAGCTAATATTGACTGCCTGGTTACGGCCCAAATGGCAACCTTTTCAGCCCTATGGGCCCTGGTCAAAAGCAGTGCACTATATAGGGAACAGAGTGCCATTTGGGATGCTGACCCCATGACCTCTATTAGGGCCAATAAAACCCATTAGACTTTAATGTAAATTGTTCCGGGGACTTTTCAATGCTGAAATTTACATTTTACACACCACCCTTCCTTGTCATTTCCTCCCCCGTCCAGTGTCAGTGCCACCCAGCCCCAACGGAGGACTGAGAGGGCAGCGCCCATCTTACAAGGGCTACCACACCCCCTGACCTGGCATAAAGAGAGGAGGCAGACAGAAAGACAGAGGGTGTGCGTCTCTCTCTCTCTTTCTCTCTCTCCCTATTTCTCTCTGTCTCTCTCTTTCTCTATGCATTGTTTGGCATATCGGATGCACACTGGCCGAGGCTTTTCAATTCCGGTGAATGGCTTGCGTCCATGTTACACACAATGGCCCCAACAATAACACACACACACAATGGTCCCTTTAACTGAACATGTCCATGCCAACTGCTCACAATGGTTATGCCTGAATGCACGCACAAACACACACACACACACACACAGAATAGTAAATACACACCGAAGTGTAGGCCTAAACAAGTGGGAAAAGGCCTGGGAATCCTCAATATGCCAGAATGCTGCGTTTGAACCATAGTCTACCATGTGTCAATAGAAGTAGTGAGTGTGAAACCTCAACATGAGTTCCTGAACCGTAGTTCACATCATACACACACACACACACACACACACACACACAGACAGACAGAGGTATTCAATCTATTCCAGTGAACGTTAAGGTTTGCATAATGTGTCAAAGGCACTTTACTATGCTTTAAAACTAATAATTATTATTTATTATTATTATTAAAACTACACATCTGAGCGGTAGCGGATTGCTCTCTTGTGTGTATGGAAGCATTGTGGAAAAAGGGGGATTTCATTGAAAATGGGATAGAGGAAAGAAAGAGAGAGAGAGAGAGAGAGAGAGAGAGAGAGAGAGAGAGAGAGAGAGAGAGAGAGAGTAAAGAGAGAGAGAGAGAGAGAGAGAGAGAGAGAGAGAGAGAGAGAGAGAGAGAGAGAGAGAGAGAAGAGAGAGAGAAGAGAGAGAGAGAGAGAGAGAGAGAGAGAGAGAGAGAGAGAGAGAGAGAGAGAGAGAGAGAGAGAGAGAGAGAGAGAGAGAGAGAGAGAGAGAGAGAGAGAGAGAGAAGAGGGCACAGTAACAAGCCGGGGAAGATGTCCCATTGTCCTATTCATTAGTCTGGATAGAGTGATGGGGAGATCGCCCAATAAAAAAGATACAGAGAGAGAATAGAGAGAGAAACTGGATCAGACCAAGAGAGAGATCAGAAAGGCAGAGTGGTGACAGCAAGTCTAAACCCTGTGAAGACCGCCAGACCAAATTACAGATACATGGGAGAAACAAAGGAGGAGGAGGAGGCAGGAGGCAGGAGACATGGCAGGAGAGATGTTTTTAACTGACACCTTGGTTCTGGTTGAGAATGTAATTCTCCAGACAGACTGGACTTAAGTAACAGACATGCTATGTACCCATAGGATCGGGTTAGCTTTGTGTGTGTGTGTGTGTGTGTGTGTGTGTGTGTGAGCGCTCTAGATAGATTTAAACTGATAGTAACACACACATAAAGCCACAATGACCATGTATTGTAGGATCAGGTTAGCTGATGTTGTTAACAATACACAACTCTGTGACACCGTGTCTCTCTCCTTGTTGACTAGTAAAAAACAGGGCTGTTTAGAAACCACACTGTCATGTTGAAATGATGCAACACAGCAGCGAGGCAGACAGCGACACACACACACTGAACCTTTGATCCTAACCTGATGGGACTGACTTTCAACCTGAGTTGTCTGCATGACTCCAGAACGAGTTGTACCTCTGACCTAAAGCTTAGACATTACATCAATCTTCTGGGCCCGTATTCTCAAACCCAGTAGAAGTGCTGATCTACGGTCAGTTTTACTGTTTAAAATCATAATGATTAAGAAGGGGGATCTGATTCTAAACATTCCTACTCTGAGATGCTTTCTGAATATGGGCCGTATGCCTCAAGCGTCTCCGAGTGGGAGTGCTGACTTAGGATCAGTTTGGCCTTTTAGATCACAATGAATAAAAACACATGGATGAATCCATACTCTGAGATGCTTGGTGAATACAGGCTCTGGTCTGAGGGATTGTCATTACGTAAGCTTTAGATCAGTGAACCACCTCTGCTACAGTGGCTCAGACACAAAGTAGAAAATAGGAGAGTCCCCAAAGCACACTGACCCTCATTTACTCTCTAGTAAAAACTCATGAAGACATTCTTCCATTAAACTCAAACCCGAATATTACCATGCTCCACAAAGGGAGTTTTTGGCTGAGAGTGCTGGGTGAATAGTTTGAGGGAGAAACCACACACACAATACTCAGGGTGGATATTTATAGGGAGAAACCACACACACAATACTCAGGGTGGATATTTAGAGGGAGAAGTCATATTGGGCAGTACAATATGTGATCAAGTATTTATCCGGGGTCCAGAGATAGAGAGGAGAAAGATTGATCACTCTCCCAACACCAAGCTAACAGAAAAACTGTCTGGAAAGCATCTCTTCACCATGTGGACACGCTCACTCTGTTGCACTCTCTGCCCTGCTGAGCACCCACTACACACACACACACACACACACACACACACACACACACACACACACACACACACACACACACACACACACACACACACACACACACACACACACACACACAGCTACGGTAAGGAGTGCATTCTTCAGTAGTGTACTGGACCATATTCCACCTGGGAAGCTCCCCAAAACCAACCCATTCACCACTAAAATGCACTGAGTGTGTGTGTGTGTGTGTGTGTGTGTGTGTGTGTGGACGTGTTTAACAATTCTTGTGGGGACCAGAAGTTTCCACAAGAATAGTAAAAAAACATCCGGGGTCCACTAACAAAAACATTGTTAGTCCCCACGAGGTCAAATACTATTTCTAGGGGGTTTAGGGTTAAGGTTAGAATTAGTGTTAGGGTTAGAATTACGTTAAGGGTTAGGGTTAGGAGCTAGGGTTAGTTTTAGGGTTAGGGTTAGGAGCTAGGGTTAGTTTTAGGGTTAGGGTTAGGAGCTAGGGTTAGTTTTAGGGTTAGGTTAGGTTTTGGGGTTAAGGTTAAGGTTAGGGTTAGGGTAAGAGTAGTATGGGTTAGAGTTAGGGTTAGGTTTAGGGAAATAGGATTTTGAATGGGACTGAATTGTGTGTCCCCACAAGGTTAGCTGTACAAGACTGTGTGTGTGCTTGTGCCTGCGAGTGTGTGTGCCTGCACATGTGTGTGTGTGCATGTGGGTGTGTGCGTGTGAATGCATCCATTCACTCCTCTCCTCTCCAGCTGAGTCCAGACTCTAGCCAGCCTTTCCTATTTCACCTGGCTCTCTACCATTGGAATCTACAGCACTTCTGTCCCTCAACAGGAAAAAACACACATTAACCATTATAAAACACAAATTAACCATTATACAACACACATTAACCATTATACAACATAAACATTAATTAACATGAGATAATAGCATGCTTCATAACAGTTGTCAGCTATGACAGCATTATAAAGATATGTCAACGTACATAGAAACATACTCCATCCAGCCTGTTCCTGGATCGTGTGCTCCTACACATGCTATTCCACTCTGTATGTCACACACACACACACACACACACCCAACAATTCACCCCAAAGCCATCCTGGTGCCATAACATGCTGTGTTAGCACACACAGTGGCCTCCACCCACCCAAACCCTTGAAGAGAGAGAGAGATTACTGATCAAAACCTTAAAAAACCCTGACAGAGAGAGAGAGAGAGAGAGAGAGAGAGGGGGGGGGGGAGTGAGGGAGAGAGAGAGAGAGAGAGAGAGAGAGAGAGAGAGAGAGAGAGAGAGAGAGAGAGAGAGAGAGAGAGAGAGAGAGAGAGAGAGTGAGAGAGAGAGAGAGAGAGAGAGATGAGAGAGAGAGAGAGAGAGAGAGAGAGAGAGAGAGAGCTGCATTTCCTGACAAAATGTAAAAAATATAAAACAATTAGAGTGTCATTTCCCCAAATTTGAAGACGTCTCTGATTAGAATAGCCTACCCGTCCTTTTGGGGGAGGACACAGAGAGCTGTGGGTTGGCAGCACACTACATTGCTGCCTGCCATAAAATGAGGGACAGTGTCTGACAGACCGACCAACCTGCACACGTCCTCTATGCCATTGTTATTGTTATTGTTCAATGTATGATTATTATTACCCTTGTTGTTACTGATTGTCTGTTGACAAAGTATGCTTTGGCAATATGTGCATTGTTACATCATGCCAATAAAGCAATTTAAATTGAAAGTGAGAGAGAGCGAGAGTGAGCGCAAGACCGAGAGTGAAAGCAAGAGAGAGAGAGAGTGAGAGAGAGAGAGAGATGAGAGAGAGAGAGAGAGAGAGAGAGAGAGAGAGAGAGAGAGAGAGAGAGATGAAATTGGAGGGCTGGAGAAACGGAGAGGAGAAACATCTGTGGAGATAAGTGATGGGAGTTGTAGAAGCCCCATGGGAGGGGGAACATGGAGAGAAGTGCTGGGGGCTGTAGAAGCCCCATGGGAGGGGGAACATGGAGAGAAATGCTGGGGGCTGTAGAAGCCCCATGGGAGGGGGAACATGGAGAGAAGTGCTGGGGGCTGTAGAAGCCCCATGGGAGGGGGAACATGGAGAGAAGTGCTGGGGGCTGTAGAAGCCCCATGCGAGGTGGAACATGGAGAGAAGTGCTGGGGGCTGTAGAAGCCCCATGGGAGGGGGAACATGGAGAGAAGTGCTGGGGGCTGTAGAAGCCCCATGGGAGGGGGAACATGGAGAGAAGTGCTGGGGGCTGTAGAAGCCCCATGGGAGGGGGAACATGGAGAGAAGTGCTGGGGGCTGTAGAAGCCCCATGGGAGGGGGAACATGGAGAGAAGTGCTGGGGGCTGTAGAAGCCCCATGCGAGGTGGAACATGGAGAGAAGTGCTGGGGGCTGTAGAAGCCCCATGGGAGGGGGAACATGGAGAGAAGTGCTGGGGGCTGTAGAAGCCCCATGGGAGGGGGAACATGGAGAGAAGTGCTGGGGGCTGTAGAAGCCCCATGGGAGGGGGAACATGGAGAGAAGTGCTGGGGGCTGTAGAAGCCCCATGGGAGGGGGAACATGGACAGAAGTGCTGGGGGCTGTAGAAGCCCTATGGGAGGGGGAACATGGAGAGAAGTGCTGGGGGCTGTAGAAGCCCTATGTCAACACTACTTTGCATCAGGACTACTGTGTGACTCACCAGCATAACAACCACCGCTACCAAGGGCATAAAAAGCCTGAACACACACAAACACAATAAACTGCCTGCACCTAGCCAAGGGTAGAACACACACACCAAGGACACCCTGTGAGCTACCCTCTCCCTGGCCCTGCTTCTTATGAAGGTAAACGTGAATAAACATTATGTTCAGGTGGCAGAAGTCTGTTCTTACCGCTAGCCTTCCAACCTTGTAGCCTTTTCATCCCCATAGCTGCTTTAGTCACAGAAAAATAAAACCTATTTGCCTAATTAACTTCACCTATTCCGGGGCCACATCCCAAATGGCACGCTATTCCCTATATAGTGCACTACTTTAGACCAGGGCCAACAGGGTGCCATTTGGGATGCAGAACGTGTCTCTGTATCCCATCGGAACACACAGATGGTTTTAGATATTCTCACCCCAAGAACAAAAAGAAAGAAATAAATGAATCTCTCAAATGCCAAGGTGTGTATAATAGGTTACTCTCCCCTCAGCTATAGCTTCTCACCTTAGCCAGGAGACAGGGCTTGAGTCTTAAATGGCACCCTATTCCCTATACTGTATAGTCCACTACTTTTGACTGGAGCCCTATAAGCCCTGGTCAAAAGTAGTGCACTTCGTAAGGATTATGGTGGCATTTGGGATGCAGGCAAGGTGAAGGTAGAACTCATATAAATCCCAGAATCAAAAGAAAACCAGCTTTAATGAGAGAGAGGGAGAGATGGAGCAAGAGAGGAAGGAGGGGGGGGGGGGGGGTGGCACAGATATAGAGAGGGGGGGTTGAGAGAGAAAGGGGAGGTTGAGTCAGTGTGTGTGTGTGTGTCTGTGTGTGTGTGTGAGTCTGTCCATTAGTCTCTCTGTAAATGGGCTCAGGCTGCCCATGGTGTTGAGGCTGGACATGCCAACTGCTCTCTGACCAACCCAATGGGCCCTGGTCAAAAGTAGTGCGCCAGCCTTGTGACAGCGCAGGATACGATCCTCACAACAACAAAACAGACTGGAAAGTCCCTCTCATACAGCTGTGTGCTGGAGGGTTTCCATAAATCAACTGATGGGTTGATTGATACTGTGACTGAAGGTTTGCCATGTCTGTTTCTCATTGTACACAGAAGCCCATAAAGTAAGACAGTTACACGCCATCAACTGATTATTCACACACATGGGCACACACACACACACACATGGGCACACACACACACGGGCACACACACACACGGGCACACACACACACACACACACACACACGCCGACTTGATCAACCTGCCAGTGTCCTTTTAAAGGGTTCTTCAAAGAACTTATAGGGGTCCCCCACAGTTTCAATTTGAAGAACCCCTAAAGGATACTTCAGGAAACTTTTATTTTTAGAGTGTACAGTCCTCTCTACCCAGCCTGCACATGGTTGACATCAGCCAGTCCTCTCTACCCAGCCTCCACATGGTTGACATCAGCCAGTCCTCTCTACCCAGCCTCCACATGGTTGACATCAGCCAGTCCGCTCTACCCAGCCTCCACATGGTTGACATCAGCCAGTCCTCTCTACCCAGCCTCCACATGGTTGACATCAGCCAGTCCTCTCTACCCAGCCTCCACATGGTTGACATCAGCCAGTCCTCTCTACCCAGCCTGCACATGGTTGACATCAGCCAGTCCTCTCTACCCAGCCTCCACATGGTTGACATCAGCCAGTCCTCTCTACCCAGCCTGCACATGGTTGACATCAGCCAGTCCTCTCTACCCAGCCTCCACATGGTTGACATCAGCCAGTCCTCTCTACCCAGCCTCCACATGGTTGACATCAGCCAGTCCTCTCTACCCAGCCTCCACATGGTTGACATCAGCCAGTCCTCTCTACCCAGCCTCCACATGGTTGACATCAGCCAGTCCACTCTACCCAGCCTCCACATGGTTGACATCAGCCAGTCCTCTCTACCCAGCCTGCACATGGTTGACATCAGCCAGTCCTCTCTACCCAGCCTCCACATGGTTGACATCAGCCAGTCCTCTCTACCCAGCCTCCACATGGTTGACATCAGCCAGTCCTCTCTACCCAGCCTCCACATGGTTGACATCAGCCAGTCCTCTCTACCCAGCCTCCACATGGTTGACATCAGCCAATCCTCTCTACCCAGCCTCCACATGGTTGACATCAGCCAGTCAGTTTTAATACTAGAAACATATGGACTCCATTATTATGATGTATCAGATCTTATTGTTCCACTGTTTCACCATATCTTCCCTTTTCCCTCTCTGGAATATGGCTCCAGTATGTGTCTGTGTGTGTGTGTGTGTCTGTCAGTGTGTCAGTGTGTGTGTGTGTGTGTGTGTGTGTGTGTCTGTGTGTGTCCTTTTAAATAGCCTCTGCCGGCCAGACCTCTAGAGTCACAAACCTTTTTTATTCAGTTCTATAATTATATAACATGTGTGTTTAAGTATGTCCTTTATAGCTGGGACATTAAAGCACCATCTTTGAGGACTGTTTGTGCGCCCGTGTGTGTGTGTGTGTGTAGTGTGTGTGTGTGTGTGTGTAGTGTGTGTGTGTAGTGTGTGTGTGTGTGTGTGTGTGTGTAAGGTCCGCCAGATGAAGAGAGGATAACATCACTCCTACCCAGAACGCAGGGTGATTGGTCAGAGAGTGGCCTGTCAGTGGGACAGACACCAGCGGGGACAACGATGGGAGCAGGGTGACATTGCCATTAGATGCTGATCTTGTGTCAGTTTGGCATTTTCCCCACTAATGGTTAAGGTTAGGATTGGGGGAGGGGAAGCTGATCCTCGATCTGGCCTTTCACTCTGTCTGCAATAACATCCAGAAGGAAGAGTGTGTCTCTGTGGTGCTGATTATGGTTAGCATATACATATAACACACACACAAACGGAGGCACACACACACACTGTACATTCGAGAGCACAGAGTCGCACACCCTCTCATACACAGGGAGCCTGTTTTCCATTCGTTTTGTCACTGCTTGCTTTTATTGCTCCCTGACAGGTTCTCAGCCTGCCTGAGAATGGGACAGCAAATGAAGACTAGGCAGAGTGCTAAACAGGAGTCAATGTGTGTGTGTGTTTATACATGTTTTACTATACTTATGAGTACCAGAAGTCCTCATAAGTAAAAAGGCTATTTCATGCTTAGGGGTTAGGTTTAGGGTTAGGGTAAGGGTTAGGGATAGGTTTAGGGGTTAGGGTAAGGGTTAGGGATAGGTTTAGGGGTTAGGGTAAGGGTTAGGGATAGGTTTAGGGGTAGGTTAGGGAATAAATAATTTTGAATGGGAATAAATTGTTGGTCCCCAAAAAGTCCTCACAAATATTGTAAGACATAGCCGAGTGTGTGTACTAAATTAAGGAATGTGATAAGCAAACTCCCTCTCTCTCTCACACACAAACATGCACACATACACAGATGAGGGGAATGTGTGTTGAATGGTGAATCCTTCTGAGACGATCTAAGCATAAACACGCAGTCCTGATGACACAAGCTGCATGTTAAATAACAACTTCTTTACCATAGATGTCTTTTTTCTGACCAGGGCTGATTATTAGGCACCAAACAGAATAGAATGGACTGAAACAGGGAGGGACTACGTGAACTTGTCCAATAAGAAATACTAGTTTTGGTTTGGACAAATGAATACGACCCAGTATTCTCTAGTCACAGCTATTGTATAGGAATACACTGGTTAAGTGGTCTTAAACCATCAGAAACAACGATTCCTACACAATTTACTTAACTTTTTAAAAATAATAATAAAAAATAGTTCTGAACACGTCATTCTTCTAAGAGAAGTGCACTGTATAGTCTTGTGTGTGTGTGTGTTTCTCTCTGTGTGTGTGTGTGTGTGTGTTTCTCTCTGTGTGTGTGTGTGTGTGTGTGTCAATAAAGTAAACACCTAGCTAGCTAACTGTGTTTTCATTGACAACTCATTGCTCAACCTGTGGATTCCACAGAGGTAAAATACACACGCAGACACTGTACATAAACACACTGTAAAGTACACACATACACACACTAACACACAACCTGGAGCGACAAAGCATCCATCAACAAGAAGCTGCTCAGGAGCAGAAAGAGTCCTTATCAATTAACTAATAAATGATTGAATAAATGAATGAATGGATAGATCAATAAATGAATTACTAAATGAACGAACACACAAAACAAATTAAGAATTTAATTATGGTACACTGCTCAAAAAAATAAAGGGAACACTTAAACAACACAATGTAACTCCAAGTCAATCACACTTCTGTGAAATCAAACTGTCCACTTAGGAAGCAACACTGATTGACAATACATTTCACATGCTGTTGTGCAAATGGAATAGACAACAGGTGGAAATTATAGGCAATTAGCAAGACACCCCCAATAAAGGAGTGGTTCTGCAGGTGGTAACCACAGACCACTTCTCAGTTCCTATGCTTCCTGGCTGATGTTTTGGTCACTTTTGAATGCTGGCGGTGCTTTCACTCTAGTGGTAGCATGAGACGGAGTCTAAAACCCACACAAACACAAGTGGCTCAGGTAGTGCAGCTCATCCAGGATGGCACATCAATGCGAGCTGTGGCAAGAAGGTTTGCTGTGTCTGTCAGCGTAGTGTCCAGAGCATGGAGGCGCTACCAGGAGACAGGCCAGTACATCAGGAGACGTGGAGGAGGCCGTAGGAGGGCAACAACCCAGCAGTAGGACCGCTGCCTCTGCCTTTGTGCAAGGAGGAGCAGGAGGAGCACTGCCAGAGCCCTGCAAAATGACCTCCATGAGGGTGGTATGAGGGCCCGACGTCCACAGGTGGGGGTTGTGCTTACAGCCCAACACCGTGCAGGACGTTCGGCATTTGCCAGAGAACACCAAGATTGGCAAATTCGCCACTGGTGCCCTGTGCTCTTCACAGATGAAAGCAGGTTCACACCGAGCACATGTGACAGACGTGACAGAGTCTGGAGACGCCGTGGAGAACGTTCTGCTGCCTGCAACATCCTCCAGCATGACCGGTTTGGCGGTGGGTCAGTCATGGTGTGGGGTGGCATTTCTTTGGGGGGCCGCACAGCCCTCCATGTGCTCGCCAGAGGTAGCCTGACTGCCATTAGGTACCGAGATGAGATCCTCAGACCCGTTGTGAGACCATATGCTGGTGCGGTTGGCCCTGGGTTCCTCCTTATGCAAGACAATGCTAGACCTCATGTGGCTGGAGTGTGTCAGCAGTTCCTGCAAGAGGAAGGCATTGATGCTATTGACTGGCCCGCCCGTTCCCCAGACCTGAATCCAATTGAGCACATCTGGGACATCATGTCTCGCTCCATCCACCAACGCCACGTTGCACCACAGACTGTCCAGGAGTTGGCGGATGCTTTAGTCCAGATCTGGGAGGAGATCCCTCAGGAGACCACCCGCCACCTCATCAGGAGCATGCCCAGGCATTGTAGGGAGGTCATACAGGCACGTGGAGGCCACACACACTACTGAGCCTCATTTTGACTTGTTTTAAGGACATTACATCAAAGTTGGATCAGCCTGTAGTGTGGTTTTCCACTTTAACTTTGAGTGTGACTCCAAATCCAGACCTCCATGGGTTGATACATTTGATTTCCATTGATAATTTCTGTGTGATTTTGTTGTCAGTACATTCAACTATGTAAAGAAAAAAGTATTTAATAAGATTATTTCATTCATTCAGATCTAGGATGTGTTATTTTAGTGTTCCCTTTATTCTTTTGAGCAGTGTACAATAGTATCATCTTGGGTTTTGTCCCTAGTTGGGATGATCTTTAAGATGGGTAGCCCAACACAGACAGGATTTGTCCCTAGTTGGGATGATATTTAAAATCGGTAGCCCAACACAGACTTACTCCATAGTGACAGTCAGTGGAAAAATCTGAGAGAAATTATTCAGCAGAACAGACAGACCTGGAGATCTCGATCCCTCTCCTCTCCTCTCCTCTCCTCTCCTCTCCTCTCCTCTCCTCTCCTCTCCTCTCCTCTCCTCTCCTCTCCTCTCCTCTCCTCTCCTCTCCTCTCCTCTCCTCTCCTCTCCTCTCCTCTCCTCTCCTCTCCTCTCCTCTCCTCTCCTCTCCTCTCCTCTCCTCTCCTCTCTCTGAAGGAAGGATGGATGTGGCCACGCTCACTGTGTGTATGTAACATGGTCTTGCCTGAGCTAACAAACACACCCATCTGTGCACACCTCCTGTGCTCTCAACATCTGCAATATCACAATCTATTGCAACACAACATAATGCAATACTACACTACAAAACATAATGCAACACAATACAAAGCAACCCAATATGTTGCAGCGCAAAACACAATCTGGATCTGTAGTGAGAGGCTATGGAATTCTGTTTAGTCAAACAAAAACAATCCAAAGGACAGGGGCTTCTTTTAAAAACAACAAGATGCTTTCATTCACTAAACCTGTTTATCATTGTTCTCTTCCAAACCACCGCACACACCCACACCCTCTTACAACAAACATACACACTCACACACACAGTCACAGAAAACATCACACGTCATAAAGTATCATCGCTGCAAATTCCAGACAAAACTTAGTGATTCAAGCTCTTTCACTCTTCCAATTGAAGGTGCCTTTTTGAAAATACATAAAGGCGTTCTTAGAAACTGAGGGAGGCGGAGAGGAGAGATATAAAGCAATAAAAAAAACTCAATTCAGGTCCGTATGCTACAGCTGCATTACTGGTCTCAGCTATGGTTAGAGTGGAGAGTGAGAGAAGACGAAAACCCTCTTCTTCTACCATTTAGTGCAAAACGAAATCCCTTCCTCAATGGAATATGTCTACCTGTCAAACTAGTTGTCATGGAACAATCCACAAGAAATAATGTCTTGACAATAGTTTAGTTTTAGGATAGAAATAAATACGTATTAAAATGAGTGCTTCTGAAAATGTATATCACTGAAACACATTGAACTTCAAAGTGATGGTTGTTCAACAATCTCTCCTTTCATTAATTTCTGGAAGACTTGTAAACATCTAGACTGAACTCCCCAGTTGGTATGAGATATCAGGAAAATAACCTTACAGAAAAAAGAACATATTTTCTCTTCCATTTTCTTCTTTCACGCTTTCTTTCCTTCCCTTTTAAATTCTATCTATATTCATACTCTTGTTCTGGGAGGGTTGGGTTCTCCCATCTCATAGCCCTCTGGGTGCTGGGGAACTTGAAATGTACACACACACACACACACACACACACAGCAGATTTGAATGCACACACACTCAGGCAGATGCACGCAAACACACATATGCACACAACCACATGCTCTCTCACACACACACACACACACACACACACACAGCAGAGTTGTGCACACACACACTGGGACTGTGCTCCCACCCATCCAGGACATCTACTTGAAACAATGCCTGAGGCAGGCCTGCAGCATCATCTAGGATCCCACACCCCCCCGCCACCAGCTGTTCACTCCCTTACCGTCGGGCAGACGGTATCAGAACATGAGGTCTGATACCAACAGGCTCTGAGACAATTTCTATCTACAAGCCATCAGACTGCTGAACACTTGAACTGGACTGACCACCTGCTCTGATTCTCCACACCTTAGCAGACATACACTCACCCACACGCACAGTGAGTGTACAAAACATTAAGAACACCTGCACTTTCCATTATATAGACTGACCAGGTGAATCCATGTGGAAGCTATTATCCCTTGTTGATGTCTCTTGTTAAAACCACTTCAAATCAGGGTTGATGAAGGGGAGAAGACAGGTTAAAGAAGGATTTCGAAGCCTTGAGACAATTGAGACATGGATTATGTATGTGTGCCATTCAAAGGGTGAATGGGCAAGACAAAAGATTTAAGTGCCTTTGAACGTCATCCTGTAGGGAAGAAAGAGCCCACGCTATGATAAACACTCTGTATGGGTCCTGGCCTAAAAACAAATTAAAAGCACACTCACCTCCAATGACTGGAGAAACTACATCAGGAGGACATACACATCCCTGGGGTCTCATTTAACACACACACGCGCACACACACACACACACACAGATCTTGTTGGCTTATATAAGTCTTGAATAAGTAATACATGCTCAAGTGAACAACTACACACTACACACTACACATGCCGTTAGCATCGTCGGAATCACCTCAACATGACTTATCATCCGAGCTAAGCAAAATTAAAAGATGTAATCAATTCTGCCTCTCCAGTTTTCCTACATTAATTCAGAACACGAGACACAAATCTGGGGCTGGTACTGCTGAATTACTAGGTTAAACCAACCATCTAACATCAGAAACAAGCCTTGGGGAGACAGACAGACAGACAGACAGACAGACAGACAGACAGACAGACAGACAGACACTCCCAACAATGACATCGGCAACTGGCCTTGGATAGAGATATATACAGAAAGAGAGAGAGAGAGAAACACACACACATAAACTGTGTGCCATACGACAGCCATCATCTAGATGAGATTGACATGTAGCAGCAGATGAAAGACTCAGCCCTCTTTTCAATCCTCCCTGCAGTCACATTCTACTGAGGTCTCTCACTTTCACACATCCATTATTCACTACACTACATGGTGTGGCGAGAACACACACTCACAGAGAAGAACACACACACTCACAGAGAAGAACACACACACTCACAGAGAAGAACACACACACTCACAGAGATGAACACACACTCCCAGAGAAGAACACACACACTCACAGAGAAGAACACACACACACTCACAGAGAAGAACACACACACTCACAGAGAAGAACACACACACTCACAGAGAAGAACACACACACTCACAGAAAAGAACACACACACACTCACAGAAAAGAACACACACACACACACTCACAGAAAAGAACACACACACACACACTCACAGAAAAGAACACACACACTCACAGAAAAGAACACACACACTCACAGAAAAGCACACACACACTCACAGAAAAGCACACACACACTCACAGAAAAGCACACATACACTCACAGAAAAGCACACACAAACACTGTGATAACAACATGCAGTTCTGGGGATTGACTCATGGAATCTGTGCCTTGCAGAACACTGGGGAGCAAGCTGTCGGGGAGCGCTTACACAGCTTAATCTGTGTGTGTGTATTTGTATATGTACAGTGAGGGAAGAAAGTGTTTGATCCCCTGCTGATTTTGTGCGTTTGCCCACTGACAAAGACATGATCAGTCTATAATTTTAATGGTAGGTTTATTTGAACAGTGAGAGACAGAATAACAACAACAAAATCCAGAAAAACGCATGTCAAAAATGTTATAAATTGATTTGCATTTTAATGAGGGAAATAAGTATTTGACCCCTCTGCAAAACATGACTTAGTACTTGGTGGCAAAACACTTGTTGGGAATCACAGAGGTCAGACGTTTCTTGTAGTTGGCCACTAGGTTTGCACACATCTCAGGAGGGATTTTGTCCCACTCCTCTTTGCAGATCTTCTCCAAGTCATTAAGGTTTCGAGGCTGACGTTTGGCAACTCAAACCTTTAGCTCCCTCCACAAATGTTCTATGGGATTAAGGTCTGGAGACTGGCTAGGCCACTCTAGGACCTTAATGTGCTTCTTCTTGAGCCACTCCTTTGTTGCCTTGGCCGTGTGTTTTGGGTAATTGTCATGCTGGAATACCCATCCACGACCCATTTTCAATGCCCTGACTGAGGGAAGGAGGTTCTCACCCAAGATTTGACGGTACATGGCCCCGTCCATCGTCCCTTTGATGCGGTGAAGTTGTCCTGTCCCCTTAGCAGAAAAACACCCCCAAAGCATAATGTTTCCACCTCCATGTTTGACGGTGGGGATGGTGTTCTTGGGGTCATAGGCAGCATTCCTCCTCCTCCAAACACGGCAAGTTGAGTTGATGCCAAAGAGCTCCATTTAGGTCTCATCTGACCACAACACTTTCACCCAGTTCTCCTCTGAATCATTCAGATGTTCATTGGCAAACTTCAGACGGGCCTGTATATGTGCTTTCTTGAGCAGGAGGACCTTGCGGGCGCTGCAGGATTTCAGTCCTTCACGGCGTAGTGTGTTACCTATTGTTTTCTTGGTGACTATGGTCCCAGCTGCCTTGAGATCATTGACAAGATCCTCCCGTGTAGTTCTGGGCTGATTCCTCACCATTCTCATGATCATTGCAACTCCACGAGGTGAGATCTTGCATGGAGCCCCAGGCCGAGGGAGATTGACAGGTCTTTTGTGTTTCTTCCATTTGCGAATAATCGCACCAACTGTTGTCACCTTCTCACCAAGCTGCTTGGCAATGGTCTTGTAGCCCATTCCAGCCTTGTGTAGGTCCTTGGAGAGCTCTTTGGTCTTGGCCATGGTGGAGAGTTTGGAATCTGATTGATTCCTTCTGTGGACAGGTGTCTTTTATACAGGTAACACACTGAGATTAGGAGCACTCCGTTTAAGAGTGTGCTCCTAATCTCAGCTCGTTACCTGTATAAAAGACACCTGGGAGCCAGAAATCTTTCTGATTGAGAGGGGGTCAAATACTTATTTCCCTCATTAAAATGCAAATCAATTTATAACATTTTTGACATGCGTTTCTCTGGATTTGTTTGTTGTTATTCTGTCTCTCACTGTTCAAATAAACCTACCATTAAAATTATAGACTGATCATGTCTTTGTCAGTGGGCAAACGTACAAAATCAGCAGGGGATCAAATACTTTTTTCCCTCACTGTATTTGTATATGTGTGTGTGTGTGTGTGTGTGTGTGTGTGTGTGTGTGTGTGTGTGTGTGTTTACTCACCTTGTCACCACAGTCAAGCGGGCTGGATCCACTCTTGTTCCCACAGTCTTCCTGAAACACAGAGAAAATCACAAGTCACATTTAGGTTTTTTGTCTATTCAACTCAGTCCTGCATGAAAGAAATCCAGAAAATGAATAACATGAAATGTTTTCTCCCCCCATTACTTAGATGTTTGTTCTCTTACAGTATATTATTCCTTGAGAGCTTGATTCTCAGATTGTATTAGATTGATTCAAGCGTTAAATGTGTTTTTCTTTGCAAAATGAAACCAGTCGAAACCTGGTGGTGACAAAATGTCTCCTATGATTTGTGATAGGCTGGATGGAAAAAGTCCTATTTCTCCTCCAAGATGTGACAGTAACTTGTTTGGTATTCTACCAGCTCTATCCATTTCCTCTTTTCATCAAGGGAATATGATGGGATCTCTCTCTCTCTTTCTGTCTCTGTCCTCAACCCCCCTCTCTCTTTCTCCAATCCCATCTTCCTCTCCTTCTTTCTGTCAAACCAAATCGCTCTCCAAACCATCCCTCTCTCCATCCCCTTCTATTTTCTCCAATTGCAGCTCTCTCCAACCCAATCTCTCTCCCTTCCAACCCCTCCCTCCCTCCCTCCCTCCCTCCCTCCTCCAATTCCATCACCCCCCCCCCCCCCCCCCCCCATACTCTCTAGGTAGTGGCAGGTAGTTTATTCCCTCCTGTTCTGACAGATGTCAGCTTTGACAAACCTGCCCCATTCTCCACAAGGATTACTCTCCTTCCAAGAGATATGGCTCTGTGCATCGCATCCTCTAACTCATTACAACACACACACACACACCTACACACTAGTGCCGTCAAATTCTAATCTGGCCCTTGAAGCCGGTTCCACAGCTTTTTTTCATTCTTCCCCTCTAATCAGGGACTGATTTCAACCTGCGACACCAGGTGGGTGCAATAATTATCAGGTAGAACAGAAAATCTGCAGGCTCCGGACCTCGTAGGGTAAGAGATGAATACTCTAGAGGTTTATGCCTTATTAGAGGAATATGTAACATTCTGGCTCTCATATCCCAGAGGAGAGTAGACATGTGTGGACAAAACATTATGAACACCTGCTGAAAGCTATGAATCCCTTATTGATGTCACTTGTTAAATCCACTTCAATGAGTGTAGATGAAGGACAGGTTAAAGACTGATTTTTAAGCCTTGAGACAGGATTGTGTGTGTGTGCCATTCAGAGGGCTTATGGGCAAGACAGAAGGCTTAAGTGCCTTTGAATGGGGTATGGTAGTAGGTGCCAGGCGCACCGGTTTGATTGTGTCAAGAACTGCAACACTGCTGGGTTTTTCACGCTCAACAGTTTCCCGTGTATATCAAGAATGGTCACCACCCAAAGGACATCCAGCCAACTTGACACAACTGTGGGAAGCATTGGAGTCAACATGGGCCAGCATCCCTGTGGAACGCTTTCGACAACTTGTAGAGTCCACGCCCCAACGAATTGAGACTGTTCTGAGGGCATTAATGTTAACATTTACCATGCACAATGCTCCCTTAATGATAAATCATCCAAATGTACCCTGTTGCCAAATCCAATCCCCCCGTGGTTTCAGGCCTAACCCCCGCTCTCCATTACACTTCTATTACTCATCGCCAGCCCAACCCTGCCACACACACTGCAGTCCTCCTGTATGAGGATATTGAGGCTAGCCTGTCCAAGCACATCTCTTGGTCGGGCTAGGTCGGGCTTGCATATACAGCCAGGTGTCCCAACTGTGTGTGTGTGTGTGTATGTGTATGTGTATGTGTATGTGTATGTGTGTGTGTGTGTGTGTTTGTGTGTGTGTGTGTGTGTGTGTGTGTGTCTCCTCAGGATAAGCCGTAAAGAACATGAGGACAGTGGTGTGATGTTTAGACAGTATGGAGAGTGGCCCGTCTGCATCTCGTCTGACAGAACCATGTCAGGTCAAATGGCTGCTGAGGAAAACCCTGATTAGACATGAAGCATTCTTGGCCCATCATGTCGAGCCTCTAAGGGCTTGTATCAAGATACCAAAACACACACACACACTGACAAATGAAAAACACAGGCACACAACAAATACCAGAGAAAAAGGATCCATACGGCCCCTTTCCAACTGGAGAGCCTTAGATAGCTTAGCTTGCATTTTGGATAACAGGAAGTTAACTGTTGAATGCAGCCCGCAGTCTAAGGCATACTGTTTATCTATTAAATCTGAATTCTAAATGTTTTATCCATGTGAGGATTTCATATGGGACACGTCATCATTCATACACGTTTACGCTAGCTAGTCTTATTCAATAATGTATAAGCCTACAGCTCTACTATCGCAGTTCCAATTAGATATTTCTGTTTGGACAGTGGAACCTCTTTCAGACTACAATACAAAGTAGCTATACAGTGTACAGTAAGTCCTGTGTCAAACAATGTGAAAAATCTCATTTGTGATGTGTGTGCCACAGGTGGCTGGTGGCACCTTAATTAGGGAGGACAGGCTCATAGTAATGGCTGGAACAGAATACCACTCCATTCCAGCCATTATTATGAGCCGTCCTCCCCTCACCAGCCTCCTGTGGTGTGTGCTTTACTTAGACGTGTGCATAACTTACTATATGCATCAGTGGAGGCTGGTGAGGGGAGGATGGCTCATAGTAATGTCTGAAATGGAATGGAATGGAATGGTATCATGTGTTTGGTACCATTCCATAGATTCCGTTCCAGACATTACTATGAGCACGTCCTCCAATTTAAAGTGCCACCAGCCACCACTGGTATGCATTGATGTCAATAGATTTGTATGGAAATCTTGAGTTACATGCAAGGACCTCAAGATAGGATTTTAGCCCAAGTGTCTACAACGTGTCCTTGTAAGGGCCTTTCTGAGTGTACTTCTAAATCAATGTGACATATTGTGAGAACTATGAAGGGTCAGAGTGAGAGTGAGAGTGAGAGAGATCTGTCAGTGTCCACCTGTCTGTCTGTCTGCCGGGTCACATTAGGGCTAGACAAGTCAGCCCATAGGCCTCAAACAACCACCCAAAATAACACACACATGCATGTACACACACACACACACACACACACACACACACAAAGACATGTAGCTGGACACCAAAATAACCCCAAGTGGAGGAGAAGAAAGCAAGAGGCTAAGCCAAGCCAAGGAAACGCTGGGTATCAATTTACACCATGTTATCCACTTCTTGGACCTATCACAGTTTTATTTCATTAATTAAATCCTTAGCCTCAGGCTGCGTCCCAAATGGCACCGTATTCCCTACATACTGAACTCCTTTTGATAAGGGCTCATAGGGCTCTGGTCAAAAATTGTGCACACTGTAGGAATAGGGTGCCATTTGGGATGAATCCTAAGATACATGCCAGGGGGAACTAGCTGCAAGGCTGGCAGGGCGAGGCGGGACAACAACCACTTGGATCAATTTCACACCCCATTAAGGGCATGATGGATAGGCCAAAACTACTAGGGTATACATCCCAAATGGCACCCTATTCCCTATTGGGCCCTGTTCAACAGTAGTGCACTATGTAGGGAATAGGGTGCCATTTGGTTTCTGACTGCGCACCTTGTACAATATAATATGAAGAGCTGGTATTTTCCTAAGGAGGAGGCAGAGAGCAACTCGCCAAGCCAGAAGGCTTGTACAGGCACATGAGAGAGGGAAGGGCTGGAGCCCTGGTGGTTTCCTGGAGTAAATGGTGACCTCTGGCAGCTCGCCCACTCATCCACGGTGGCAGTGTGTGTGTGTGTGTGTGTGTGTGTGTGTGCTCCCCAGTGTTCCACAACAGATGTGTGCCAAGAACTCCTGAATCTCTGTCTCAGAGAGTGACTCGCCCACATACAGTAGAAATAGACCTAGCAGAATGGACATAGAAATAGACCTAGCAGAATGGACATAGAAATAGACCTAGCAGAATGGACATAGAAATAGACCTAGCAGAATGGACATAGAAATAGACCTAGCAGAATGGACATAGAAATAGACCTAGCAGAATGGACATAGAAATAGACCTAGCAGAATGGACATAGAAATAGACCTAGCAGAATGGACATAGAAATAGACCTAGCAGAATGGACATAGAAATAGACCTAGCAGAATGGACATAGAAATAGACCTAGCAGAATGGACATAGAAATAGACCTAGCAGAATGGACATAGAAATAGACCTAGCAGAATGGACATAGAAATAGACCTTGTAGAATTAACATAGAAAACCACCTAGCAGAATTAACATAGAAATGGACTTGTCAGAATGTACATATAAAAAAAAACGTGCACAATGAACATTGAAATATACATGGCAGAATTAACATAGAAATAGACTTGGCATATTGAACATAGAAACAGACCTAGCAGATTGAACATAGCTCAGACAAAAATGCAGACGAGCTGCTAACAAGTTAGAAGGGATGTGACAAAAAGGAGTAGCACGCTGCTTCGCGTTCCACCAGCCTGAAATTCACTGGATTTGTCCACTACATATCGTTGCACGCGCGCACACACACACACAAACATTGCTGCATGCAAACAGCATTTAGAATGGCCATGAGGGTCTGAGAGATGAGGATATGATATGAGTCAATGCATTGAGCATTCTGATTGCTGCAGCCACTATGAGCCACAAGAACATGAATGGAATGTCCTTTATAGTCATTATATTTCTATGCTAAGAAAACCCCAGAACAGGCTCAAATAGATGGAGCGATACTGGTAGCTGTCAGAGTAATAATTAGACTATAGGCCTCTCTCTCTCCATCTCTCTTTATAGCTCTCCTCAATCTCTTTCTTACTCCCACTCAGCCTCTCTTTCTCTCTCTCTACTTCCCTCTCAGCCTCTCTTCCCCTCTCTCTCTTTCTCTCTCTCTCTACTTCCCTCTCCAGACATCTCTTCCCCTCTCTCTCTTTCTCGCTCTACACTTCCCTCTCCAGACATCTCTTCCCCTCTCTTTCTCTCTACTTCCCTCTCCAGACATCTCTTCCCCTCTCTCTCTTTCTCTACACTTCCCTCTCCAGACATCTCTTCCCCTCTCTCTCTTTCTCTCTACACTTCCCTCTCCAGACATCTCTTCCCCTCTCTTTCTCTCTCTACACTTCCCTCTCCAGACATCTCTTCCCCTCTCTCTTTCTCTCTCTACACTTCCCTCTCCAGACATCTCTTCCCCTCTCTCTCTACACTTCCCTCTCCAGACATCTCTTCCCCTCTCTCGCTTTCTCTCTACACTTCCCTCTCCAGACATCTCTTCCCCTCTCTCTTTCTCTACACTTCCCTCTCCAGACATCTCTTCCCCTCTCTCTCTTTCTCCTTCTCTCTCCCAGCATCTCTCCGTCCTCCCCCCATCTTAATCTATAAGTGTCTCCACCACCACACCTACAGTATGTGATATCCACCACCACACCTACAGTATGTGATATCCACCACCACACTGACATATGATATACTGTAGTGCCTATTTTAAACACTTCATGACAAATGGGGTTGTCTCTGTTATTCTGCTCATTCTACAGATGTCTTCAAGAGTAACCCTGGTAAGAGGGTATCACACACACACACACACACACACACCTGCCCCTTAGGCCATGTATGCACAGTCATATTTGCAAGTCAAAAGAAGACAAGGAAAGGTTGCACTCACCTGCTGTATTCCTGTTTTCTTCTCAAGACTCTGGGTACTTCCCTCTCTTCTTCTCTCCTCTCTTCTCTTTATCTGTCCTTTCTCCTTCTCTCCTCTCCTCTCTTCATCTGTCCTTTCTCCTCTCCTCTCTTCATCTGTCCTTTCTCCTCCTCTCCTCTCTTGTCCTCTCTCCTCTCCTCTCCTCTCCTCTCCTCAGTTATGGGTTATGTGTGGAAAACCAGAGTAGATTCTGAATATACCAATTAGTTTGTAAATCTCTAGCTGTCAGTCAAACACAGGTAGCTGTTTCTCTGAGATGCTTTGAGATTCCCAGCACTGATTACATGGTTCCAATAGGTGTTCCTACTTCAATCCCTGTTCTGTGGCTCTAATGTGGACCTCTGTTGCTTCTAAACATCTCTCCCTCTCTCTCTGTCTCTCTCTCGCTGTTCTCACTGCTCTCTCTCTCGCTCCTCTCTCTCTTATGCAGGGCTCTTGTCAATTATGTCCTTGAAATCCGGTCTTAGTCATTCCTTTCCTGAGATTTGATACCACCATCATCATCATCATCATCATCTCTGCTAGCTATGCATATTTTACAAGAGCGACTGAAAGAAGGGGGGGGGGGGGGCAGTACAGGGTTAACGTTTTCCCATTCTTAAATCTGACACACACACATACACACACTGCTTATTGACTGACCACTAAGCCCTCTAAAGACTTCAATTACAGCAGGAAATCCATTCACTTATTAAACAGCCGAAGCTCAAATGTTGTCATATTCTAAGCATGTCTTACATTCATCATCAATATTCTCTTACAGCATCAGTCAAACCTGAATTGTCACATGCTCATCACTCATTCCACATATCCTGATAATGAATTAACATATAGGCTACATAGGCTAGTATAAACTAAACTAACGCTGCTCTTACCTCCCTATACTGGCTGAGTTCAATTAAATCACCGATTAGCTATAGGTTCCTATATGGGCGCATCAATCTGAAAAACACTAATACTATAGGCAAACCATATAATACAACTTGAATAATATATAGACATGTTGAAAATCACGCAATGTAGGAAGAATATAAAAAACACATACCTGATGACTGTGCACTTGATGCCTCCTAGCAGCGATTCCGGGCGCGCACGTTACGAGAAGCAAGCGCAAGAGACAGTAGCACATGCGAACGGAGCGCGTGAATATACACAACATAGGCTACCCTTGCTGCACAGTATCATATTATACAACATCATGCACGAAACAGCCCTATAAATAGAATTTGTGATTTTAACAATGCTACCACTTGCGCGAGTTGTGCTTGCTTTCGCGGTGAAACGTGTTGGCACATGATAAAGTCGTCTATGCACGGATACGGTACCAGTATTGCTGTCATACACGGTCAAAGTCTATAAGGATGGCATTGTGTAAATTGCATTAATTACATATAGGGATACAAATATATTTGTTTAAAAGCTAATGGCACGAGCAGACCGATTTGTTTTGACACTGATCAATGACACCGGGAGGAGATGAGCTCGAACGAACCGCAAAAAGGCGCACCTTGAAAACAAACACCTCTGGTCCTTACAGCCACAGCTGGCACTGGCCGCTTCTTTCTGTAGGCTGTACAGTCCACAACGACCCAAAACAGTCTGTTTTATTCCTATTAGCAGGCTAGACTACCGATACACCGGTGGCTTTGTCTTTGACACCCGAGTAAGAGCGGAGCGAAGAGCAAAAGAGAGGCGCGCAGCGTTCTGGAGTTGTTTTAAAATCCCCAAAATATTTAGTAGTTGCCTATAAACTCCACGGAGATCGAGAGACGCACCAACCTGTAGCATAAGCCAACCGTTGTCTAGTCGACTCCTTTGGGAAGTGCGGTCTTGGTGAGGACACACAGGAGATGTGACAGGGACAATGAGTTCATGTGTCAGGTCTGGTATAGCGGAGAGAAGAGGCGCTCTGATATTTATACACTCATCTCCTCTCCGCTCCGCGCGAGCCTGGCGCTTCTGAACATGCTGTTTACACCAGCAGAGGCAGGAGGACACGCCCACAGCGCACTCATTGGACTCGTTCATTTCTAAGCCATTTCTATCATTCCATTGACGCAAGCCTCTTTCTTACTTACTTACTCTTTCTTACTACCCACCTACCCACCCACCCACCCACCCATCTTTCACACTCAGTGGCGGCTGGCCGATAGAGGGCGCTAGGGCGCCGCCCCCTTAAATAAAATTATTTTAAAAAATAAAATAAAAAATAAATAAAAATAATAATAATAATAATAAAAACATCAGTATGTCAATATTTGTGTGTTTGAAATATGGAATGCACACAGTAATATGTGTAAGATATGATAGAAAATCATATTCGCAACCTTTCCTCTGCCTGTCAAACGCCTCGTCAGCTCTGGGCGATACAGAAAGTGCCCCGAGGAGGCGGGTCTACGTAGCAGTTAAGCCAATTGCTAATTTAAGATATGAATGTATGACATAAAATGTAGCCAATCAGCGATCTTAAATCGAATCCAAGGAGGGCGATTATTTTATCGCCCCAAGCTCGCCCCTGATAAAATAAGGACCGGGCTCCAGTGGCGCCATTTTTACTAGACGACAATGGCGAGCGCAAACGTTACTCTTCCAAGACCCAACCCTAACTCGGTGAAATCTCTCCTCCAAGATCCGTTTGAGAGGAGAACTTTGTCAGAGAAAGTTCGGGTGAAAGAGCTGGGCCCAGATCAACCTGACCTCTCAATCAGACAGCAGGCTAGCGAGAAAGGGAAGCAGTATATGTGCGGCTTCTCCCGTAGCTGGTACACCAGGAAGGCTTGGCTAGCTGGGTGCACTGATGCTAATGCTTTATTTTGCTTTCCGTGCTTGCTTTTTAAAACGACGGGGTCAGATTCAGCATGGACAGGTACCGGAGTGAGGGATATGAAGCACCTGTCAGAGAAGGTAAAGAAACATGAGAACACCAGGGCACACATGGACAACTCTGTAAAGCTAGCTGTATTAGGAAGGGTGAACATTGCTACGCAGCTGGATGACGGCCACAGGATTGCGGTGAGGAAACACAATGAGGAGGTGGATAAAAACAGGCACATTCTATCCAAAATTATCGATTGTGTGAAGTTCTGTGGGGCTTTTGAGTTGGCCTTGCGTGGGCACGAGGAGACTGACTCCTCGGACAACCCCGGCATTTTCCGGGGCTTAGTGGATTTTGTTGCCTCCCTCGACAGTGTGCTGGAGGAGCACCTGAAGACAGCTACCGTTTTTAAGGGCACGTCAAAGACGATACAGAACGAGCTGTTGGACTGTATGCTGTCAGTGCTTAAGGATTACATCCTGGAGGAAGTAAAGAGTGCTGATTTTATCGCCATTCAAGCTGACGAGACGACTGACGTTTCCACCCACTGCCAGTTGGTGCTTGTGATACGCTACATCGATGCTAAAAGTAACGTCCAAGAGCGTTTTTTCGAGTTCATTTTGATCGAGAACGCAACCGCCGACACCATCGCTACAGCGCTGCTGGAGAGGCTCAGCACCATACTCTCACATGGACAAAAGGCCAAACTTATTGCCCAGGCTTACGACGGAGCAAGTGTGATGAGGGGAGCCACCGGCGGAGTGCAGCGTAAAATAGTGGATGTGTACGAAAATGCGCACTACGTCCACTGCTATGCACATCAGCTGAACCTCATCATGCAGCAGGCTACTTCACGCATCCCCAGGATCGGCACTTTCTTTTCCGACCTTGCAGGATTTTCTGCTTTCTTCTCCAGGTCTCCCAAGCGAACCACCGTGCTTGACGAAGTGGTTGCGCATAGACTCCCCAGAGCCTCTACAACACGGTGGAACTTCCACAGTCGCGCTGTAAACACTGTGTACGAGTACAGGGATGACCTCCTAACGTGTTTCCAGACCATCAGAGACTCTGGGAACTTTGATGCCCCGACTGTCAGAGAGGCGGGGGGCTTTGTGAGGATGCTCGAAGACGAGGCTTTCTGTTTTTTCCTGGCACTGTTCCACAAGATCATGCCAAATGTGGACATGCTTTTCAGCCAGCTGCAGAAGAGGAACATCGACCCTGTCTTCATTAAAGCACTTGTCCAGAGGTTCACAGACAGCATGCTAACAATCAGGTAAATAACTATATTTACTATTGGCTGATAAAGATGTTGTTAGAAAGATGAATAGTTCACTTACAACAGTTTAAAAGCCTAAATGTGTCTGGTCATCAAAGTGAGTGATTATCATAGAGCCGTCACAATTATATTTGTTTTAGTATTTTAAAAGGAAAGAGAAGACACAATCAGACGTTGATAATAATGCAGGAAAGTACTACACAGTTTGTAATAATTATTCAGGTGTCCACCAGGTCAATTTCTAGAAGAGGCCTAGTTGTTATTGAAGATTAACTTTATTGCTAAGTGCACAGCAGAACAAAATGATGTTGCATCCCTCTCACAAATGTAATAGAAAAAGGCTTTAAAACGTAATAACATCAGTTAATTATGTACATCACAGGTTAAAAGCAGTTACTAGACATAGTTTGTGTGTATATACACACTATCTGTCTGTCTGTCTGTCTGTCTGTCTGTCTGTCTGTCTGTCTATATATATATATATATATATATATATATATATATATATATATATATATATAATATATATATATAAAAGTCACTGGTTGTGTGTTGAGGGGGAATTACAGTGAGTTAAGAAGTCTGATTGCAAGTTATCAAATTAAACTTTATTTTTTGGACCCAGGGCCTCAATTCCCTCTTTGTGTGGGGACAGCGCATCTGACGAGCAGCAACAGCCCATCAAGCGACGGAGGATGCTGGGACCAGGAGAACAACAGAGGTTGGCTATAGAGGTAAGTTGTGATGTAATTGTCAGTGTTTCCCCCTAGAACTTTTTTCAGGCCTGGTAGTATGTAGCCAAAACCCTGAACAATCAGCACCTTGGTAATCATATACTTGAGTTGGACATAGGCATGTGTCAGTCAGTATCACTTGCATCAAAATAGCTTAATTGCAAATTAAAGCTGATGATGTATCTTTTACAGGTATGTGATACCATCCTGAGTCATGCCAAAGAGAGGTTCTCCTTCACCCAGCACCTCATCAGCGCAACACTATTGCACGGAGAGTTGTTCCCACAACAAAGTGTGAAGTTCCCCGATACAGCGCTTGAAACAACCGTGGAGGCGTACCCCATGTTGAACAAGGCCAAGCTCAAAACCGAACTGTCCCTCATCTATGAGAACAGTGAGTTCAAGGCTTGTAGTGGTGCAGTGCCCCTGTACCAGTTCTTCATGGAGAACAACCTTCAGAGCACTTTCACAGAGACTGCCAGCCTCCTCAAGATCCTCATCACCACACCCATGACAACTGCTGAGTCAGAAAGGTGCTTCTCTACACTGAAAAGGATCAAGACCTTCCTGAGAAACAGCATGACACAGGATCGCCTGAACGCTCTGGCCATGCTCTCCATGGAGAAGAAACTTGTCAGGGACATTCCTGACTTTAATCAAAGGGTCATTGAGAGGTTTGCCACTCAGAAGGACAGACGGGCAAAATTCCTGTACAAATAAGATGACAGACACACACACACAGAGCAGCTCTGGCCGCATGTTTCTTTGTATATAGTTGACCTTAGCATAAAAAATCCAGTTATATATGGTACTCTAGAAAGTCTTAATAGTGTCTTTGCTAATATTACTGTATATATGTTGTTTTGTATCAATTAATTGTTGCAGTTCTGGAGCACATTAACAATTAGTCACATTTAGTATGATCATAAAATACTGTATGCTATTCTTCCAGTCAAAGGTTTGAGTTCATCCACTTGATATCCATTTCTATATTATACATCCTTTTATACAGTGTAAGATTTCCTATAAACTTTATAATAATTTCATGTTATTGTCCACTTTCCACTCTGTTCTGACAGCATGCCTGTTGCGTTGCCTGTTTACTACCAATGGTGAAAAGTTCACTTTAAATGCAAATGAAAGGCTTGGGTTTGTGTAATATGTTTTTGTGTAAGAATGCCTCAACTTTTTAATATTGGCATTAAATAATTACTGAATGTTTCACTGAGCACTGCTGTCCTGCAGTTTGTGTTAAAATATATCGCGATGGTTACAGGAAAAAAAAAGTATGGCACAGCCCCACCGAGAATATTTTTCACCAGCCGCCACTGTTCACACTACCCACCCACCCACCCACCCACCCACCCATCTTTCTCACTACCCACCCACCCATCTCTCTCTCTCCATCTCTATGCATTCCTCTCCACCTTTCTTTCTCTCCCTATCACCCTTCCCATCTCTGTAGCTCAATTGGTAGAGCATGGCGCTTGTAACGCCAGGGTAGTGGGTTCGATCCCCGAGACCACCCATACGTAAAAATGTATGCGCACATGACTGTAAGTCGCTTTGGATAAAAGCGTCTGCTAAATGGCATATTATATTATTATTAATTCAATTCAAGGGGCTTTATTGGCATTGGAAACACATGTTTACATTGCCAAAGCAAGTTAAATAGATAATAAACAAAAGTGAAATAAACAATAACAAATTAACAGTAAACATTAAACTGACAAAAGTTCCAAAAGAATAAAGGCATCTCTCTCGCTCTTGTTCCTGTCTGTACATTAGCCTACAGGTCGAACACGAGGAGTTTCGTAACTGTCCTGCTATGCTTGAGGAGGTTGAAACCATGAAATTGAACTTTGAAACATAGATTTCTCTTGTAGAGTAGGCTAGATTGTTTACACTCTTAGAAAAAAAGGTTCTGGATAGAACCAACAAGGGTGCTGCTAGCTTCATATATGGCACCCCTTGTAACCTGGTCTCAGAGCATTTCGTATTATTATGTACGCAAATACGAGATGCTCCATTTAGGGTGATATGTTTGGTATGGTTACATAAGACAAATGGTTACTTAAGGGGAAAATGGTTGGTCACAACCTGGTCTCAGAGCATTTTGTATTATTCTGTACATCAATCCGAGACACTGCATTTAGTATGATATTTTATGTTTCGTATGGTATGTATTAATTTGTGGATGTCCATCATCCATTTCGTATGATATGTTACAAAATACAATTCCTATGATATGTTACGAATTTGCAAAACATACAATATGTTACGAAAATCCAAAAAGTATTACGAATTCCAATTTGTTGTGGCTAATGCTAACGTTAGCTAGGCTAAGGGTTAGGGTTAAGGTTAGGGTTAAGATTAGGAGTTAGGTTAAAGGGTTAAGGTTAGGGTTATGGGGACAGGTTAGCTAAAAGGGTTAAGGTTAGAGGAAGGGTTAGCTAACATGCTAAGTAATTGCAAAGTAGCTAAAAAGTAGTAAGTAGTTGAAAAGTTGCTAATTAGCTAAGATACAAACGTTTTCTGTGATGAGATTCGAACACACAACCTTTGGGTTGCTAGACATTTGCGAAAGTCTAGCAACCCATGGAAAACGTTTGCATTTTAGCTAATTAGCAATCATTCAACTACTTACTACTTTTTAGCTACTTTGTAACTATACTGAACAAAAATATAAACGCAACATGCAAAAATTTCAAAGATTTTACAGAGTTACAGTTCATATAAGGAAATCAGTCAATTTAAATAAATGTATTAGGCCCTAATCGATGGATTTCACATGACTGGGAATACAGATACGCATATGTTAGTCACAGATACCTTAAAGAAAAAGGTAGGGGCGTGGATCAGAAAAACCAGTCAGTATCTGGTGTGACCACCATTTGCCTCATGCAGCGAGACACAACTAACTCCTTTGCATAGAGTTGATAAGGCTGTTGATTGTGGCCTGTGGAATGTTGTCCCACTCCTCTTCAAAGGCTGTGTGAAGTTGCTGGATATTGGCGGGAACTGGAACACGCTGTCGTACACGTCAATCCAGAGCATCCCAAACATGCTCAATGGGTGACATGTCTGGTGAGTAAGCAGGCCATGGAAGAACTGAAACATTTTCAGCTTCCAGGAATTGTGTACAGATCCTTGCGATTATCATGCTGAAACATGAGGCGATGTCGGCGGATGAATGGCACGACAATGGGCCTCAGGATCTCGTCACGGTATCTCTGTGCATTCAAATTGCGATCAATAAAATGCAATTGTGTTCGTTGTCCATAACTTATGCCTGCCCATACCATAACCCCACCGCCACCATTGGTCACTCTGTTCACAACATTGACATCAGCAAACCGCTCGCCATACATGTGGTCTGCAGTTGTGAGGCAGGTTGGATGTACTGCCAAATTCTCTAAAACAACCTTGGAGGCGGCTTATGGTAGAGAAATGAACATTACATTCTCTGGCAACAGCTCTGGTGGACATTCCTGCAGTCAGCATGCCAATTGCATGCTCCCTCAAAACTTGAGACATCTGTGGCATTGTGTTGTGTGACAAAACTGCACATTTTAGAGTGACCTTTTATTGTCCCCAGCACAAGGTGCACCTGTGTAATGATCATGCTGTTTTATCAGCTTCTTGATATGCCACACCTGTCAGGTGGATGGATTATCTTGGCAAAGGAGAAATGCTCACTAACAGGGATGTAAACAAATGTGTGCACAACATTTTAGACAAATAAGCTTTTTGTGCATATTAAACATTTCTGGGATATTTTATTTCAGCTCATGAAACATGGGACCAACACCTTACATGTTGCGTTTATATAGTTGTTCAGTATACTTAGCATGTTAGCTAACCCTTCCCCTAACCCTAACTTTAACCCTTTTAACTAACCCTTCCCCTAACCCTAACCACCCTCCTTTTCTTTAAGTAACCTTCTGTCTTATGTAACCATACCAAAAGTAACATATCATACTAATTTGAGTGCTCAGGATTAACATTTACTATGTTAAGTCTAGTCTATGAGACCAGGCTGCTATATGGAACCCAAGGACTCTATTTGGAACCAATTTTGGTTCAGTGAAAAAGAAACCCTGGGGTTCTAATCAAAGAACCCTACAAAAGTGTTCCATATTGAACCTTTAGCTGTGCCATTTATGAAGCAAGCAATACAATTGTGGGGATGTTCTATCCAGAACCTTTTTTTCTAAGAGTGTAGGCTATTAGGCTTGCACCTACATCAGTCCTTCAAACGGAAACTTCCTGCTTCCCATACATATGGCCTCCATAGGCCTATAGACAATATCAAAGTTAACATACCTCTTTCTGGTTAGGCACTGCTTAAATCAAAACCACCTGTCAATCAAAAAAAAGGTTAGTCTGGATCAGGTCTGGATAGCCGGCCAGTTAGCCTTCAGAAATCCCCGCTGAGTACTGCCATAGCCTTAGGCTACAGAAAGACCACCTCATTGGAGCTGTCCTAGCCCTATAAACAGCTGCTATCAGGATGAATAGGCCTACTGGGAAATATTTCCCAGTATTCATCCGTAGGGGCCGCTGTTAAATGGAATTTGAGCCATGAAACTGTACACAGGCGGTGGATATTTCGAGATAGGACGGCTGAGGTGGATGAGTAGGCTAAACACTACTGAATAATTAGCCTGTTTCCCGTTTAAATGATCAAGGCTATAAACAGAGTTATGAATAGACTATGAACTATATAACTACTTTCAATCAGTTGATTATGAAACGTTGCCTGATCAATAACTGTGAATAAAGTGAAACCCGCCAGAGCTAAAGAGCGCTGTGTGTGTGTGACAGTAGCACTAACTTCAGAGCAAGAACAAGGGACAGTGCTGGAGGAATTATCACCGGCGTTTGGCAGCCCTCCCCGTCATGTTTACCTAATACCGGGACACTGTGGCACCGTGAACATGCTCCGAGTTAATTAAGTGTAAAATGCCATGCATGCCAAAAAGTCGCTTTGCATAAAATCTAGCTCCTCACTGCTAGACAGCTCCCCGCTTCGCCTGAAAATACTGTATCGCAGTATAGACAACGATGCATAAATATATATATATATATATATATATATATATATATGCATAATAGGCCTACTATCGCAATCCAGAAGTAGACTATAGTAATGTAATTTCCACACAGGTCCTCATTAAATACGGCGCACAGATTTGGCCTAGCCTCCTTGTTGTTTGTGGAGACGGATTATCCTCCCTGAAATGTTGGCTTTCACTCGCACCGGCTAAAAGGAGAAAGGTAAAGATCTCCCTCTCCTCCTCCTCGCTCTCTCCCTGTGTCGTTGTGAGAGGACATTTGAGTGCACATGGCTGGGCTGAGCACCAGGCATTTACAGTGTCAGAATGTTATCTATGCAGGTGTTCAACTAGACCAGGGTTTCTAGTTACTGGACTATGCGGCTCTCCCGCCACTGGCGCACGCACACCTGCCAGTTGTCAAAGAGCGTCCCAAAAAGGCCAAGATGTTACTTGCATAACGTGTATACAGCATGGGTAGCCTACTGTTAAAACAGTAAAAAATAAACCAATAGCCTAAAAATAAAGCTGCAAACATAGATAATACTAACCCACCTGTCAATGTATGTCCAATTATAACTCTTCACTCAAGATTGTGTCGAAAATGGCCAATCCAAAGGAAAGATATATAACAGAAAAAACACCATGTCATCTCTCAATTTGCACAACTTTGACCACCTCATGTGTGTGTTTGTGTGTGTGAGAGAGCGAGAGAGAGTTACTTTAGGCTACTGATAGAGAGGAACTACAAGGGAACACTGGTCCCTGTGTCCCCTCTCCCTTCCACCGCCCTCCTCCCTCTCCTTCCCTCATTCCCTTCTTCCACTACCTCCTCTTCCCTCCTTCCACCACCTCCTCTTCCCTCCTTCCACCTCCTCTTCCCTCCTTCCACCACCTCCTCTTCCCTCCTTCCACCTCCTCTTCCCTCCTTCCACCACCTCCTCTTCCCTCCTTCCACCACCTCCTCTTCCCTCCTTCCACCACCTCCTCTTCCCTCCTTCCACCTCCTCTTCCCTCCTTCCACCACCTCCTCTTCCCTCCTTCCACCTCCTCTTCCCTCCTTCCACCACCTCCTCTTCCCTCCTTCCACCACCTCCTCTTCCCTCCTTCCACCACATTTCCTTCCCTCCTTCCACCCCTTCCTCCCTCTCCTTCCCCCCTTCCACCCCCCTCCTCTGGCAGTGTGTTGTGTTGTTATAGAGAAGGACTGAGTCAGTGAGTGCATTTTTGGAGTACATGTCAGACAGGGACCTCCTGTTCCACAATTATCAGGAACTCCCTCAGTGTGATACCTGTTCCACAATTATCAGGAACACCAGTGTGAGGCCTGTTCCAGGAGAGGGCTTCCACTTCCTCTACAATGACCTCCATCCACTGAGACATGGGGTATGTGTGTGTGTGTGTGTGTGTGTGTGTGTGTGTGTGTGTGTGTGTGTGTGTGTGTGTGTGTGTGTGTGTGTGTGTGTGTGTGTGTGTGTGTGTGTGTGACAGTAGCGGTCCATCTTCAGAATTGTAAGGAATTAGGATAAGGAAGGCTGAAAACGTTATCAATGCTGCAACAAAGAGAGAGAATGGGGAGGGGAAGACAGAGAGGGAGGGGTGAGACAGGGAAAGAGAGGAGAGAGAGAAAGGGTGAGATAAGAGAGAGGAAAGCAAGACATAGTGAAAGAGAGCAGAGACAAATGGCTTAGCAGTGAGACATGCATGCTTTGAATATACCTTTGTGTCACTGTCATTCACACCAATGGAACAACTACTTCAAGGCGGAAGAACCACTCATTGTTCATTGATAGAGTTGAGTTTTTCCAACGTGTTTCTCGGTAGGTACGCTAGAGCACGTGCTGGTATGTAGAGTTATAACTAAAGACATTAGGAAAGACTGTCCACATCAACAATATGTTATAGGATTTAAATCCACAAGCTAAAATAAGGCTATTGGGAAAAATCTGACTACTGCACATACAACACAGTGGAAGAACATTTAAGTTACTTTACAGGCTCATCACTCCATCGATGACTCCTCTCCATCCCGCGTAGGGTTGCATAATGTATGTAATTTTCACAAATTCCTAGGTTTTCCAGAAATTCTGGTTAGAGGATTCCGGATTTCCTGCTTATCTTCCAACTGGGATTTCTGGAACATCTGGGAATTTGGGGAAAGTTACTGGAATTTGGCAACCCTAATCCCACTCTTTTTCGGGTAGTTTTCTCCAGCCTAAAAGGAAACCTGAAAAAGAAGAGTGGAGAAGGAGATTAAATACTGTGGTCTGTCATGGAACACAATCTCCAAAAAGGAAGAATATCGGCAGCAGTGGTTCTGTCTCGTGGAAGCCTTATGTTCCACAAAGGAACAAAGAGGATTAGGTACAAAGTAAGTACCTCTCCAGCCTCGAGGCTTCTCTCTTGCCTCAAGCTCCCACCTACAGAGTTGCGTGGGCGTCCTCTGTTCCGTTTCCCTTGTGGGTTCCAGGACAGAGCTTGCCTGGTGGTGATGGAAGGGGCCATTCAGAGGGTGTGGCCAATCCATCTCCATCTTCTCATCAAGATCTCCTCAGGAAGCTGGCTGGTGCACTACCTTAGGTCGATGTTGCTTCAGAAGTTTCAGGGTAATCGGCAGAAACTCAAAGAAACAGATAATATAAATCAATAGGATGTCTAAAAAAAGATGTTCGATTTCTAAAACAAAAGGAAACCCAAGCATTACAGTTTAATCATTAGACTCACTCTTCTATGAAGGTGAGTAACATGCTCAGGCTGAAAGCCTATAACATTTCCCCTGAAGATAAAACTTGACTTGAGGGTAGTGGACAACTCACTGCTCAGGCTTGACATCACATTATTAGTTGAGGATGCCCATGGGATTTGGTGGGCTGTGGTTTGTCTGTTTCAGGATGTGTGTGTGAATTAGGGAGTGTGTGTGAGCACGTATGTGGAAAGTGTGTGTCTGTAAATCTCTCAGGAGGTGAGTGTGTATGTCTTTGCGTCTGTGTGTACAGGGAAGTGTGCGTAATGTGTGCTCTGTCCAGCTGAGTGTGGGAATTGCAGAATTCCCAGTAGGAAAGATGGTCTGAGGAAACAGCCAGTCAGGTTCATTGTCTTGCACCAGGAAAAAAGGTTCACGGGAACCTTAATCAGCCTACCACACATCCAGACCATTTCCACGTCCCACACGTCATGTACAGTACAAGACGGATGTGACCAGCCCGTGACCTCTAAGAGAAATGAACTCAAATGCAGGATGACCTTGCTCCTAGACACTGGTCTTAGGTCAGTTTTGTGTTTGGCCCTATTAAGATTAAAGTTCCAATGTGGGGATGATAAATTGATCCTAAGACTTGCACAGTAAAATCTGCATGGGATGATTACATTTAACTTAAAGAAATGTAATGAAAATGGTTGTACATCTTACATGCCTACTCTCTCTAGCTCAATGATGAAACTACCTCATTCCATTGCTCAATTAGCATGCAGTTATAGCATCTGTTTGTTTAATCCTACATTTATACACAGGGCAAAGTGAGAGCCTCACCATTGCTTGTGTAAAGTGCTGCTGCTACTTTTGTTTGGGGATGGTATAGCAATAGAAAGGGAATAGAGAGAGAGAGAGAGAGAGAGAGAGAGCAGTACTACTATAGTAGTAGTAGGGACATTTCAATTGATCACTGCAGCTACAAAGCTTGTCTTTAGATATGGGTAATTCCACGGAAACAGAGTGATGCTGAGACTCCGATTTTTAACTTTAAAATGCATGCCAAACAAAAACCAATGATTGCAAAGTTAAACAAACCATACAACTCTATGCACAAGGATGACTTTTAACAACTTAGACTGAACATTTTACAAAAACACATTTACTCGTAGAGCAGTGCAGATGCAAAGTTTGGTGAGAGAATGACGGTTTGTGCTGTTGGTGCCATCATTCTGTTACCAAACTTTGCATTTGCATCGTTCTTTACAATCATTGGTTTTTGTTCGGCATACATTTTAAAGTGAAAAATCAGAGTCTCAGCATCACTCTGTTACCGTGGAATTACCCATATGTGTATTCAGATAAATAAACTAAACAAAAACAAATGCCCTTGTCCAAAGGTTTCCATGAGTCGGGACGTCGGGAGAGTAGTTGTTGCAGTGCTTGGTTCCAATGGATTGCTAGTGTTTTCTCAGATCAAGTGTCAACGTGCTTGATCATCATCACCAATGCAAATGTAATGAATTCCTGACTTTCTACGGTGAATTCTCACATCTTGGGACTTTCATATGAAAACTCACTCGTCGTTCTTGTAATGTTAGAAGACAATCAAACTTTCAATCGTGCTTGCTGCCACAACATCACAAAAATAAGATACTTTTGAACAAAAAATAAGATACTCTGTATGTAGCCTCAACATAGTCATACTAATCTTGCTGCCTCTTCAATTAGAGGAAAACACTGCTATTCGGCTCAAAGGACCAATCCTTCATATGCACTGTATAGTAGGCTACTACGTAAGGCTTCAGACCCCAGATGGCAACAGTCATATCAGGTAAACGCCTCAATAACACATATCTTTGTTGGTACACTGCACCAGACCACAGCTCCCAGCCTCCAGGTAGGCACACAGACATGTAAAACAGGTTGCTGGCTCACCTCCCTCTCCCCCCTAACCCCTCCTTCCCTTCCACGCCTGGAGCCCCTAAGCCTGGCAGCTGGCCAGTGTACACTCGCTCTCACTATTCACGCTGCTCCTATACTCTCACACAGAAGAGGCTTCAAGTTTTCCTCGCCATCCCTGGACTATAGTGATTTCCTTAACACTGTGAAAGAGTATTGCCTATAACATACAGTAACCTATATTTAAAATGTTAAGTCATTTTAGTAGATGCTCTTAACCAGAGCGACTTACAGGAGCAATTAGGGTTCACTGAAGAGCCTTACTGAAGAGCTCAGTGACTTTCAACGTGCACCGTCATAGGATGCCACCTTTCCAACCAGTCAGTTCGTCAAATTTCTGGCCTGCTAGAGCTGCCCCGGTCAACTGTAAGTGCTATTATTGTTAAGTGGAAACGTCTAGGAGCAACAAGAACTGTTCGTCGGGAGCTTCATGAAATGGGTTTCCATGGCCGAGCAGCAGCACACAAGCCTAAGATCACCATGCGCAATGCCAAGCGTCGGCTGGAGTGCCAAGCTCGCCGCCATTGGAGCAGTGGAAACATGTTCTCTGGAGTGATGAATCACGCTTCACCATCTGGCAGTCTGACGGACAAATCTGGGTTTGGCGGATGCCAGGAGAACGCTACCTGCCCCAATACATAGTGCAAACTGTAACGTTTGGTGGAGGAGGAATAATGCTCTGGGGCTGTTTTTCATGGTTCGGGCTAGGGGAAATCTTAATGATACAGCATACAATTACATTCTAGACGATTCTGTGCTTCCAACTTTGTGGAAACAGTTTGAGGAAGGCCTTTCCTGTTTCAGCATGACAATGCCCCCGTGCACAAAGCGAGGTCCATACAGAAATGGTTTGTCGAGATCGGTGTGGAAGAACTTGACTGGCCTGCACAGAGCCCTGACCTCAACCCCATCGAACACCTTTGGGATGAATTGAAATGCCAACTGCGAGCCAGGCTTAATCGCCCAAAATCAGCGCCCGACCTCACTAATGCTCGTGGCTGAATGGAAGCAAATCCCCACAGCAATGTTCCAACTTCTAGTGGAAAGCCTTCCCAGAAGAGTGGAGGCTGTTATAGCAGCAAAGGGGGGACCAACTCCATATTAATTTTGTTATGAGACGTTCGACAAGTAAGGGTCCTCATACTTTTGGCCATGTCGTGTATAAAGCCTACTATCCCAGACTACCACGGAGGCGATTATTCAACGAGTTTAGTAAACTGAGCAACAGATGACTAGTCGCCTCCTTATGGCACATCATTGAAGTTTAAAAGTAAATCATGTTGCCAGAAGAGGTTTTCTGGATTTCTTTTTTTGCATAGATCGATGCTTTTTGCCACCATGAAAATGTCCCCCTCCATGTTTCCAGCCTACCTCCATTAGCTCTTCTTCATTAGACCTTGGGTTGAACATGTCTTCAATGTTGAACTTATACACTGAGTGTACAAAACATTAAGACCTTCCTAATATTGAGTTGCACCCCATAAGTGTTCAATTGGGTTGAGATCTGGTGACACACGCACACCCTTTAAACCCCCTAAGCTCCTTTGAGACCCCGCTTTCAAAGTCACAGATCTCTTCTAGCCATGGTAGCCAAAATAATGAGCAACTGGGCATTTTTATACGTAACCCTAAACATGATGGGATGTTAATTGCTTAATTAACTCAGGAACCACACCTGTGTGGAAGCACCTGCTTCCCTAATTTACTCAACTGTAAAATAAAGGTCAAATAATTAAAATTATCCTTCATGGATGCTAGAACATTGACAGGAAATCATTCAGCACAGTAGAAGACCGAGATAACAGGTTTAAAAACAATAGAACAGACAATTTTACGTAATTCCATGCATCCTTTATTCCATTAAGCATTAAAACATCCAGTGTCGCCTGAAAGCAACACAGCCAACATGAATGACAATCTGTAGCACGGCACACAAGGCTTTTTCTTTGTCAGTTTAACACTAATAACAAATGTCTTTTTTCTGCATTAGATTTGCATACTGTGACTCCAGTGTTAAAATCAAGTAGGCTAGAAAAGCCCTTAAATCAATGTTTTATAATATGTATAGAGAAGATATAGATAGATTACATTAGGTTATCTTACAAACCAGCATTAGAGAGACAGTGTAAATCTATCAACATTTACTGGAAAAAACTTTGTAAAAATGTCAGTAACAAAACAATAAATGGAACTAAAGCAGGTTTTTTCGTTCTTTAAAAAGAGAAGCAGAAAAAACTAGATGTTAAGTTAAAGGGCTTGTTGTGTCAAAACATAGGCCCCTTAGTAAGCTATGATGAGAAAACACTAGACTCTTCCATTCATCACAGGAAAACCCAACCACGACCGCAAAATACAGCCATCACCTCATGGCAATACACTGATCAGTCAAAACGTTAATCACAAGTTGCTACGCACATATCCTTCAAATACACCTCCTCCTTGGAAAAGGACACTACGTTTCTCGGTGTAGTGCTTCTCTTTTTCTTTTTACAGCTGAGAACATTTGCAGAATACCTCCAACCTTCTTCACTTCTCTTCCTACACTCAAAATGTCCTTTTTGAAAAGTTTGCATGCAGTGTTTCTTCCAAAACGTTGTTGTCTTGGTGACACTTGCAGAGTTCTTTGGAGTGAAACGAGATGGGGAGTAGGGAAGGGGGGTCTCTGTTAGGGGGGCATCCCCCCCCCAGGCAAAGGGTTACAGCCAGAAGCCAGAATCTGCAAATGGGGGTGAGATGGCTCACAAATATCTCATCTACATGTGAAGACTCATTGAGATTGCATTTGGTGAAGTACCTTTTTGTCAGTATTACCCCAAAAAATCGTTTTCACAGTGATTGGTAGATTCCTCCAACCGAACCGATAGCAGCAGTCAGTACCCCTGCAGACCATGAGACGCCCCAACTCGAGTCGACAGGAATGTTAGGGTGAAATGTCCACAGACATAAGGCTTTATTTGTAGTGTTGAAATGAAACGAAAAGGTACATACTGCCAAACAGCAACCCAAAGCATTTACGTTAAACACAATCCTAATTTTGAACAGACAAACGGCTTCACGGATCACTTCGGAAGAAAACATCTACAGTGGTGCTGAATCCCAAATCAACTCCTACGCACAAGGCATATCTCTAGATCTGAAATGA